>NC_135619.1:19525565-19893065 GCF_053574225.1 Canis aureus
TCAATGTAATAGTTCTCATAGTAAGTGATGGTATGTGTATGGGCTGGTGGAGTAAAAGGTTGGGGCTGCTCATAATTAGAAGTGACTGTTCAGGAGACAGTAGTTACTTCAGGTCTCCCTAGTGCAGCCTCCTTGCTAAGGGGTGTAATGGCTCAGGGTATTTATGGCACATTTATACACACCTATGCCACTTGTACCAACCAGAATGCTTTGGTAGGTGTTTGTTGTATCAAGTTGAATTTTAAAAAATAAGATCGTTTCCATTATTATACACTTTTCTAAGTTAATTGATGGATTTTCAGTTCTGCTTTTCTCTGTGAAGTCAGCGACTTCAAAAATCAATAAGAACATATATTTTAATGAGCATTTCTGCGTTTCATTAATTCACCTGAGCAGCTATCATTAGTCAATTGTCATATGAAATTTAACTTTACCAAATAGTACCTAAAGTCAATGCATATTTACCATTTGATTGTTCCAGTTTTTTTTCCTAAGAAAATCTGCATCATTTGAAAATATCCGAAAATGTTTCAACACACCATCTCCACAATTAAAGGTATGATAATTTTTTTAGTTTTTATTATTCAAAAGAAATGTTTGTATTTCTATTAATAATCACTATTGATGCTTTTTTGTTTGTTTTTCTGAAATAGTGTGGTCTGTTGATTCATTCGGAATTAATTATAAGTTTGGATTCAAGAGTGTGTTTGGTGGCCCCTGTAAAAATTGTGGTTGGTGGTGCCAGTTTAAGATTTTCAACAGCTCTTGGGAGTATCACATGTTCATAGTTTGACCTTGCCTGGTGTATTATAAGTCATTATAATATTGACCTACATTTGTATTGAGCTCACAGTTTCGGAGCATTTGCATGGATACTGTTCCAGTCTGATCTTGAACTTCACAACATTCTGAGACAAGGATTTGAGGCACATATTATCCTTGTTTATTTGTGTGAAAAGGCAAAGGTCAGAAAGTGATAAATGCCAGAGTTAGAAATTAGATCCACACTCCCTCTCATTAAATGCATTGTACTTTCTTCTGCACCAATAATCCACAGGCTTTTTGGAGAGGAAGATTCTTACCCTTGGTGGCATTGACATCTAGCATCCAGTTTTTGTTTTCTCTTCAAAATCTTACAAATCTTTCTTGATTCTCTATGTTACTTGCTTGTAACTTGCTTTTAACAGGCTTCATGTTAGCCTGCTTCCTATCTCATTTCTGACATTTTCTTTTCTTAACGACTTTTTGATTCCTCTGTTTTATATATCCCTGTACAATCACACTACCCTTAAGATTTCTTATTGGCCTATAATTGATATATAGCATTATATTAGTTACAAGTGTACAACATAATGATTAAATATTTGTATGTATCACAAATGGACACCACGACAAGTCTAGTTAACATCCATCACCACACACAGTTACACATTTTTTCTTGTAATGAGAACCTTTAACATCTCCTTCTTATCAACTTTCAAATACACAGTACAGTATTTTAAGTATAGTCACTATGGTGTATTATATCACCAGGACTTACTTATTTTATAGTGGAATTTTGTACGTTTTGGCCATTATTACGCATTTCATCCATCACCTATTCCTTGCCTCTGGTAACCACCAACCTATTTTCTATATCTACATGTTCTTGTTTTTAAGATTCCACATGTAAGTGAGATCATACAATATTTGTCTTTCACTGTCCGACTTAATTTATTTATTTTACTTCGCATAATGCCCTCAAGGTCCATCCGTGTTATTGCAAGTGGCGGAATTTCCTTTTTTTAAGTGGTTGAATAATATTCCATTGTGTGTGTGTGTGTGTATATATATATTTTTTTCTTTTATCCATTTTCTTTTTTTTTTCTTTTTTATTTATTTATTTATTTATGATAGTTACAGAGAGAGAGAGAGAGAGGCAGAGACACAGGCAGAGGGAGAAGCAGGCTCCATGCACCGGGAGCCCGATGTGGGATTCGATCCCGGGTCTCCAGGATCGCGCCCTGGGCCAAAGGCAGGCGCCAAACCGCTGCGCCACCCAGGGATCCCTTTTATCCATTTTCTTTATCCATTCATCCATTGATGATCACTTAGGTTGTTTCTATATTTTAGCTATTGTGATTAAAGCTGTAAGGAATAACGGAGTGAAGATATCTCTTCAAGATCCTGATTTCATTTCCTTTGGATATATACCCAGAAGTGAGATTGATCATAGAGTAGTTCTATTTTTAATTCTTTGAGAAATTTCCATACTCTTTTCCACAGTGGTTGTGCCAATTTACATTTCCATCAATAGTGCACAAGGATTCGCTTTTCCCTATAGCTTTGCCAACACTTGATATCTCTTGTCTTTTTTATAATAGCCATTCTACTTCTTTAATTTTTGTGCATCTGTCATAAGTTTTGGGTTTGTAGCTACCATTAGGCTCATATATAATACCCAAGGTAAATAACAGTTTATACAAATTTGATGATCATTTAAGTTCAAGAACATTCTAAAGAAAAAAAAAAAACCTTTCTTTTTCTTTTTCCCTTTCTTTTCCCTTACTCCCTCCTCCACATTTACTCCCTCCTCCACATTTTATGCATATGTTGCTGTATTTTACATCTTTTAATTCATACTTTTCTTATGTCTAATTCTGGCCATTTCTATCCTCATTAAACAAATTATTTTCTCTTTTTGGTGTTCAGCTTTGAGTGCTTTCCATTACCAATGATCTGGAACACAGATCATTCTTCTGTCCCCTCTAATCTACTGTTGATTCCCTCTACTGTGTTTTTTATTTCTATTATAATATTCTTCAACTCTGATTGGTTCTTTTTTTATATTTTCTATCTTTTTCTTCAGATATTTCACTGAGTTCTTCCACTCTTTTGTCCAGCCCAGTGAGTACTTTACAATCATTACTTTAAATTTTTTGTCAGACATATTACTTATCTCTGTTTCATTTAGTTATTTTTTTTAAGTTTTTTCTTGTTCTTTCTTTGGGAGCATATTCCTCTGTCTCCTCATTTCGCTTGGCTTTCTGCCTTTGTTTCTATGGACTAGATGGAAGAGCTACTTCTCCTAAACTTGAAGGAATGGTCTTGTGTATGGTGTCCCCTGTATAGACTGTGTGTGCTTGGTGGAATTTTGCTGGCCGGCTGGATCTGTGGCTATATAAACCATGGCTTTTTACAGAAAGAAGAAAATAATAATAAAATAAAAAGGAAAATGACAAAAGAAAAATGAAGGAAAAAGAGAAGAAAAGAAAAATGCCCAAAGGACAAAAATCAAAGTAAAATAAGAGAAATAAAAAATAATAAAAAATAAAAATTAATGAAAAATAAAAAAACTAAAACAAAAATCATGGTCTATAATCTCTGCTCTAGCATCACAGAGACTGATGTGGACTTTGGAGTCTGAGCTTACTGAGGTCATAAGCTCACTGTGATGACTGGACCACCAGTTATCGTATCCAGACCCTGCTCCTGTCTAGGCTTCTAAGGTGTCAGATATTAGTTGACCATATATACATGGGACATTTCTGGATTCTTGGTTCTGTTCCATTAGTCCATGTGTTTGTTTTTATGCCAGTACCATATGATATATCTATATCTATATGTCTCACATACTATGTATATGTATCTATATTTATTGATATAAACCTATATTATGCATACCATAATATTCTATAGTCTATGTGTTACCTTATTATATATTTTAATTATTTAGTGAGTTACATATAGTTTCTTGAGATGGAGGAAGTATGGTAAGTTATGGAAGGTCAATATCTCTATTGTACTTTCGTGTATCTTAAAGAACATAACTAGTTTGTGTGACATTGTTATGTTTGGAATTTGGGCCTAACTTCGCTATAAAGAAAAACATTTGTATAACAAATTATTACTTATTAGCAAACTTAAGTGCAGTTAATTTATTGACAGTGGTCTGCCTGCCTACAGGCTCTTCCAGCAGGAGCTCTGCTGGGTTCAGCCAGCAGAGATGACATCCTTTACTCTTTGGGAAGGTCTTCATGCCTGTGTATTCCTGGAAACATTTAATGATAAGAAGAAAAGGACCATAATCCCTTCCCTATCAGCCAGGCGTATATTTATTAACCTTTTGCTGGTCATTCACCTGCTTATTAACCAGCAGAACCAGGCCTTAGTCCATGGGTTAAGATAGACTTCCCTTGATCCTTCCTAACCATGCTTTCTGCTTGCTCTTTTAACAAAAGGTGGAAACATTCCCATGTATATTTTCTGTCAACGTGAACTTAAGGATAATAAATTTGACATGATCTTTCTCTTTAAAAAAAAAAAAAAAGCTGGAAATGCTGTATCAAAGGATTGGAAATAATATCTCTTTTTTTAGTAATGAGTGTTGTTAGAGTTTCAAGTACTAATGCATAATTATTGCAAATTTTTTACAATTATTAGTATATTATAATATTGATATTATTAAAAGTTAAGTTGGTTCTCTGATGATTAGATAAAAGAAAATATTAGGCTGGAATTCTGTTCTTAAGCTTGTAATATTGAATGCAAAATTATTGTAGAGGATATTTGAATACTACCATATGGAAATTCAGTGTTGTTAAACTGCTTTTGAAAATAGACTTACAAATTGATTTGATAGGATAAGGCATTTTAATATTTTTTACCCACTCTATCAATTCTTTTTCATGAAAAGTAAAAGTAGAGTATGTACTTTATTTGAATATGTAAAGAGCATTCTTTTAAAATTAAGACTATATAAAATCACAGTTAATGCATATCTACTTTATAGTATTATTTTTATGTAGCTAACAAAATGTCATACACCAAATTATTGCACTTGTGCTTTAACCAACCTACTATTAACTTTATAAACTGATTTTGAAAGACATTAAGAATATGACTTAATATTTTTTGATAATAAAAGTAATAATTGTAACTGAATTAGCTTAAAACATGTAGCAACTAAGTTGATTTTAAGTTTTTCTATCTTTGTTTCCTTGCTAATAAGAGAGTAAAATCTGCAGTTGAATTGAAGAAAGAAGAGGTCACAACTCCAATAGAGATTAAGGATGACAAGCAAAGCACTATAAAAGACATGATATTTCAGAAAACAAAGCACTTAGAGCATTGGATGACTCAGAAAAATGAAACTGAGGAACCCTCTGAGAAAGAAAATATAGATAGCATCTTAGATGACATTCAGGACAGAGGCATTGTGAGAGATCTGTCACTCTCTCTCATTGAAGCATCTAAAAAAGCTGGCATTACTTATATTGTTTATCCCAAGAAAAAGAAGATGAGATGGAAGAAAAGATTGAAGTTCAATAAACTTACAGCTTTGTATGATGAATTATCCAAGCCTCCGAAAGTTCTTAAAAGGTCTTGTTTAATCAATAATTGTTATAGTTTAAAAAATGTATTGTGGTTTTGGTCTTAATCTTATAATTTCACTAATTGAAGTTATAGATATCTATATCTATATAGATATTTTATCTATATAGATACTTATTATTTTATTCAGCATTGAAAATATGATAACTTCTTAGCTAAAGGAGAATCCTTTACTTTTAAATATAGGAGAATCCCTTACTTTTACATTCAATAATATAAATATATGGCTGGTTTAAACTATATTTTAAAGTTGGGGCTGACTTAAGAACATTAAAACTAAGTCAATTTTTTGTTGTTATTGTTTATTGAAGTTCGATTTGCCAACAGATAGTATACACCCAGTGCTCATCCCATCAACTAAGTCAATTTGATAGCTAAATGAAATCTTTCAATGAAAGAAATAAAATCTACTTAGTTATTTTTCTGAAGTTATTTAAGATCAAAAAACAACCCCTGCTCTAAATAAATATTGCCCGTGCAGAAGTTGAAATAGATTGCTGAGATTTAACTGTTTTTAAATTTGAACTAATGAATTGAGTAATCTAGATAGACAAACTGTTTTTGTATGTTGTGTGAGTCCTTATTCAGGGATCAACACATAGAAATAATTAATTTTTTCCTTACCTGGAAGTAATAGTATCTAGCATGTTTGAAAATGTGCAAGGAGATGGGGTGCCTGGGTGGCTCAGTTGGTTGAGCATCCAACTCTTGATTTCTGCTCAGGTTATGGTCTCAGTGTTGTGAGATTGATCACTGCTCAGCGGGGAGTCTGCTTAAGATTCTCTCTCACCCTTTGCCCCTCCCCCTGTTTGTATGATCTCTCTCTCTCTCTCTCTCTCTCTAAAGTAAATAAATAAATCTTTGAAAAAAATGTGCAAGGACCTAAGATGACAACAACTGAAGTTCCAGGTATGTTCATATTTAAGTGTTCAAGGTCTAACTTTCTTAAAACTGAGGGGTTGTACAAAATATTTTGCAATACGCTCTGGACTTTATTTCTCTTTAGATATCCCCAGATGACAAGAATTCATTAAATTTATGTCCTTTTGAAAAGTGAAGACTTTCCTGTTGATAAGAGAGTCATAAATGTTTTGTTTAACTTCATTATTATGAAGACTTGCTAGTGCTGAAAAAGGGTTAAATTAATGATGTTTTGGTGTGGTGATTTATTGTTCCTGAAAAAACTTGGGAACAACCTCTGTAAGCATGGGTGACAGAGTGGAGCAGAGACCTACTCTAGGGGAGTATGCCATTCAAGTCCTGAATGCTACTTATGCTTGAATTTTCCCTGCAACAAATATGTGGAATTGTTTTTGTTAGCTCATCTTTAGAAGACTTCAGATAGGTTTTTCTAAGTTGACAAATGTTTTTGAAAAGAACCAGAAATTTGCATACATATTTTTGATACATTTGCTGATTTTGAAACATATGAATCTTTACTATCCTAGGGAGGATAAAACATTGTACCATTTTGGCCTTGACCTAAGTGACTTCTTTTTTTTTTTTTTTAAATTTATTTTTTATTGGTGTTCAATTTACTAACATACAGAATAATCCCCAGTGCCCGTCACCCATTCACTCCCACCCCCCGCCCTCCTCCCCTTCTACCACCCCTAGTTCGCTTCCCAGAGTTAGCAGTCTTTACGTTCTGTCTCCCTTTCTGATACTTCCTTTATAGAGACCTAAGTGACTTCTGTCTCTATAAAGGATATAAGCAGAGGAAACACTATTTTGGTATATTTTACTACTTACTGATTCTTTATCACTTTGATTATAAAGTTTCACCACTTAAAGAGATTTATTTGCCTTTTAACAACTGAATTTGAAATTTGTATATATTGCAGTAATAGGATGCACCTTTTGGTGCAGGCAGTTAAACCAACCATTGAGGTATTTGTCTAAGATAATATATTAGTACAGCTTTCCTAACTTATTAAAAAATCTTAATCTAAATAAATTTAGCACAAAAGTGTAACTATGAAATAACTGTTATTTTAAAATAGGTTTATGGAGCAACTTTGAAAAATAATTCTATTCCTATAGTTTGAGATCTTTTTTCACTAATCTTAATGTGGTTAACACAGAATTATCTTTCTTACCATTTTATTTCTGACCTTAATTTAAGCTTGTTTGATTATACTTATTCTTGCTGGATTCCTTAAAAGGTTAGAAGCAGACTGTGTATGAAATCAAAGCTTGACTGTGGAAAGTAACTCCTGCAAGATCTATTTGAGCTGATTAAAAACCTAGAACCATGTGTTTTCAGTCAGTCCCTTTACTATAGGTTACCCATGTTGCCTGCCCTCTCATCCAGGTCATGACAGGATGCCATATGTCTGCAGTAACTTTGTTGCTTCACCATTTCTCTGGACGTTTCCTCTGCTTTGGTCTCTGAACCCAATATTGGTAGACCAGCCAGTGAGAGATTAGCAGAGATCTTCTTCAGCAGCCTACAATGCAGCAGAAAGCTGTGTTTGTTGATGGCTCCTAGCCCACCTTGACTCCCTTGTACTCATTGCCTTCTCTCTTACCTGGTCTTCCGTGAATTGTTAGCCTCTTGGATCTCTGCCAGTGTTCTGTCTTCCAGTATTGAGTAACATACTTGATCTGAGATCCAGGCCAGCCCTTTTGCTATTGGCTTTCCAATCCTGTGAATACATTGCCTTCTCTTTCTAGAATAACTGATGATGGTCCTGGCTTCCACTATCAAAACTTCCAAACTTGACTAGCTCCTGAAAGTGAATCTGTAGTCTTGGTTCTGATTTTCTTGGCCTGTCTTGCTGCTGCTTACACCCCCAAGTGAGGTAGAGTTTATTTTGCCCACAAGCAGAGAGTTTCCTTGTTAATTTGTAATTTCCCTGATGGTCTGGTATTGTTTTTAATATACTATCATGGTGGATAGTGGTTTAGGATGGAATGGGCAATTCCAGAGATTTACACTTGACCCTTACTACTAATATCTTCTTCAGTATACAATTTTTGAAGTTAAGTTGACTCATTCCTACTGCATATTCTAGGACTGGGGAAATTATCATAGGATGGGTCCATGTCTCACTAGATTCTGTTAGATGGTTTCAGGCCAAGATTCTTTATATCACTTGACCTTCATAATTACCTAATTTGGTTGTGGACTTCAGTGGCATCCACAGTAATCTGTGGATCAGCATAAGTTTAGGGTAAGTATTTAATGATTCCCAGAAGGTTCAGGTCTTTCTTTTTTCCTAGACCTTTGGAAACTTTTGGGGAAAAATTCCTTATAAACACCAAGGTCACATTGCAAGGCCCCACTACAAGATTCTTCCTCAGGGGGATATGGTAGGGCCTTTCTGTCAGGTGAGAGTTTTTAGAGATGAACCGACTGACGTCTAAGAGCTGCATAAGAGTTTTAAAAACCCACTATAACTGGTTAGGCTTATGCTTAGAAGACCTAAAAGTTTTTCATCTATGTAAGTCAAAGAATACCTTAGCAGGCTGCTCATCTATCTCACTTTCTGGGGACCTTCAGTCACTTAGTTATTGCCACAGATACCTATGACTTCAAATTCTATCTGGGGCACCTGGGTGGCTTAGTTGGTTAGGTGTCACACTCATGTCCTGATCTCATGGGTTGTGAGATCAAGCCCCACATTGGGCTCTGCACTCAGCAGGAATATGCTTGGATATTCTCTTCCTCTGCCCTTTCCCCTCCTCTATCTCTTTCTCTCTAAAATAAATATAT
This sequence comes from Canis aureus, assembly GCF_053574225.1. Classification (NCBI taxonomy): domain Eukaryota; kingdom Metazoa; phylum Chordata; class Mammalia; order Carnivora; family Canidae; genus Canis; species Canis aureus. The sequence goes on from NC_135619.1 coordinate 19,534,657, forward strand.
TCTCTTCCTCTGCCCTTTCCCCTCCTCTATCTCTTTCTCTCTAAAATAAATAAATGAATCTTAAAAAATTCTGTCTACCAAATGTAGCTAGAAATCTACACCAGAAATTAGTATTTAATAAGTCTTCCACATGACTGACAATAAGTTTGAGGATCACTCAGAGTATGCTGGGAAATTCTATATCAAGGCTGCACTGGCTAGGACTAGCAGCCACCAACCCAAGGCCATCTATATGGGGGAGATGTGTAGGAGGCTGATGGGTGTTAGTTGTATCTCCATGAGAGGATTTGGGAGGTCCCAGCTGAGTGATTTTGGGGAGTGATTAAAACAGATTTGATATAGCATGAAGAAATGTCTCAGTGTAGTAATGGAAAGATATTTATACAGGAGATGGTTGAGTCTCTCAGACTGGGAAATTTGACAGATCCTCAGCCAGTCTCTTCTGTCAAGAGAAGATGAGTGGAATTTGGAAATTCAAAATCGTCAGTCACATTCATTCTTGCTCAAATGCTCACATCCTATATTTCAATTTTCTGCTCCTTTCCTAGTAGCTTCATTATCTTGATATACAAGGTTTAGGGAATTTAGGTATTTAATAGGTACTGTTCTTCTCTTTTGGCCTAAAGTAAAGTGATTCCACAATTTTTATAATCATTACTGTTGTACTAGTGACTAAGTGGTATCTACTTGATCTAATGCCTTGCCTTCCACCTGAACACCATCCCCTGCTAATGCCGTAGATAATTCAAGGAGCTTCGATTACACCACATACTGTTGACTATTTGCATCCTCTTTTATTCTGGCAAGAAGTTTATTCTAGGATCTTTCTGTGTGTATATTTCCCAAGAAACTTCTGGTACCAATTATTTTATCAGTCAGGGTACCAGCAGTAAACAGCACTTAGTATGTTCAATTTAGGATAGTTCTAGGAAAGTGTAATAAAGGGACAATTTATAAACATGTCAGGACAGGGAAACTACAAATGATAATGTAGTATCCTGGGGCTAAAAATAACATAGACATTTTTCTACCCTTAAGTCTGAGAGGACAAAAGGTAGGAGTGATTACTAGAACTTGCAAGAGGAATTGTGTAGAAAGGGTTTCCTTAAGGAAAGTAGTAATCTTTGGTCACTTGATCTTTGGTCAAGGATCATAGCCAGTTTGAGGTGACTCTTCAGAGAGAGCCATAGGAATAAACACCTTGACTTTACTCTCCTCCTTTCCTCTTTGGGATTTCTAATTGGATATATCCAATTAGAAGACAGAGAACAAGGGATCTTATGGATGTAGTCAATATAGATTAGTCCCTTGGGGAAGGCAAAGAAGAGAAGGGTAGAGATGAATGTGGAGGTGGAAATAAAACATATCTGGCATAGAATGCCTTTCTCAAGTAACATTTGATTGGAGATATGAATTGAGAAGGAGCCAGCCACTCAGAATGGCTGAAAAGTGGAATAGCCTTGAGGCTTGCTCTCAGATGATATGGCTAGAAAATTGAGAAGGGAGAGAATAGTGTTATCAGAGACATATGCTGGGGTCTCATGTAGTCTTGTAGACCATGAAGAAAATCTTGATTTGCATTCTAGGTATTAAGGAAGCTCTTGGAGGGAGTAACATGATCTGATTTATATTTGTTAAAAAACAAACATGCTGACTTCCATGTGGAGAACAGATTAGACAAAAGGCAAGAGTAGAAGTCTGGAATTATGAAGTTATTGTACTCTAGGTGGAAGAGATATGACAGCTTGCACTAGAGTGTAGAGAGGAGTGTAGAGTGTCACAAAGTGAGGAAAGAGAAGAATATTGACTTTTAAAATTCTCTTAATGTTTAGAAATAGGTCTTTCTCACAGTACAAACTCAGTAATTATTTATTGAAATGTTGCAGTTTTGATTTTTTTCCAATAGAATGTGCTTATTCTCTCTCATGTGGCTAGTAAAATACCCACCATATAGTAAATGTTACTTATTAAAAATTGTAGAAAATGGAAGAATTTGAGGAGGAGAGAACTAGAAATGTAGCATTTGAAAGCATACGTATTCTCTAATTTCATAGTCTACTAAAGAAGGGTGAAGTCTGGGATGTGAATTTGGTAGTATACTATGTGTCAAATCTCTCCTTCCCATTTCCTCAAGTTCATGTGCTCTCCAACGTCTTGGATGGTACTTCCTTTCTCACATCAGTTTATCTCCACAATTCCCCATTGTAATTTCTCTGATTGGAGGCAAGGGTGTAAATTAAACCTGAAAGGAGCATTGGCACCTTATTTCAGTACTCTAGGAAGGCTACATCTTTAGATAACAATCTTCTGCTTTCTATAAACTCTATAGAGTTTCTGTATAGATTCTTCATATGGTGTTACAATTTTGATGAATGGACAGGAGGACTTGGTTTGCATAAAAATAGCATGTAATTTTATTTTAATAATAGAGAAATAGTAATTTCATCTGTGGCTGAGTTGATTTATTGATTATAAAAATAATGATATTTCTATAATTTAAAAATCACTCTCTTAATAACTAGATCAACATCTCATGGAATCCTTCCTGGACAGAAGAAATATTTACTCAAAGTTCCATTATATGAACGTAAACTTCATTGTCCCAGTCTACCTTTGTGTTTAAATTTTGATGAATTTGTCCGAAGTAAGGGAGGAATTCCAGAAAATTGTGACCCTCGAACATGGGCTCTTGATATGTTCTCTAAGGATAAACATCAGAAGACAACCACAAAAAAGAAAGCTGTTAAAATATCTATCCATGAAGGCTTGTCTGAAAGAATGAAAGAACCACCAAAAATAGAATTGTGTGATTCTTTGAAGTCTGGTCTTTCTCCAGAAGTTATTAAATATTATGAATCTGAAGTGGAGATCTTGACTAAAGAAATAAATGATAAGAAAACATATCCTGCTTTTGCATATTGCAGGCGTGGAGCTCTTTATAGGAAACTGGGAAAGTTACAGAGTGCCATGAAAGATCTACAGGAAGTAAGTTATTTAATCAGAATAACAATATTAACAATTTACACTTATAATCCTCTCTATGTAATAATTTGTGTAATAATTTCTATTAGAATTTTGAACCATGAATATGTGTAGTATACATGTGGGATTGTGAAATTATAATTATTGACATTTTCAAGTAATTGATATTAAAAACATTACATTTTGTCACATTGGGAGAGTCATTTTATATTATGCACATAGAAAGCCACTGGGATCAATAGTGTTTGCAAGATTTATTTGACAGGATATCTTCCTTTAATCAACCAACTTTAATTGAACTTATGCATATATTTTCTAGGCTATACTATTGGAGCCATTGTTTCTCAATGCCTATTGGCATCGGCATTTCATTTACCTTTTCCAAGACAAAATTAATGAAGCTTTGGATGATTTGAATTATATAAATAAATATAATAAAAATAATGCAGGTAGGTTGTGCAGACAATTATATTATTTATATCTTTACCTAAGCTTTGGTCATTTGGTGGTGTTTTAAAGATATATACATTAATAGATATAAGCCTTCAAAAATGGTTGTAGCTTTTAAAAGTTAAATTTACTCTTGACATTGTATATATTGAACTTGTATGATTCTATACTGTTTTCAAAATACTCATCGTGGCTTGAAATGTTAATGCCCTTGTGTAAGTTACAATAAATGTGTTTCTTACTGCTCATCCCATAAGAAGGATATGAACTTAAAAATTTAATTATAGAAGTGATTTATAAATCTTTCCTTGACCACAAATCTCTGAAACATTGCAGTGTTCCAAGACTTCCTAGTTGCATGAAATCTATACATTTGTCTTTATGTACCATCCTCGAACTAGCTTCAATGGAACCAGAAAACAGAACTTTTTGAGAATGAGAAAATGTCACATTCATTTTTATAACCCTGTCATGCACAACATACCCCTAGAATATAACTTGAGCTTCATAAAATTTTTTGATCTATGCTTATTTCTGCCCAATTCCATAAATTTTTGTTCTATTATAAACATTAAAAGAGTATGAAACACTTCAGCTATACAAAAAGGTAAAAGATAATTTTTGTTACTTAAAATTGAAATTGAAAATGCTTTTAACCATAAGTGAATATTTATCAGCCTTTAAGAACAAGTTCTGCATTGTTGAAATAGAAAAAAAAACCCTTTAAATTAAATGGTTAAGAAAATATAATAGAGAAACATTGTTCTAAGACTTCATTTTTAGAGGGAGAGGGATTAAAATTTTCATAGTTAATAGAAGGTCTGTAACCCTGAGTTTTACCTTTCTAACTTTTTTTAGAGGCATATTTGTCAAAGGCGGAAATTTTCAGAAGAAGAAAAGACATTACTTTAGCAATTCTGAACTATACCCAGGCAATTAAGTGCAAGCCCATGGAGGCCGATATATATTTCAGAAGGGGTGAGATGTATGAAATAGCAAACAAAGTACTGGCCATTGATGACTTTTCTAAAGTAAGCTGTATGACATATAATGCTGACAGTTATCTGTTTTAGATCATGATACTCTCATCCTGCCTGATATTCCAGCAAATCATTGAAATTCTTTCATATATGTTATGTAATCAAAACAAATTTATTTTATGTTAGGACCTAGGGCACTCAGTAGTGGAATTGATAGTAACACTATGTCAATGATTTTTTAAACTTATAGTTAATGAGTGGATTTATGTCAGAGTTAGGCGTGGGAGCATTGAGACAACTCGGGAGGGGTGCAGCATGAATTTTCCAGCTCTCTCTCTTGAAGCATGAAAGAGTGGTTAAAGAAATTTTTGAAAATAGCTTCTTCCCTTCAAACAAAAGAGAAAATTATTTGCCACTTTTTACTCTTAAGACATGGCGGATTCTCTTCTGCATCAGATCTATCCGCTCTTAAAGAAACTGTGCTCATTGGTTCATTCATTCATTCACCACAAATATTTATTGACTAAGGCACCGTACAATGTAGTGGACAAATGTTGGTGAATAAAACAGACAATATTTCTTGCTTACATGGAACCTATAGTTTAAAGGACAGATATTAAAGAAATACATACATACATTATTATAATTTTTGATGATTGCTAGGAAGGAAATAAAGATGATGGGGGTAAATAGATATTTATTTAATTATATATTTATATTGGGGAATATCAGGGAATTACCTTAAAGAAGGAACTTTTAGCTGAAGTACTTTGAGGCTAGAGTCAGGCAAAATATCTCCTGATTGCAGCAGAATTGTAATCATCATCTCCTGACCTCACACTAAATTCTAGTTTGCAGTATAATTGAGAATTTAAAAGTTATTCAAATAATTTAGCTTTCCATGTTCCCAGCTGCCCTCCTTCTTTATCCATGATGGTTAGCCACATACTTGACATTTTTTTTGCTTCAAGATAATATTGTTAATTTATTTCTGAAGTAGAAGTGACCAAAAATCTCTTTTGAAAATACTGAAATTATTAGGTTACCTATTCCTGTTAATTTCCTTCATGCATTGATTAATGCAGCTACTTGAGGTCAAACAAGCATCAAAATCTGTAGGTTTTTTTTTTCTCATGTTTTAAAAATACTCAGTAGTCTTTGTGCATTGCTTCCCCCTCCACCCCCAATCAAGAGGCAAGGAGTTTACAACGGAGTATACAATGATTTAGTCTGTTTGCCCTTGCCTTGTATGTCAATGTGAAATGAATAAACTAATACTAATTCATTTCTTTTCACCATTTTAGAGACTAAATTAATACATACTTGATTTGATTGAGTCAGCCTTGATGTGGTTTGATATGTATCATCTTTAATTAAGATAAATGCTGTGATCTATCATATCTTGTTTTTTTAAAGATTTTATTTATTTATTTATTTATTTATTTATTTATTTATTTATTTATTTATTTAAAGAAAGTGCAAGAGAGCAGGAGGAGGGGCAACGGACGAAACAGAGAATGTTAAGCAGACTCTGTACTGAGTGCAGAGTCCAACTCAGCTTGGTCTCATGACCATGATATCATGACCTAGGCCAAAATTAAGAGTCAAATGCTTATCTGACTGAGCCACCCAGGTGTCCCAAAGTTTTATCAGTAAAAATTTCACTGGCTAAAAGCCTTGGCTTCTTATATGTGCTGGTTTTTTTTTTTTTTTCCTCCCTCAGAAAACCTCCCCTTTTTAGAATTTGGTGATAAATGCTCTCACTGAATACATAATCTTTAAAGATTTATTTATTTATTTGAGAGAGAGAGTGTGCCTCACTTAGGGGCAGATCTCAAGACCCTGAGATCATGACCTGAGCCAAAGCCAAGAGTCAGGCGCTTAACTAACTATGCCACCCAGGTGTCCCTAAAGATACTGTCTTTAAATGCAAATTTGAAAGTTTAGGCATCTTAAAGTAGTTTGCTTTTATGTAATCTGAAGTTAAAAATGTAGTTGTAGTCCATTTAATTTGCTATGAGATTATTATATACTTATGTTTCTTTTCTTTTTTCATTATGTGATTTATTTTTGTGCCTCCCTTTAACACCCCATGTAGTGTATTTTTTATGATCCCAAAAGAACAGATGCATTGTTGAAACGTGGAATGTTTTACTATGAAAATGAAAACTGGATTTTAGCCATACAAGATTTTACAGCTATATTAAATATAGATCCCCAAAATTCTCAAGCCAGGTAAAAATTATTTTAGATGTGGTTTTTTGAAATTATTATTTTTTAATAACACATTCTCAGGAAAGAAATTGCTTGAAATACATCAGATAGCTCCTTAGAAATAGTGAAGTCAATTTTCAGTGCTACCAGTGAATGAAAATCTTTACCTATATCCTAACAGTAGTGGGTAATTTAATTTAATAGGCATAAAATGACAATTTAGAGTTGTTTTGTTTGTATTTCCTAAATGCTTAGTTGCAGTATCAATTTTAAATTATTGGCCTATATTTTTTCTTTAAATTTCTTTTCATATCCTTTTTATTCATTGGGTGCAGAAAATTATCTACATAGATTTCTGTAATATCTTATTATAACCTTGATAATAAACTGTTTTCCCAAACTTGATGTGCATTAACACAGTTCTCATTTTGTTGCTTTTCTTTTAAACTAAGTTTTGTTTTGAAGAGATTTAAAATGTGTATATAGGCATACCTGCTCATTTTTTCATTCACAATTTGTTCAATATTGAAAAATGTTTTTAAAGATTTTATTTATTTATTCATGAGAGACACAGAGAGAGAGAGGCAGAGACACAGGCAGAAGGAGAAGCAGGCTCCATGCAGGGAGCTCCACGTGGGACTTGATCCTGTGTCTCCATGATCACGTTCTGGGCCGAAGGCAGCGCTAAACCACTGAGCTACCCGGGCTGCCCAATATTGAAATTTTTTATAGTAAAATGAAACCTGCATCTAGAAAAGCATACAAATGTACAACTTAATGACGTACCACAATATAAATACCCATGTAATTATTACCAGGTCAAGAAACGTTTCCAGCACCTTAGAGACCACTTTGTGCCTTTGCCTCCCCCAAGAGGGTAACCCTAACCACTGTCCTGGCTTCGATTTTAATCACTTCCTTATAGGTCTTTATAGTTTCATCACATAAGTATGTTTCTAAATACTCTTAGTTTACTTATGCCTGTTTTTAAAAAAAACTTTTTGTACGTTGAATCATGTGGTGATATTCTTTTTATGTCTAGCACTTGCTGCTTCACCTTGCACTTTTATGTTATAGAGATGGCTTCTTTCCTTAAATGACATGAACTGACCTCTGCTAGCTTCAAATTTACTTCTGCAGTCTCCTGCCTCTCTCAGCCTTCAAAGAATTGAAGACCGTGAAGGCCTTGCTCTGGATTAGTTTTAGCTTAAGGGAATGTTGTGGCTGGTTTGGTTTTCTGCCCAGACCACTCAGACTTTCTCCATGACAACAATAAGGCATTTCACTTTCTTAACATTCATGTATTCACTGGAGTAGCACTTTTAATTTCCTTCAAGAACTTTTTCCTTTGTACTCACAGCTTGGTTAACTGTTTGGTGCTAGAACTCTTGCACCAAACATCAAAGTAGTTGGAGAACGAGATTAATTGAAGATATTGTAAGATGGTGCTATCTTATGGAAGACCTTATATGTCATCTTAAAGAATTTGGCCTTATTCCATTGCCAATAGGGGTTTGTTGAATGTTTTTGAGAAAAGAGATCTTTAATATCTGATGATCAAATCTTATTACTCTAGAGCTAGGAATGGAGTAAAATAGTAGCACAGATATGAGCTGATGAAGATTTGAAGTAAGAGGCAGGGGAATCAAAATAAGGAAACACTAAAAAATCAGTGTGTTTGAAGAATTGACATGATTTAATGGCATCTTACAAAAATATTACTAAAGGTTTATTCTGCAAATTTTAAGTTCAGAATCATGTATATACTGAAAATATTTAGGATTATTCTTAGCAAACGAAATAATTAAAAATAAATATAAAATTCTTGTATTCATTAGAAAATAATACATTTTTAAATGATGGGGCAAAAAGCATTTTGCTGTAGGATAAAATATTGTAGGTTTCAGGATGTCTAGTGCTTTTTTTAAAAAAAAATTTATTTATTTATTTGAGAGAGAGAGCATGAGTAGGGAGAGGGAGAAGTGGAGGGGGACAAGCAGACTCCCTGCTGAGCTGAGCACGGTGCCTCTAGAGGCTTGATCTGTGATCACAATCTGAGCTAAGTCAGACACTTCACAGACTGTGCCACTGGGTGCCTCTTTGGATGCTTGGTGCTTTTGAAAGACCTTTGTTACCACTCTGCCAACGTACTAGCTGTACTCTTTTCTCCAAATTATCATTGGTTTCATAGTATAACTTTCTTGAACATGTCTTTTATCTCCTCTTCTTCCCCACCTAAACTGGATTTATAACCTGCTAGCTTATTACTCCTGTTTTTCCTTAATTGTCTATTTTATTTCTAAAAGTTGATTTTCTTTACATTATTAATTGTTTGAAAATGGAATTTTCAGGAATTGGTATAGGTCAAGGAGAATTTCAAAATTGGAGTCAGAAGTTAATAGAAATAAAATCCAATCACACAATTGATGAAATACATTTCATTAATGTAAAGGATTTCTTGGGATGTATCTTCAGTGCCAGAGAAAAATCTAACAGCTCCACTCACTGAGGCCCATTTCCTTCAAAATGGATTTTTTGGTTTTTCTAGAGAACAGTGTTATATAAATTAAGTGTGACCTTTTGGGTACTCAATAAATAATAAAAATAAATAAATCTCATATTGACACACCTCTCTGATAAGTGCAAGTAATATTATAAAGTTACTAAGCACATAATTAGCATATAGCATGTTATTAATAAACATGTAATAATACAATAAAGTATAATTGATTTATTTATAAAAAGTTATTTTTTTTTGTTATTAACATCATCATTAAACTTTTTTGGGAAGCAAGAGGAAATAATAACAAATTGTTATTCAAATACAAAATTTGTTGCAAAGGTTTACCAAAAAAGAGAAAATGTGTATTTTGCAATACATATTAAAATGAATTTTTTCTTTTTCTAGGACATACAGAGGAAGAGCATATTTTAAACGGCAATTTTATAAGCAAGCAACTCAAGATTTTTCTGTTGCAATTCATTTAGATCCTAATAACTGGTTAGCATTGTATTATAGAGGTTGCTTATTTAGAAAGAGTAGCCCTTTTAGAGCACTGCAGGATTATAGTGTTTCAGGTATGTCACCCTTAACTGTACATATATAGGAATTTGATCTGAAGTTCAGCAGTTCACTTTCATAGAATGTAATACTAATATGAGACTATTAGTATACTATGTATATTTTTATGTAATTATATATAACTTTTATTAATATATATTTATGTAACATATTTTCCTATATATTTATAAGCTACAATGGTTTAGCCAGAAGTGTTCCTAGTATGCCCTTTGAGTGGATGTGAATGTGTTTCTTATATGTGTGTGTAACTTTGGCAATGAGAGAATATCATAACAAAGAAATATCTTTCTATATGTTGAGTCTGAGGTTATTTCTGGAAATCCAGGTCTACTTTCTAGCCAGCTTGTCAAAAATGGCAATGATTTTTCCTAGTGGGCTGTATTCTACTTCATAGGTCTGGCCCATTGACTAGTCAAATTCAAAGTCTTTTAACCCTTAAACTAAAATGCGCTTTGAGATTCCTGATAGGATGCCAATAGTTAAAAGTAGCCTTTTCCACTTTACCTTATATCAGTGTATTCTTGGCATATAAATATGCCCAGCACAATTCTGGGCATAGAGTAAGTGCTCAGTAAACAGTCCTCAGCTGAAAAAATTAGCCCATTGTGATGGATAATTCTAGCCAGAGACCAATCCTCCAAACATGGCTGTGTTTCCCTGGGTGTAAAGTGCTAGAACCCCATAACTCTAGATGAGGCAGTATCTAGAGATTAAGAGACAACTAGATTCTGTTTTTTTTTTTTTTTTTTTTTTTTTAAGATTTTATTGTTTTATTTGAGAGAGAGGGTCAGAGATAGCAAGAGAGAGAGAATGAGCAGGGAGAAGAATGAAAAGCAGGCTCCCCACCTTCCATGAATATTCAAATAAAGTAACTCAAAGTTTATTTTATGTGCTGAGAGGAGTCTGGTGCTCTTCCTTCTATTTCCAAGGATTTTGGAAGGGAGGACTAAGTTAAATTTTTGTTTAATTCTCTTGTAATCTTTGCATATAATTTCTGCTCTCTGACTGATTCTCCATTTTTGCTTATTCATACAATTCTTGTGGTTACTGTTCATGAACATCTTGGGGTTCAAAGCATAAATTTAGCAGAGACAATTCTAGTTTGAAGGTCAAGCACAGCCTTATTTCTTCTGTCAGCCCTGTCCATCTGCCATCTGGCCAAACTCCTTTCTCCTTGTCATCTCTAAAGCCTTGGGCAACCCCAGTGGCACAGTGGTTTAGCGCTGCCTGCAGCCCAGGGCGTGATCCTGGAGACCCTGGATTGAGTCCCACGTTGGGCTCTCTGCATGGAGCCTGCTTCTCCCTCTGTCTGTGTCTCTGCCTCTCTCTCTCTCTCTCTTTGTGTCTATATGAATAAAGAAATAAAATCTTAAAAAAAAAAAAAGCCTTTCCCATACTTCCCTCTACTCCAAGTTGTGCACTCCTCACTCTCTCTTTTCTAGGCTGTCACAATAATACAAAATCCCTGTTATTTATTTATTCAGAGCAGACCAGCTTGATTTTGGCTTTATCCTTTTCTATAGGCTAGCCTAAAGAGTTTTATCTTCCATAGTCAAGAAGGATCCTTAAGACAAACATTATATGTTCTCATTCATTTAGGGAATATAAATAATAGTGAAAAGGAATAGAAGGGAAGGGAGAAGAAATGGGTGGGAAATATCAGAAAGGGAGACAGAACATAAAGACTCCTAACTCTGGGAAATGAACTAGGGGTGGTGGAAGGGGAGGAGGGCAGGGAGGGGATGTGAATGGGTGACGGGCACTGAGGGGGGCACTTGACGGGATGAGCACTGGGTGTTATTCTGTATGTTGGCAAATTGAACACCAATAAAAAATAAATTTATTATTTAAAAAACACTGATATAGGGCAGCCCAGGTGGCTCAGCGGTCTAGCGCCGCCTTCGGCCCAGGGCGTGATCCTGGAGATCCAGGATGGAGTCCCACGTCAAGCTCCCTGCATGGAGCCTGCTTCTCCCTCTGCCTGTGTTTCTGCCTCTCTCTGTGTCTCTTTTGAATAAATAAATAAAATATTAAAATAAAATAAAATAAATAAAATAAAATAAGATAAAAAAGAAAGAATAAACAAAATACAAATACCAAAAAAAAAAAAAAAGGATCCTTAAGATATTTTTCCAAGTAATAATAATATCTAACATTTATTGGGCATTTTACTACTTGCCAAACACTATTCTAAATACTGCACATGGAATGTCTCAATTAATATGTAGAATAATGCTATGAGATAGGTATTATTTTCATCCCTGATGAAGAAATGGAGGCACAGGGAAGTGAAATAATTCTAATATTTTTTTCCTTGGGAAGAGTTTTTTTAATTTTCCTAAAGCAACCACTAAAGCTGAAGCTGACTTGCTCTTGGCTAGCCAGTCATACTGTGAATCGAGTAGTCAGACTGCCTTCATGTGATTATTTAATCTGTATTGCTTGCACTAGATATACTGTATGATCATTGCTTGCACTAGATATACTTCCCAAAATTTAGTACCATGAATATTTGTTCTGAGACTGAAAGTGCTATGCACATTTTTGGGAAAACTTTCCTTTCTTAGGCCAGAATGGGCCTGAGGGGCTTAGAAGGCATGGAAGAAATGTAGTGAAAAACCCATCTAATTCACTAGCATGCTTTTAAAAGTGAAGGGAAGATTAGTAAGTGAAGAGACATGTGATGACTTCTAGACCAATAACTGATGAGAGATACACACCTGCGAAAAGATTCTTTTTGCCCCACACTCTTATTATTTGGGACATGCATAGTCAGGTTGCTTGCTTGAATTGCAAGTTCTGCGTACCATGGAGTAGCCTCTTTGAGCTGTCCTTCCTGGTTGCTGAGTATTATCCTGATCTCTGCCATCTGCCCCAGTCTGGAGTTGTACCAGTTGTTTGGTATGCCCTCCTGATAATTAATGCATCAATAGCAATGCCCTCCTGATAATTAATGGCATCAAGGGCAAGGGTGCCCTTCTGACTGCAATCCACTGAAGTGAATCAGAGTTTAGATTCCATCTTTGACATTGACTTGCATCATGACCATGTTCAATGTACCTAGTGCCTTTGCACCATAATCTGTTCATCTTCTTCATCACTTCAATCTGAAGTGAGTGGGCTATCCAAGATTACCACCAGGATTTCTTTCAGTTTTAATGAGTTTATGAACCTTGATAGCCACACTGTTACTTATAAACACATACATTTTTTATATGAATGCTATTTCTAAATCACCAAATAAATACACTTATCACAGACATGTTTTATAAAATGTCAAAATGTAAGAATAAGCAATATGAAGGTAAAAACAAAAATATAACTCAGATATGTTTGTTCAGAACCTGAATAAGATATATATTTTTATTTTTAAGCTCTCATAAATGATGGCTATGAGAATCTTAGTTGTTTTCTACATCGGGGCATACTCTATACGGATCTAAAACTTTGGTTGCTGGCAATCTGTGACTTTGAAACTGTTATTTCTCTAGAAAGGTATGTTTTTCTTTTATTCTTATTGATTTCACTTTTGTATAAAGAAAAAAAACAAAATGAAAGACAAAACCTTTTCCTCTCATCATTAATAACCTTGTAAAATGAGACAATTGTAAAGCAATCTTAGAATTAGAATACTTACTTCTAAAATAAGACCTGTTCCCAACATCGATTTGCCTCAGATACTTTTGCAAATTTTAGAAATTGAATGCATCTGAGAGGAGTCCAATCCACAGATAGTAACATAAAGTTAGTGACAGCAGCATGGGGAAACCCAAGTTAGAGCTTTTTGAGGTTAACTTCATGAAAAACTGTCACCAACTTTTTAAAATAATGGAGAAAATATTCTGCTTGATATTGCTATGCACAATATATGACTCAATAGGAGGAAACTCTATTTAGAACATCTGACTTCATTTTGCATAGTAAAGCAAAAGAAAAAAATTCCATTAGAATGTAGGTTCAGGAAGAAACAAAGACTGAAAGTTGCACACACTGGTCAGAAACATCAGCTGTGAAACACAGAATGAATTAATTTCCTTTCTTTTCAATGAAACATTCATTAAAATGAAAGGTATAAAAAAAAGTAACAAACCATGCCAATCCCATGCCAACCAGTAGACTGTTTACCTAGCTTATTGAAGGTAAACTTTAAGGTAGACTCAGAGAAGTCATGGAAAATGGCTCCATAATGGCCACAGCAGTTTTCTTTTGGATATTTTTGAGCCAGGAAGGGTAGGGGGTTTCAATTGCAAAAAAGCCAAAAAATGGGCAGTACGAAATTTGATGTTTTTTAGGCAAAGGGTCCAGGCTTCTAAGGAAGCTGGGCTATAGGATACGTAGTTCTCACTTTGAAATAGAGGCATCACACAAAGTAATTTCTAAAACATTTCTATATTGAAAATTTTTTGACTCTAAGACAAAAATGCATTTATTTGATATAGAAAAGAAGCTGGGTTAATACCTACATGGAGAGGGTTTTTAATCCCAGACTTTAAGAAAATTACTGTTTTTCTGTTACTCAGGGCAACTACAACATAGCCTGAGGTGAAAATTTAAATTGAGAGGAACTGAGCTTGCAATTCAAGATAATCAAGATTAAGTTGAGGAAGAGTGAAGTATTGCCTGGGGACTTCAGGAATTCTTTTCTTAGCATAAACTCTATAAATGTTGATTCTCTACTAAGGATTTTATAAAGGTGTTTATAATTTTTAATAGAGAATAATAGTTAATTGATTTACTTTGCTTTAGTAAAACATTAAAAAACCCTGATATATATTGATGTATGTATTTTACTAGGTTCATTCAAAATTGAAAAACATTCAGAATAATTAAAATGTCTAACAAGATTTTGCTTTCTCATTTTTTTTTAGAACTGTTATTCTGGCTTACATAAATATTGGCCTCATACATCTACTATACTTGGATAACTACTTTGAAGCCACTTGGCATTTTTCTGAGGCTATTAGACTTGATCCTTTATATATTCAAAGCTATATTTGTCGAGCAGAAACCTATCAGAAGGTATTTTAGGTTTTGAAAATTTTGATTTTTTTTTAAAAAAGATTTAATTCTCTGGATATCTACCTGTTCAATATAATTTTAGTATATTAATATATTTGTTTTCAGTTAGTTATAGAGAATAGTGCATTTTCAAGCAATAAATATTAAGGAGATGTAGTAAACTATAATTACCTATGTATAAAGTATGAGACATGAATTTTTGTCTTTCACTTAAAAATAATAACTTTTTTCCTTATTACAAAATTAATATATATTTATTTCATGTAATATATGTATGCAAATAAGTTTAAAACCATAATTTTATTCTCTAGAGACAACTACTATGAACATTTTGAGTCTATTAGTTTTGAGAGAGAGTGTGTGTGTGTGTGTGTGTGTGTATGTGTATTAGTGAGTGGGTGGGTTTGTAGAATGGGACCTGTGCATATAATGAGATCTTATTCATACTTACCTTTAAATTTTTAAAAAATTTACAAGTCATTTAAATTTAAAAAATGTAATTCATCTTTGGTGTTATGACATCAAACAATGTAATAAATAGCAAAAGTCCTCCCTGATTCCAACCAAATCTAACTTTTCCAGAGATAAATGCTACTAATTGTTGTTTCTACCTTTCAAGATAGATATCCCCATCTACCACTCCACCTCTAATCATCCTGTCCACGACACTCATTCCTCACCAGGGTTACTGCAGGGACCTCTTGGTCTTCTTGCTTCTGTTCTTTACTACTTTTTGATGGATTTTCAATACAGCAGCCATAATGATCCTGTTAAAAACATAAGTCAGATTATTCCACTTTGCCCACAACGCTTTAATAGCTTCCCTTGCACTCAGAATAAAAGCTAAATCCTGAAAAAGCTAAAGGCCTACAATAGCCACAGTAGTTGGTTCCTTATTACCTTTCTTGTAGAGGACTTTGTCCTCTACAAGTCCTCTGATCACAATGGTTGCAGTTAGATAGTCTAGTTTGTACTGTGGTTAAACACGTAGACACACACACACACACACACACAAACTCCAAAACACTTAAAAATCACTATAATAAAATGACAAAAGTTTATTTCTTACTCAGACTGTTTGTCCATGGAGGGTTGGCTAGAGGGTCTGTTCTCCATTACCCACATCTGAGGACCCACTGTGACTAGAGTCCCACTCAAAGTCTTTCCCTCCCTGATTATGGAAGTGGAAGACCCAGGGCAGACTTAGTATTGTCCCCAGAGAAAGTTTGCTCTGAACTATTGTTGAGGACATACTTATGATGAGTGGTCCTTTTGCTTAACTCCATGTTGATGGAGCTAAGGGCTTTGGGCGAAGTTGGAACTTCCTCTGGGCACACTTAACAAACCAAAGCACCAGCATGATATCAGGGTATAAGGACATATGCTCAAAGTCTCATTATTCTGCAGAGGAAAAAGTCTCTATGCAGTAATGGTTGAATAAATTATGTTGTAGTCACACCATAGAATATTATGTAGTCAATAAAAGAGTGATTATAACTATACCAGTTGACTTAGTGGGGTTTCCATGAGATACTGTTGAATAAGAAAAGCAAGAATCAGAAAAGATGTCAAGTGTGTATGGTATGATCCCATGTAAAGAAAACAATGGCAAATCAAACCCTGTGTTTATATATAGAAGAATGCATATACCTATGTGAGTTCAGCCTCCAGAGTGAATCTAATCTAAGATTGCCTGGAGAAGTCCCACCTCAGGACAGCTTATAAAGTTCAAACAGTGAGCCTCCATCTTTCCCAAATAGACTTTCCTCAATGCATAGATATTGGAACAAGTGGAACAATGCAGATATAAGAAGACTAAGATGGCTTATCAATTATACCAAACTGAGCAGGGTCAGCTTGAGAAGCAGTGAATTTCCATGGAAATTCTCAAATTTATTTAAACACATCTCAACCCCCCTACTTTTGAGTTCCTTCTTTTGAATCCACCCACTATTTCCTCCAAACAGCTTGTAGCATTTCAACAGATACTGCCTACTTCTGCTCACAAATTAGTTCTGTGCATTCTCCTCTTTGTATCACTATGTCATTGTTGTAAGAGAGTTGCTGATGTCCTAGGATCATTTTGCTTGGGTCTCTATAGTCCTCCTTTTATGATATTCCCAGTGACAGCAGGTTTTTGTTCCCATGTTTGTACAAATCCAGATCATGCTCCTGAAACCTGTATTAAGGAAAGAATCAATGTTTACTTTTCATTATATATTAATTTTAAACATATAATTTCCATTATCCTTGTATTTTGTTTTGTTCATTCATTTACTTATTAAGTGCAAGCTTATTTTTCCTCTCTTATCTTTTTAAAAGATTTTATTTATTTATTTAGAGGGAAAGAGTGTGTGTGTGTGCAAGCAGGTGGGGAGAAACAGAGGAAGAGGGAGAGAGGATCTCAAGCAGACTCTTTGTGCTGAGTACGGAGCCTGATGTGGGGCTCGATTTTGTGATCCTGAGATCATAACCTGACCTGAAATCAAGAGTTGGTCACTTAACTGACTGAGTCTCCAGGTGCCCATTGACTCCGTTATTTTGAAGTGGAATTTACCTTAGTTTTTATTTTACCTTCCTTTCTAGTTTAGTAGGAAAGGTGTTCTAGTTGAAGGAGAGAGGCCAAAAAGCTAAGTGGGAAGGGAAAACAAACTGGAAAGTATGATATAATCACATTTTATGTAAAATTATATATATGTGTGTGTGGGTATGTGTAATCATTCTTCAAAATTAAAGATAGATGGTTTTAGAAAAACCAAAGACTTTGCATCACAAACTTCTTAATAACTTTTCTGTATCCTATTTGCTTTGATGATTTTTTAAAAAAATGTGTATTGGGAGATGTTTTTGCAAAATTTCTGTGCTGAAGGGTGGGAGGGAAATAGAAGGGAAGCAATCAATATTTATCTTAAGCAAAGTTTCTGTTTATTGCTCAATAGTTGCATAAATTGAAAAAGGCGGTAAGAGAGTTATCTCGTGCTATCCACCTTCAGCCAGATGGAATCCAATTGTATATAATAAGGTATGAACATAGAAATGGAGTTCTTCTTGGGATAGCTTAGCACATGAGCTAACTGTTGGGATCATTACTTGCCTCTTGATCCGTCTAGCCTCCTCTTTTTACACTTAATCTCCCAGGAATGACCATCTTCCAACTAGCAAGTCAGATATAGCTACTGTATTTATAACTTATGTTATAAAATAACCAAATCCTTATCTTTGCTGTATCTTTGTATCAAAACACAGCTGTTTAAAATGTGGTATGATCCAGTAATCCCACTACTGAGTATTTATCCAAAGAATACAAGAACACAAAATCAGAGATGTATATACGTCTCTTTGTTTATTGCAGCATTATTTACAATAGCCAACCTAGAAGCAGCCCAAGATAGATGAAGGGGTAAAGATAGGTATATATACGGTGGAATATTACTCAGGCATAAAAAGAATGAAATTGTGCCATTTGCAACAATATTGATGGATCTAGAGAGTATAATGTTAAGCAAAATAAACTAGCCAGTCAGAGAAAGACAAATACCATACGATTTCATTCACATGTGAAATTTAAAAAGGAGAGAAAAGATACAAACCAAAACACAGACTCTTAACTATAGAGAACAAACAGATGGTTACCAGAGGGGAGATGGGTGTGGGGGGACAGGTGAAATTTTTATGGCTGAATAATATCCATTGCACATATATACCCTATCTTCTTAAAAATTGAAGTGTAGGGGATCCCTGGGTGGCTCAGCGGTTTAGCGCCTGCTTTTGGCCCAGGGTGCGATCCTGGAGTCCTGGGATCGAGTCCAGCGTCAGGCTCCCGGCATGGAGCCTGCTTCTTCCTCTGCCTGTGTCTCTGCCTCTCTGTCTGTCTATAATGAATGAATGAATAAATAAAAAAAAAATAAAATAAATAAATAAATAAATAAATAAATCTTTTAAAAAATTGAAGTGTAGTTGGTACACAATGTTATATTAGTTTCAGGTGTGCAACATAGTGATTCAATAACTCTATACCTTGTTCTGTGCTTACCGCAAGTGTAGCTACCAAACAAATAATACTATTACAATACTATTAACTGTATTTCCTATGCTGTACCTTTCATCTCTATGATTTATTCATTTCATAACTAGAAGCCTGTACTTCTTTTGGCCCATCCTCCTATTCCCCCTTCTGGCAAGCACCAGTTCTCTGTATTTATGGGTTTGTTTCTGCTTTTGTTGTTTGTTCATTTGATTTTTGGATCCCTTATATAAGTGAAATCATATGGTATTTGTCTTTTTTCAGTCTAACTTATTTCACTTAGCATAATACCTTCTAGGTCCATTCATGTTGTCCCAAATGGCAAGATCTCATTTTTTTAAATGAATGAGTAATATTCCATTGTGTGTATGTATGTATACACACACACACACACACACACACACACACACAATATCTTTACTTATTCATCTATTGACGAACACTTAGATTGCTACCATATCTTAGGTATGGTAAATAATGCTGCAATGACATAATGGTGCATATATTCTTTTGAATTAGTGTTTTCATTTTCTTTGGATAAATACTCAATATTGCTGGGCCATATGGTATTTCTATTTTTAATTTTCTGAGGAACTTCCATACTGTTTTCCATAGAGGCTGTACTAATTTTGATTCCTATCAAAAGTGCACAAGGGTTCCCTTTTCTCCACATCCTCATCAATACTTGTTATTTCTTGTCTTTTTAATAATAGCCATCTGACAGGTGTAAGATAATATCTCATTGTGGGTTTGATTTGTATTTCCCCAATGATTAGTGATGTTGAGCATCCTTTCATGTGCCCATTGGCCATCCACATGTCTTCTTTGGAAAAATGTCTATTCAGATCCTTTGCCCATTTTTAATCAGATTAATCTTTTCCATGTTGAGTTGTATGAATTCTTTATATATTTTGAATATAAACCCCTTATCAGATATAGCATTTGCAAATATCTTCTCCCAATCAGTAGGTTGACTTTTCATTTTGTTAATGGTTTCCTTTGCCATGCAAAGGCTTTTTAGTTCAATATAGTTCCATTTGTTTGCTTTTGCTATTGTTTCCTTTGTCTGAGGAGACAAATCCAAAAAAAAAAAAATATTGCTAGGGCGAATAACAGTTTTTGGCCTATGTTTTTGTTTAGTTTCAGGTTTCACATTAGGTAAAGTCTTTGATTCATTTTATTTTTGTGGTGTAAGAAGGTGTTCCAATTTCATTCTTTTGCATATAGCTGTCTAGTGTTCCCAGCACCACTTATTAAAAAGACTATCTTTTCTCTATTGTATAATCTTGCCTCCTTTTTCATAGATTGACTGACCATACAAATATGTGTGTATATCTGGGTTCTCTATTCTTTTCCATTGACCAATGAGTATGTTGTCTATTTTTGTGCCAGTACCACACTGCTTTGATTACTATAGCTTTTTAGTAAATTTGAAATCAGGGAGCATGACATTTCCAGCTTTGTTCTTTCTCAAGATTACTTAGGCTATTTGTAGTTTCATACAAATTTTAGGGTTATTTGTTCTAGTTTTATGAAAAAAGCTATTGGTATTTTGGTATGGATTGCATTGAATTTCTATATTCCTTTGGGTAGTATGGACTTTTTAATAATATTAACTTTCCATCTATAAATACTGAATATCTTTCCATTTATTTGTGTTCCATTGTTTTCAGAGTACAAATCTTTTACCTCCTTGGTTTAATTCATTCCTAGGAATTTGATTCTTTGTGAAGCAATTGCAAATGGGATTTAAAAAATTTTCTCTTTCTGATCATCCATTATTTAGTGTATAGAAACATAAAAGATTTTTGTATATTCATTTTGTATCCTGCAACTTTACTGAATTCATTTATTAGTTCTTATAGTTTATTTTCGGAGTCTTTAGAGTTCTCTCTATATAGTATCATGTCATCTGTTAATAGTGAGAGTTTTACTTCTTCTTTTCTAATTTGGGTGCCTTTATTTCTTTTTCTTGCCTGATTACTGTGGCAAGGACTTTTATGTTAAATGAAAGTGGCAAGAATGGGCATTCGTGTCTTATTTCTGATCTTACTAGAAAAGTTTTAGTTTTTCACCACTGAGTATGATGTTAGCTGTGGGTTTAGAGTATAAGATTTAAAATACAGATAATAGGAAAAAGATTTGAGTATTTTTCTTTCAGCTTCACTTTTCCTAAATTGTTTTTCATTATATCTGCATGCTGATTAGTCTATTTAGACTACATAAAATGTTTATTATAATTTTTGCATTGTTTTATCTTTCATGTGTAAGTAAGAATAAGTATTATAATTATAAAAATTTAAATAACTTGTTATAAGAAATTTACTTTAGAAAAATTATTTTTAACTGCTTAGAATCAAAAAGGTATTATTTCTTCCAGAGGACAATATCTTCTTATGATGAAATGTTATAATCTTGCAAAGTTTACTATTTATCAAGTAGCAGAAATGAACAAAGGTAAATATAAATAATGCAAAATTATTATTGTCTTAATTTAAAAATAATTATTGCCTAAAAATGTTTACATTGTTTGCAATAGCTATATATGGATAACATGAAATGTTTATTTGATCAAGGATAGATTTTGAAACTGTATATCATCAGTTTCACATATACATAGTCAACTATTAAATGCTTCATAATGAAGTGAGTTTTGTGAGAGATTATTATAGGAGATGTCAGGGTTATACTTTTATTTTCTAGCTTTTGTTGTCTGTAATTGGAATGTCTTATTGTTTGTTGGTGGTGAATAGATTTTAGTATAGTGTTGATTTATTACTCCATATTACAAAGGTAAATTATTGAATTGCTTGACTTCCTTAAAATAATTATATTCTAAATCCTAGATATTTGGCAAAGGTATTGATAAACTTTCTTTTCCTTTTAGGTCTCATTGAGTTGAGTCCTATACAGCAAGCACTCATTTATTCATTTTGTGAAAACCATGACAAAGCCATTCAGGTCTTGGATAGGATTACTTTGAATAGGCCTGAGCTCACCATGTATACTCTATTAGCAAAAGCCCAAATGAAGGCCAAGAGAAACAAGGTGAAAAGTCTTGTGTAACACTTATTAAACTTATTAATAGAATTTTTATATTGTGCTTTGAATACTAAGGCTTACATACTTTTTTAATAAAACTAAATTATAATATTCATTTATTGATTCTTGTGTTAACATTTGGATTATTCCTTTTCCTCTTGAGAGTAGGGCTGCTATAAATACTCTTTTTCATGTTTTCTGTTAACATGTGGAGTAGTTTTCTAGGCTATATTCCTAGCCTAGAAATATTTAACTTTTGAATGTAAATATTTAACTTTCAATAAAGTGACACATTATTCCTAACTCTGGGAAAAAACAAAGGGTGGCAGAAGGGGAAGTGGTTGGAGGAATGGGGTGATTGAGTGATGGACACTGAGGAGGGCACTTGATGGGATGAGCACTAGGTGTTATACTATATGCTGACAAATTGAATTTAAATAAATTCTTTTTAAAAAACATACAAATATTTTATTGGCTTTTCAATAAAATTATTTTTCATTAAAAAAAGAGAGTGACACATTATTACATGGGTTTGTACCAATTTATTATCCTACCTGTCATGTATGTGTGTGCCTGTTGATCTGTATCCTCTACTGTAATTGGTTATCAGGCTTTATTATTGTCAATTTGGTAGATAAAAACTGGTGTTTCATGTGGTTTTAATTCACATTCCTCTGTTTGAGTACAGATTGAATGTCTTCTTATATGTTTGTTAACCACTCATATTTCCTGTCCTATCAACATCTTAAACATATTTTTTGTTTGTCTTGTTCATATTGATTTTAGGCATTAAAAAATTAAATTGGTTGATAGTTGTGTGTGCCATGCATCTTGCATTTTGTGGCTGGTTTTAGAGAGGTTCTTAATTTTAATATAGTAGTATAAATACATTTTTTTTGTTTTATCATCATGGCTTTAAAAAATTCTTGTTTAAGAAGTTTTTCCCTATCCCAAGGTCATACAGATATCCTTCCATATTTTCTTTTAAAAGCTTAAAACTTTTGCTTTTTCCATTGAAGACTAACTTAAGTTGATTTCTTTAGTATGAGATAAGTGATAAAATATCAATTTTCCCTATATGGATATTCAAGTGTTCTAGTATCATTTATTGAAATGTTCTCTCAACCCAAAGATCAGAAGTGGTACATCTATTGGTTATAAGTATTCATGTATGTGCAAATCTGGTTTTGGGCTCTCTATTCTGTTCTTTTGGTCAGTTTCTCTATCCCTGACCCAATAGAACAATGCCTTTTTTTAAACTTTTATTTATTTTTAGAAGGAGAGAGAGAGTGGGGGTGGGGGGCAGAGGGAGAAGGAGAGAGAGAGAATCTCAAGCCGACTCCCCAATGAGCCACAGGCTCGATGCAAGCTCAGGACCCTGAAATTGTGACCTGAGCCAAAATCAAGAGTAGGATGCTCAACCAACTGAGCTACCCAGGTGCCCCTACAATGTCTTAATTATTATTATAGTTAATTATTATAATTTTATTGTTATTCTTGATACCTGGTAGAGCTAGTTCCTATACCATATTCTTCTCTAGGAAATTCCTGGTTATTCTTGGGCCTTTACTCTACTATATGCATTTTAAATTTAGCTTATCAAGATCTGTTAAAAAAATCTGTCAAAATTTTGATTGAATTGTATTTAATCCCTAGGTTATTTTAGGGAGAATTGACACCTTTATTATATTGAATTTCTTTTGGAATATTCATATTTAATTTAACCTCCTCTCCCCCTACTTATTGCTCTGTAGAAACCTGGAGTTATCTTTGATTGCCCTTTTCTATCCAATCAATAGTGATGTTCTCTTGATTCATTCTAAATATTTCTCAATTCTACTTCCTTTCTCTATTTCTATGGTTATTATCCTAGTCCAAAGCATATTTTTATTTTGCTAGAATGATAGCAGCAGTGTTGCACTCTTCCAACACAACAGCTGCACTACTCTATTTAGAATGTAAGTATGCCTTACCTGTAAGCCCCTCCAGAGCTTCCCCAGGAGTCTTTTCAGAGTAGTGAAGAAGAGACAAGTAGGACATCAGCTCCAAGAGGTAGTGAAGATGTGTTCACTTTAATTTAAATGGGACAGAAGACTTTATGGATTCAAAGAGATAATGAAAGGGCAGTAATTTAGAAGAGGAAGGAAATAACTTGTGTTTGCGCAGAGTGGGAGTCAGGGACACAGTTTGAGGAATTAGTTCTCAAAGGGAGGAGAAGGAAACCATTCAAAGACAAGAGAGAAAAAAGATGGAGATGGGGGAAGATACAGACACATTGAAAAATAATGAGGGAAATGGGGAAAGAATGTGATGCATTTTTTCTACAGCAAGGTCATGTGCTGAGAATGAAGATGTAAAGATGGGCTGTAAATATATGAAGTAAATGCTAAGTGGGGGCACAGAGGACACTTAGCACATCCAAGCGAAATCTCATGTGTTTTTAGTAATTTAATATAATTAAGAAAGTGAGCTAAAGAGTCACAAATATTTGTATCTCCATATAGATATATACATCTATTAGCTTACTATAAAAAGTCATTTCTATCTGGAAAATTGAATTTTTTTCATTACTGAATTTCAATTATGTTGACTAAATAGTTTATTTTATTTTATTTTTTTTTTGACTAAATAGTTTAAATGGGTGATTTTTGATGTTAGTTTATTTCCTGGTGCCAGTGGAATCCCATTAGGAACACAGTAAGACAAAATAAAGGTTAATTAAAATGACATCAGATATTATCCCTTACTATTTA
This sequence comes from Canis aureus, assembly GCF_053574225.1. Lineage (NCBI taxonomy): Eukaryota > Metazoa > Chordata > Mammalia > Carnivora > Canidae > Canis > Canis aureus. The sequence goes on from NC_135619.1 coordinate 19,559,203, forward strand.
ATAGCTGTCCACTATTTCTTCCAGGAAAATTACTAAAAAATTGACCATAAACTAGTCAATAAATTTGATTTTAGACTACAAGAAAATAATCTTTAGAATTTAGAAATTATAGTTTTAAAAATGCACATGTATAAGCCTGCTGAAGTAGCAAATTGTAGAGGCACCTTGGTGTGGGATTCCCTGCCATCATATTCTGCACCTCAGTCCTCACCTGGTGGTGCAATGACAAGGCCTGTGTCTTTACCAGGCTGGTGTACCTAGGGTAAAATGAGAGTAGGACTGTGTGCTCAGGATTCCTTATAATGTTTAAAGCTGTCATTGTTAAATAAATACTAGAAAGAAATATTCTCTTCCATCTTTTTTTTTTTTTTTTTTTGTAACCATTCTAGGAAGCTGTGAGAATGTTTAAAAAGGCGTTGGATATTTTTTCTCATTCTGATAAAGGACCAAATGCCATAGCAGCTTCAGCAGACTGTCTGTATAACTTGGGTCTTTGTTACATGGAGGAAGGCAATATACAAATGGTATTTTGTATATTTAGAAGCATAGTTATTTGTGATTTTAGAAATTGTGATTGCTTGCATTCAGTTCTATTTCTGAAGGCTACCTATAGAGTGAGTGATTAGACCAATTTCTTATAAAAGTGTGCTTATAATAGTGTGCACTCTGCAATGCCTACTATATTGTTTTATTTATTTAACACATTATATTTGATACTTGTCAACAGTATTCCAAAGACTAATGTGTTTCCTACCAAAAAAGTAAATCTAACTGTAGGAAATTATTATAGCAGAATATTTTCATCACATTAACATGAATTTACTCATTAAATTATAAGTGCTTTATTTTTATTTTTTTAAAGATTTTATTTATTTATTTATTTATTTATTTATTTATTTATTTAGAGAGTGAATGGAAGAGGGGCAGATGGATAGGGAGAGAGAATCTCAAGCAGACTCTATTTTAAAATTCTTAGTGATGTGATAAATAAATAAAATAGTTATTTTACAATGGCTAATACTGGATATTCCATAATTTCATCTCTCTACAGACAGACATATAGACATGGACATGCACAGGCACATGTGCATGCACGCACACACACACACATACATACACACATACCATTCCAGTCTTTGTATTCATAGGGTCTTTCATCCCTATAAACTTGAAAAAGAGTTGCACTAGATTAGTTGTTCCATTAGGAAATTCCAATAAATATAAGATTAATTAGAAATCTTTTCTGTGTTTTTAGCCCTTTTGGACAGCCAGAACAAACCAACCTTTGCTTTACAATGTTGGGAAAAATTTTAGAGTTCTATTGTTTGGAAATTTCATAACTATGTATTTGCTATGGTTCTTGGGCCCTCATGGAAAATAATTGTATAGGTTGTGATTTCTTTGAATAAACATAATATGAAAAATATTGAAATTATACTTCCAAAAGTACTGCTATCTAGCAACATAGATTATTTGATATTAATCTGGGAGTAAAGGGACGTATAAATTATAGTAATAAACCTGACTTGTTTATATTACTTTTATTTTTCTCCACAAAGTTCACTGGGAAAAATGTATTTAGAATGACCAAAAATAAGTGAAAACTTTTCATCAATTGTTATACACTATAATTTATTAACATCTTAGCATATTCTACTCATTAAACAATTTACTTAACAAAATACTCTTCTAGGCCTTTGATTGTTTTACGAAAGCTGTGAAAGCAAATCCTGGTTTTGCAGAAGGCTTTTATCAACGTGGGCTTTGTAAAGTAAAACTCCAAAAGGACAGCTCAATCTTGGACTTTAATCATGCAATTACCCTCAATCCAAAACATTACCAGGTATTTAAATGAACAATTTCAGTGATTTGGAGGGTGTGTCAAATTTGTTAAAACTATTAAATCTTTATATGTCGTTATTATTAGTTAGCAAGAATCAGTTACTTATACCTACTTTTCAGCTGTGTTTTGATAATTCATATATCTGTATTTCCTCTTGAACTAAAAATTTTGTTTTCAACAGTGATTATGTAAAAGTGCTTCATGAATTGTAATGTTTATAAATATTGCTACTATTTTGTTGTACCTACTAACAATTATAATTTTATGTACTATTATTAATTTTAATTACTTTGCATTTTGCTATCACATTTATTCCTGCCTTTTAAGAGACTGTAGAGATAACACGAAATTCAATAGGTGAAGCTTGATTGGATCCTGATTTTAAAAGCCTATGAAATTTGAGTATACTAAATATTAGATGATTTTAGAGAAATACTATTAATTTTCTCAGATGTATAAGGGTAGTGTGCTTATGCAGGAGAATGTTTGCATAATGGAAAACCTGGGGGTGAAGTTTTATGATGTCTACAACTTATTTTCAAATAAACAAACATTGCAAATATAGAAATATTTTTCTGTACAATGAAACGACGACAATGTACAGTGGGGTGGGGATGGAGCACATGCTCCCAGCCCACACCCCTTCCAGCCACAGCCCTCCCCATGCCCCTCAGGCCCTGCAGGGCTCCAGGCAGGTCCCAGGGGACACCGGGCCACCTGCATTTGCTCTGCCCCTTTTTGGTGGCCTCTGGAGTTGGCAGCAACATGATGGACTGAGGAGAGAATCCACAGCAAACCAGGACGAGGCAATCGTGGAGAAAAAAATAGATACAACAAATATTGCAAAATAATTATTATTGAATCCAAATAGGTCATATGGGAGTTCATTGTACTATTTTTTCAATTATTCTATATGTTCAAAATATTTTTTAAAAGATTTATTTATTTGAGAGAGAGTATGTCATGAGTGGGAGGAGGGGCAGAGAGAGAGAGAGAGAGGGAGAGAGAGAGAGAGAATCTCAAGCAGACTCCCTACTGATCACAGAAACTCCTTGGGGCTTGGTGCCATGACCCTGAGATCATGACCTGAGCTGAAACCTAGTGTCAGATGCTCAACAGAATGAGCCACCCAGGCACCTGTTTGAAATATTTTCTAATAAAAGAGTAGGGAAAAAAGACTGTATTTTATACCATCTTTAGATGGTATAGATTTGTTCAAACTACTATATATTTTGGAAGAATTGGTGCTTTTATTAAAATATCAGGAGCAGCCGGGGTGGCTCAGTGGTTTAGCGTGCCTTCAGCCTGGGGTGTGATCCTGGAGACCCAGGTGGAGTCACATGGGGCTCCCTGCATGGGGCCTGCTTCTCCCTCTGCCTGTGTCTCTGCTTCTCTCACTCTGTGTCTCTCATGATTAAATAAATAAAATCTTAAAAATATATATCAATTCCTGCTTTCCTCCGCTCTTTCTCTGAAAAGGCATACTTAAGCCGAGTAGCCTTCTATGGTTTGAAAGGCAGATACTCCAAAGCAATCTTGAATTGTAATGAAGCCATCAAAATTTATCCTCAGAGTGTGCGTGCTTATATCTACAGAGGAGTTCTGAAATACTACAACAAGGTAGGGTGGTTTCCTACCTTGTTAACTGAGATTTTATAGTGGACAGATGCTCAGATGCCAAGTTATGACTTGCTTCCTTTTTTTTCTCTGTAAGAGGAGAATCACTATGGTATAAAGGACAGAATTGGGTAGAACACTTTATACTTTCACAGCACATCAAAGGGATTTCAATTCATAATTTTTCACAAAATAGTGATATTTATTTTTTAAACAGCACTTGTTATTTATCTTATTAAAAAAGTAGTGTATATTCATTGCAAAGAATTTGGAAAATACATAGGAGAATAAAGGAGAAGATTAAAATTATCTATTATCCCCACCATAAAATAACAATTCCTGAGAGTATTTTGGTTTATTTACATTTAGTCTTTTTTTCCCTGAAAATATGAAGTATTTTCCAAAGTTGAGATTTTGTTGTGTCTTGCTTCTCACAATCTTTGAAGATACCACTTTCAATGACTGAATAATATCTACCATAGTATATTTTTATTATTGGGCATTTGGGTTGTTTTAAATGTTTTACTCTTTTACTATCTTAAATAATACAGTTACACACACTAAGAACAAAATCATTGCTTGAGTTTATAATTGATTCCTAAATGAAAATTACTGGAATGGTGTGAGCAGTATTGATACTTCATGGAATACTTTGTTTCTCTATACTTTTCTGACCTTTCTTTGTAACTATTTCATGTGAAATATTTTGCAAATAATGCCTTAAAGCAAAGGTAAGACCTTGTATTACGTTAATTGTATGAAAATTGCTATCTATAGAAATGAATAATCTAAGGTAACAGAAATGCATCAAAGAGGAAATGAAAGAGAACATGGGTAGAAAACATGACCATTATGTTACACAACAGTATGAGTGAAAAAAGTAAGCAAGCTTTCATGAATGTTTGCTGGATGAATGTGGCCTATTTCTCTTTTACTAAGAAATATAATCTTTTTTTTAGCTTTATTGCAAAATTGGCAATAAGATAATCATCTAAATTAAGTTATATATTGAATTTTATTTGCAGGTAGGAGAAACATTATTATAATAATTCTACCAAGAGATCTTAATTAATTCTGTGAAAGATTAGCTTAATTGTGTTAATTTCACAGATGATGCACAGAATGGGTAAATGAGTGTTCCAAAAATTCAGATAGAATCAAGACTTTATTTTACAATTAAATTTCAGTCCATTATGATTAACCATTCTTATCTATTTACTTTTTTTCTTTGTAGACTTATAAGTTAGCGATTACAGATTTAACTACAGCTATCAATATGGACAAAAACAGTTATGTAGCATTTTATAACAGAGCATTATGTTACACTAAGATAAATGAACTTCGACTGGTAAGATGACCATTTTAGTAAACTACATATTAACAGTGATTGTAAACATATTTAAAGCATGTGTAAAGCATTTTCTTATTTCTGTTATAATTTTGAAAAATAATTCCTGTGGAAACACACACACACTCACACAAACTTGAGAAAACAAAGAACCATTTCAAAGAATACTCAATGTTTGTTAGTCCTCATCAAATATTTTTATACAATCTTTGCAATGGTAAATGAAAAATTAATTTTACAATGCTTTTATAAGCATTTAAAGGCATTTATAAATTAAAATATATTACATAATTTTCATTTGAGCAAGTGTTTCTACTGATACACTGGATAATTTTTAAGCAGAGATCACAAGCAATATTATTGCTTCAAAATCTCAACATTAACTAGTACAGTTTGTCAAGGTATTTTTCTGTACAGTGCTCAGGCTACAGACACGTCGGGCTCCCTGCATGGAGCCTGCTTCTCCCTCTGCCTGGGTCTCTGCCTCTCTCTCTTATTCTGTGTCTCTCATGAATAAATAAATGAAGTCTTAAAAAAAAAAAAAAAGAAGCCCCATCTGTGGCACTCCTGGGTGGCTCAAGGGTTAAGTGTCTGCCTTTGGCTCAGGTGTGATCCTGGGGTCCCGGGATCGAGTCCCACATCGGGCTTCCTGCGTGGAGCCTGCTTCTCCCTTTGCTTGAGTCTCTGCCTCTCTCTCTGTGTCTCCCATGAATAAATAAGTAAAATCTTTTTTTTTTTTTTTTTAAAGAGCCCCAGCTGATGACTGCAGGAAAACTTTTATCTCTATTTGTCCTGATCCATCTTCTACCTGTGCAAACCCTCTTTTATATATTTGAATCTTATCCTTCTCTTCCCTACCCTTGTAGTTTTGGCCCTTTACCAATCAAAATTCCTCACTAGCCAGCTGGTCTTGATCTTTTCAAGTTCTGTGCAATCCTCTTGCTTCTCTCTCTGTTGCCTGCTTGTCTTCCTTAATTCTTTCTACATCCATAGTCAATGAAGCTTTCTCCTAAAAGACTGTTCTGTGTGGATACACTCTTCCAATCTCCTTGAAATTTGGACAGTGAAATCTGTTTAAAACATTTGGAAATTTAGAAATTTACTTGCTATGGCAGGGAAGAAGTTGAGAACCATTGTTTTGGGCAGCCCAGGTGGCTCAACTGTTTAGCGCCACCTTCAGCTCAGGACGTGATCCTGGAGTCCTGGGATCGAGTCCCACGTCTGGCTCCCTGCATGGAGGCTGCTTCTCCCTCTGCCTGTGTCTCTGCTTCTCTCTATGTGTGTCTCTGATGAATAAATAAATAAAATCTTAAAAAAAAAAAAGAACCATTGTTTCTATGTAAGAGATTATAGAATTCCTGGTAGCAAGTCTATCAGGTTTCCTACAGAAATGTTGACAAATGAATAACTAATTTTTAACCAAGGAGTTGTTAAGATTCTAAGGGCTAATTAAAGGATCATTTATCAAGTAACCTGCACAGCAGGTGTCTTTGCTGTCTCCCTCCCACCCCCATTCCTGCCTTTTCTGGGTAACTCTGAAGCCACAAACAATGAACTGAGTGAGGCAGAGAACTCCCATTTTTGTTTATCTCTGATATGTAACAGAATCAGTGTTCTATAACTAGGGAAAATGGAAAACTACCTAGAGATCTAACTATCTCTTGGTTATTTTAGAGCTGCCAGGTACCCAACACATTTTATCCAACTGAGGTGTTTCACAGAGGAGGAAATGGAAGCAGGGAGAAGTTAGAAATACACCCAAGTCACACAGAGTAGATGCCTATATTGGTGTTCACAGGTTTGTTTGCTTCTGGTTAATAGTCTTTAGGTGGCTTTGTAAAACCATCTGACCTCCAGCATGTGGACCGGATGTCATTTAACAGTGTCACCTCCTCCCTTTTTGTTTCCCTCCACCTGTTTCTCAGCATTCCTGACATCACTAGAGTGAGAATACCCAAGTACCTTTCCGCAGAAAATACACTTAGGTGTTCTTCCAAGATATGCTTTCATAAAAAATTAAGAAAAGGTGAATTCTGCTTCCTATCACCTCATTTTAATACAACAGTTACCACTTACTTAGGGCTTATTGGATGACAAGCACTGAGCTAAGTGCTTTACCAAATACAATCAAAATATTTTTAAGTGGACTTTTACAACACTATGGTAAGTTGTTAATATCCAATTTTGTAGATGAGGAAACTGAGGCTTAGCGTTAAGTAATTTTCCCAAGATTGAAGAGCTAGTAATAATACAATAGCAGAGGCATGATCTAAATCCTGCTTATTGACCTTCATGACATCTCATTTCCCACCTTTTGTTTATATAGTTAATATATAAACAAATATATATTTGTGTTAATATAGTTAACTGCTTAGTTGACCTCTAAGGCATTATAGAGGTTTTACATTCTGGTGATTCTGTAGCAGGAAAATTGCTAACATTCTAGTTTTGTTTTGTTTTATAAGTATTATGAATTATTTGTACAGCCCAGCAGAAGTTTGCTTATAATTATGTCATAATGCACATATAGGATATGAAATTGTACAGTTCTTTTAGACATTTGAGGGCCTAGTAATGAAACACTACAGAAGGACCAATGAGCACATAGTAAAATACTTCTTATTTGCATTTTCATTTAGAACGTACTACAGGCATGTAAGACTTAGCACTTTTCTGATGAAACTGTAGAGGTCACTTTCTATCTCCTTTGTTCTGCCTCAGGTGGATTCTATCACTGCCTGAGCCACCAGCTTCTACCCCATCATTGCCCTGTATTTGGAGGCCCCCATTCGATCGAAAGACACCCTATTTAGACACCAGAGAAATCCATATGGCCTTTTTGGACAAAATGTTCAGTAGGAAAATAAGTTAAGAGGATCAGCTCCAACCCAAAACTAGGATATTCCTATTACCTGGTGTAGAGTAGATGACCAGTAACCACTTATTTAGACAGTGAATTAAAAAAAAAATAAAGTAATGGAGAAAGGTCCTATGAGTTGATAATTCTTAGTTTAGGCTAATGTCTTACAAAACATGAGTGTGCTTATCAAAATATTTTCAAGTAATTTTCAAATGAGTGCTTGTTAGTTAGTGTATTAAATCCATTTTCACTGATTCATGATTTATTCATTCAACAAAAATTTATCTAAAGCTTATTATGTCCAGGCACTGAGCTAGCTATTGGCTTTACAATTTGGTGAACAAAATAGATATAAGCTTTGCCTCCCTCCATAAACCTTAGGTTTCAGTGGGGAAAACAATAAAACACTAAAAGTAAATTTTAAAAAGTAAAGTGCTCTTCTTTACTGTCAACACTCATTTCGTGAAACTACTGAGTGGGGGAAGGGTGTTGCATTTCCCTGCCATCCAAACCATATACAATAAAAATGCTTAGGATGATTCACAGATAACATGTGAAAGGCAAGCACAGTGTGGACCACTTATTGAAACATAACAGTGTCTTATTTAATTAAAGGCATCCTTTAAATCTGGATGATTCTTTTTGGCCATAAATGTAAGATTCATGAAAGAATTGATTATAGGTCATAGTTTAGGCATAAACACATTTGTTCATAACCAATGTGGTAAGGCTCTAAAGAGTTAAATCTAGGTTGTAAGTGATTTTTTTTTTTTTTTTTTTTTTTTTAGGCGTTAACAGATTATGGAATCGTGCTTCTTCTTGATGCTGGAGAAACTGTGATGTTAAATACTTTCATTAATCGTGGACTCATCTATGTAGAGCTAGAGCAGTATAGTTTTGCATTGGAGGTAAACTTTCCTGTTTACTTGTAAAAATGAACCCACTTGATTTTGCATGTTCTGAAAACTAGTGAACAAATTTTTCTTGGTATCAAATGGCAGTATTAATGAGCAATAACAACTTTAGCAAGAATTGTATTGAAGTACTTTGAGTGAATAATATAATATTTGCCAAAAAATGTGTATTTTTACTTTGTTTTGATTGCAGGTAAATAGCTAATATGTAAAAAAGTGTTTCTGATTTGATGAAATAGTAATATACTCACTTTCTCCTAGGGAGTATCTTGGCTACACACAAAACTCAATTATTTGGCAAATAGAATGATTTATGTATTATTTATTTTGCTGCTCAGTGCTAATTCTTCTTCACTTGCAACTTTTCTTGTTCCCCATTGAAACTATATCAAAATAAAACTGTTTGTTTTACATAGGGCAGAAAATAGCTGCCTAAAATAGGCTACTGGGAATAGACTTTTAGGTTAGTGGAAACAGGCACTCAGAATTGCAATAAAAGAGCATCTGCAGTGTGTCAAAAGAGAAACAGGTGGTTTAAAATGTATTTTAGTAATTAGTTGTTATTAATTATAATTGAACAAAATTCACCATCTTCATTTTTATCTTATTTGTATTGTCTATTTTAAATTAATTTGGAATTAAGATGAAAAGATATTGGGCAAAAATTAAATAGCAATTTGAAGTTTGCTATTATATAATAGTAGTTCTGTTTTTGTGTTTCTGAGGAGTGACAACAGAATATTATGTAGTGGAGTGTTCCCTAATTTTTTTCACCTTTAGAGATGCCTTGTATTATTTTTCTATGCCCTGGAGTCATCTTTTGAAATTCTGCCCCCACAGAAATAGTTATTATTAAGAAAGTGCCTGAGAAACCTTATTCTAGGCAATTTATACTACGATGAAATGTAATTTCAAGAGCTGAACTTCTTTAGGTTTTGGTTTTGAAATAGACCATTCAGAATTCCCTTAGGTAAGAGAAGCTAAGGAACTTCTTTGGAGCAGGAAAGTAAGCTATGGAACTCTGGGCAACAGTGTTGGGGTGGAGCAATATAGGAAAATGGGGATTGGGAGCAAAATATTTTAGCTGTTTGAGAATTAAATACAGGGCCTGTGTTATCTAACAAGTAAATATTTATTTAGTACTTAATAAAATCTTTCAGCTAGGAAAGACTGGGGTGAGATTTGAACTCAGATTTTTCTTGATCCCAAATCCTATGTTCTTTCTGACCCAGACAAGTAACTGGCATTAATGTTTAAGTCATGGATTTCATTAAGACAGAGTCCCAGTCCTTGAGGAGCTCATGGTCTAGTGGGAATCCTTATTGACCCTTCTCTTTCTTTATCCCACTTCTAACTCATGAGCAAGTCCAGTCAGCTCTACCATCAAAGCATATTTTGAATTTATCACTTCTCATTTTTGCTACTGCTGTCCTCCTAATTCAAGCCTCAACCATCTTTCCCCTGGACTATTGTAGTAGCTTCTTAACTGTCCTCTTTACTTTTTTGTTCTTCTACATTCTGTTCTTTACACAGCAGCTAGAGAGACCCCTTAAAAACATGAAAAAGATCAAGTTATTCCTTTGCTCAAAACCTTCTATTAGCTTCACATAACATTTAGAATAAAATCTGAATTCTTGACTGGCCAGCCAAGACCCTATATGATCTGACTTTTGTCCACTGATCTGACCTCATTGTGAACTGCTCTTCTTTTCTTCACTTAGATCACTCTACTCTGGCCTTTTGCTATTCCTTGGAAATGCCAGGCTCCCTTCCTGCCTTAGAATCCTCGTACAAGCTAGTCCCTAAGCATAGAACACTCTTCCCACTGATCTGTGTGTGGTTCATACCTCCTTTCATTTTAAATTTCTGCCCAAATGTGGCCTTCTTAGTCAAAAAGACCATATTAATTAAAATGGAATATTTTGTTTAAAAATTAAAATAACCCAAAGTAAGTCTGGACAGGGAAAACAAAGAAATAGAAAACAGAAGAAACCAGCAGAAAACGAATAATGAAATGGTAGACCTAAATCTAATCATATCAATAGTTACAGTAAATAGAAATGGTCAAACTATATCAATTAAAATAATGAGAATGTCAGACTGGAGTTTTTAAAAAGCCCTAACTATAGGTGTGCCTGAGTGGCACAGTCAGTTAAATGTCCAACTTAGTTTCAGCTCGGGTCATGTTCTCAGGGTTGTGAAATCAAGCCCCACATCAGGCTCCACACTCAGCATGAAGTCTCCTTAAGATTCTCTCTCCCTTTCCCTCTGTCCTTCCCCATCTCTCTCTTTCTCTCTCTCTCTCAAATAAATACATTATTTTAAAAAGTCCTAGCTATATTCTGGCTATAGGAATACTTTAAATATACTTTAAATATAATGATATAGATAGGTTAAAAGTAAAAGGCTAGAAAAAAAGCATGCCCAGCAAACACTAGTTAAAATTTTTAAAAAAGGATTTTTTTCTCTATATAAAGTAAATTAATTTGAAAATTAAGTTAAAAAAAGATGCAGGTTGAGGAAGAACCAGTGAAAGAATATAAGACTTAATACGAGGACTAGATAAAAACAAAACAAAACAAGAGAAAGCAGAGTCTTAAAGTCTGCCCACAGAAAAAATTTTAGTGGGAGTGATTGATAAATAGTGTGGTTAAGTAGGACAGATGTTGAAAACCTATTAATTGAAAGTTGTATGACCCTCATAGGAACACACTGAACAGGAAGTAGAATGCGGCATTTAGACTGGCATTGTTTAGAAAGTTAATGATTAAGCTGGTTGGATTGAGAATATTTATCTCTTTGTCCCCTTGAAAACCTACCAGGAAAACAGTAAAGGAATAAGAAAGTTATAGTTCCACAAAGTTAAAGAGAGTGGAGAAGAGATGTTCAGGGCACCCAAAACTACCACTCAAAATTTTAATACCTCAAACTTAAAAAATATATCGGTAGCTAAGGATCCTACCCTTGAGAAAAGTGAAATAGAGACTAAAACAGACAAATGCATTGCCATCGGTAAATGGGATGGTGGCTGGGCATCTGGGTGGCTCAGCGGTTGAGCATCTACCTTTGGCTCAGGTTATGGTCCTGGGGTCCGGGGATCAAGTCCTGCATCAGGGAGCCTGCTTCTCCCTCTGCCCATGTCTCTGCGTCTTTCTGTGTGTCTCTCATAAATAAATAAATAAATAAATAAATAAATAAATAAATAAATAAATAAAATCTTTAAAAAAATGGGATAGTGATCGAAGGAGAGGTGCATGGAGTGATGGTTTAAGATAGCTAAATAATATCCTATGTTGGAATTAAACATGATATGATATTCATATTGTTTAGAAATTTAAAGGCAAATAGTGGAACCAAACCCAGCAAATTGTAAAAAACAGTTGCCTTTGGGGAGTGGAGTTGAATAAAGAGGTGATGGAGGGAGGGGGTCATTATAAGCTCTGTAAGTTTTCTAGTTTTATTAGACTCTATGCATTGTATATATGGTTACTTTAATAAGGCCATAAAATTGGCCTTTTTATTATTCCAAAACAGGAATAATGAGTTAAGGGGATGTGGGGACATGGCAGCTGTGAGTGTTGACAATGTTTTCAAGGAGATCAGTAGTGACAAGAACTAGAATGACAAGGCCATGTGTAGTTTTCGGGGAGGGAGGACTGAGGGAAGGCATGTTAGGGCAGGGCAGTGAGCCAAGGAAAGATATAGAAAACAGCAGGATTATGATGGAGCAAGTTTTCAGAGGAGACAGGAAGGAATGAGGTCAAGGGCCCACCCTCTGACACAGAAAAGGACAGTGTGGGTGAAGGTCTTTATTAACTCATCAATGAAGGGAATGGGAGTTGGGATTTTGCTTTGTATAAGAGTGACTCTGTGTGGTTTGTTATTTATGATTTCCATATTAGAGAAGATTAATCAGACAAGAAAAAACATAAAAATGCTGTTAGCTTTATTCTAAGTAATGCTAAAAGTCATCATTTATGTCTATTGTTGATAATTAATACCTCATTACCATATGGCATAATAATAGTTATATATATATATAAAGTCAAGTTGACATTTGTTAATTGTATCTGATTACAGAATGAAACTTGGTGTTCTCAATCTTTTAAGTTTGTGGTCACTCCCCACAACTCCTCAAATTAATAAGAATATTTGAAACAAATCTCACACTTGTAAATTTACTTCTATTTTAGTAAAACAATCCTTTTAGGGGAATTAGCTGGCAGCATATCTGATTATATTTAAGTAGACACTCACTTTCTTATTTTCTCCCAAATATTTCCATTTAGTATCAAAATATACTTCAGGAATCTAAGTGAGGAGTCCACATTCACAGATTGGTCTATATGACAAATGCCTTCCTTCCCCAGTATGATCCCAGAGTGCTCATTTGACCCTGCTGGCCCTCTTCCACCCGAGCATTTGCAGAAAACTAATTCCTCCCCCACAAGATAGGCAGCTTCCTCCCTGTGGCACAGCCTGGATAGGTTTGTGGAAGAAAGAGGGAAAAGAGAAGGAAAGAGGAAGGGAGAAGGAAAGGGAGACCATCTATTAAGATTAGCTCCTCTCCAGTGCCTAAAAGAGGTGCCTAATAGAGGATAGCATTAGGGCCGCAAAGTCAGGATCTTTTGCAGACTTAGCACTTGTAATTCTCTTCACAACCTCTTTCCCTGGGCTGTCTATCCTGGCTGACTTTTCTAACTCAAAATCTTGAAATTGGAGTTTATATTACTCCCTCTCAGGAGCTTTTAGGATCCCTGGACAAAATGATAAACTACTTCCCAGAAGTGTGGATTCCAAAGGTAGGAGCAACTTCAAGCTAATTCACACAGAAGGTCCAGTTATACCCTTTCCCTGGGCCTGGGTGCTTGTCTGTCCTATAGACATGTAACACCAAAGCTTCTCTCCAAGTGAATTTCCATTTCTATCTAGATGGGGAAGTCTCTGGTGGGATGCACTGGAGAAAAAAAACAATAAAAAGAAAGCAATGAAATATCTCATTAAACACAGCAGGGCAAAACCACAAGGAAAGTGGAGACCAGTAGCATAAGATTCTGAGTGAGTTTTCAGCTATGGGTGTCCTCTGCTCCATCCATTCTCACTGGCTATGATACTAAAAGGAAAAATAAAGTTTTAGTAAGATATACATTTTAATGGTTGTGCTAAGTATATTCATGGTAGAATCAAAGTTAGAAAGAAGTTTAAGAAAGCACTAAAGATAATGTTGCAAAATTAACAACAACTTATAAAACTGTTTCAGGATTTTAAACAAGCTGCACTGATAAGCAAGACTAATGTGAACCTCTGTCAAGCCACTGCCATGTGCCATCACAGGTATGGAGTGCAATTCGTGTTGATGTGAAAGCAGGTAGAACCATCTTATTTATAATAACAGGAGGATAGAAGAGACAGAGGAAAATGTTGTGGAACTAAGAGAGTACAAAAATGGGGATAGATACAAAGACTCCCTGTAAAGAAATGGGGAGCACATCTGAATATGTCATTAACACTCCTCTACCTTCTAATCAATGATTTAACCAAATCTTCAAGAAAATACATGCATCATGGCATTGGGATACCCATCTAATACAAGCCCATTTACTGGAAAGAACCTTGGTAATATATAGAATAAAATCATGCATACCCTGAAATAGCTAAGAATAAAATTAAGTCAACTAACTTTGTTCACAAAATGGAACTAGCTTTAAAAAACTGGTTTCCTGGAAGGGAGAATGATTTCAAAAAATAATATATTTTCAAGAAAATTTTGCATTTAAAAAATGTAGCTCTAAATCTAAAACTAATTACAGGAATACCAGTAAATATCCATAAAATACAATGAAATATATAAAAAACATATTACTCAAAAATTTTTTTCCTGTTTCTGGTGTTATTATAAAAATAAGTATTGGGGCACCTGTGGCTCAATCAGTTAAGCATCTGCTTCTTGATCTCAACTCAGGTCTTGATCTCAGGGTTGTGAGTTCTAGCGCTGTGTTGGGCTCCACATTCAGCTTAAAAAAAAGTCAGTTATAGAAGGGGAGGTAAGAACAGTTACATAGGCTCAAAAACAGATGGTGATCAATTTAAAATTTACTCAGATAATATTAGAGTGGTAGATTTTGTTAACTATAGTGTTTATGTTTCTACATATACATTTGGCATGTAAAAATTAATTTCTGGTCATTTTGCTTTTAAAAGCATAGAGATTCAGCTCATGATTTTAGTGTAGGATAAACTATGATTAAGTAGTAGTTTACAACATTATTTTTCATGAAACAATAGCAATTAACTGGAGAGGAAACTGAGATATTCATAAATTATGTAGATTAGGCTATATAAATACCCAATTTAGAGAATAGAACACAGTTTGAATTATTTAGGAAGCCAATATTCTTTTTTTCCCTTTTAGGACATAGATAGTGCAGCCATATTTTCCTATGAGAGTCAGCCCTTTTATTTTATGAACATAGTTATATAATAATTGGTACAGCAACACCCAGGTGGCTTAGCATTTAGCACCTCCATTTGGCCCAGGGAGTGATCCTGGGGTCCTGGGATTGAGTCCTACATTGGGCTCCCTGCATGCAGTCTGCTTCTCTCTCTGCCTGTGTCTCTGCCTCTCTCTCTCTGTGTCTTTCATGAATAAATAAATAAAATCTTAAAAAAAAATAATAACTGGTATTTGTGAACTGTCATTGAGTTAAAAAGCCTAAATGGGTCTCAGATAACTAATTTTATATAGACATAGTCACACAGTTGTCTATGTTAATCCAGGAACCTTTATACAATTCATCTCTTTAGGCAATTGTTAATCTTAAAAAGAGATGGAATAATGATGACTAATGTGTTTATTTTGTTGGTTGAGTGCAGACCAAAAAGTCTGAGGTCATTGTATTCTCTTAAAAAAAAAAAAAAAAAAAAAAAAGTGCAAAATTCTCTCAACCTCATTCCTATGCTTAGCAACTATTAGAGAAGGTAAAATTCTTTCTGTGTCACTTCCAGATCTCTTTTATGAAATGTAATCACTGGGTATATATGGTGGAGCCTCCTTAAGCTGATACTGCTTTGCAATTCCAAATAACTCAACTTTCATCAGCCGACTGGAATCTCTATTGTCCTTTAATAAAAGTAGAATTTAAATAGACAATAAAGCCCTGATAACTCACACTCCAATTCCATGTGTTTTGAGTTTTACTGAATTTAGCAATAAGGAATGTTTAGTGATTGGTTATATTTATTTCAGGAAAAGTATCTTCGCTTTTCAAGATAAGCTATAACATACTTACACCACAACAGCATGATTTCTAGGTACTGAGATTCATTATTGATGTCTTATAGCGGGGCAAGTGAAAATTTTCCCATTTGGAAAATTAAAAAAAAAAAGGAATAAATCTTTAAATTTTAGGACTTTGATCTTTGAACTCATGGGGTTGCAGACGTTTGAAGTATGCCTTTGTATATCTCTGGCTCTCACTCTTGTGGTTGCTAGGAAACAACATTCCTTAGACTGAATATCCTACTTGTTGTCCAGTTTGGTCACCAAGAGTGTTATGGTAGAGTTAATTTTTAGATCTCTTTGAGAAAGCCACCTTCAGATTAAAAAGAAAAAAAATTCCACAGAGGGAGAGCCTGATTTACTCAGAGTTACCTGTCCTATCCACTTTTTACTCCAGAACATCTATTTTACTATCTTTATATTTGCATAAGATAGTTTTGAATCTTTGACTCTACAAGCCACATTCTTTAGTTTTGGGAGGTATTTATGATTTATTTGTACAACTCAATAGGGCACATCTGGTCAGTATGTGATTAATTTGGAAGATGCAGTGGGCCTTTGTGTCTGTGGCCTTGCCTGCACACTCAGCACATGGTCCATAGTTATGGACACTGGGATAAAAATCACTCACCTTCCTCAGTGATCACAGTATTTTAGATTTATAAAAACACCTTTTATTTTAGAAAAACTCATTTAATATGCTTTTATATTTGTAATTGATGCTTAATAATTTATGTCTTGATGAATATGTATCCTGATATAACATAGGTACTCTACCACATTCTTCTGTTGTTTAACTGCCATGTGATTATTTAACAAGAGCTTCAATCTAGGATATTGTGTGATATTCACACCTTCAAAAAAAGGAGATTGCTACTTCTGTAGTTCTTCCTTTCTTTGTACAGGGGGCTGGGAAGTCTCTGATTTTTACAACGTCACCTTCTCTGGACTTGCTTTTTAGTCATTGTCAGCTTTGAAGAGCTTGCTAGATATCTTTCAGGGTCCCTTTCTAGCTTTAAGGTTTAATAAGTATTTACTTAGTGTGAATAGACTCAGTGCTCATTGAACTTTAGTGCTGGTAGAGGAGTTAAGATGGCAGAGGAGTAGGGAGACCCTAAGCATTTCCACTGAAGCAAGTCAGCTACTTGTTTTATTTTTTATTTTTTATTATTTATGTATTCATGAGAGACACACAGAGAGAGGCAGAGACACAGGCAGAGGGAGAAGCAGGCTCCATGCAGAGAGCCCGACGTGGGACTCGATCCAGGGTCTCCAGGATCACGCCCTGGGCTGAAGGTGGCGCTAAACCGCTGAGCCACCTGGGCTGCCCTAATTGTTTTAAATTCTAGTTCAGACATATTACTTATATCTGTATTGATTAAATCTCTGGCTGTGAGTTCTACTTTCTGTAGATATAAATATTTATGCCCCCAACTTGGGAGCACCCAAATATATAAATCAATTAATAATAAACATAAAGAAACTCATGGATAATAATACATTACTAGGGAACTTTAACATCCCACTTACAGCAATGGACAGATCATCTAAACAGAAAGTCAATAAGGAAACAATGGCTTTGAATGACCCACTGGACCAGACAGACCTAACAGATATATTCAGAATATTTCATCCTAAAGCAGCAGAATACACATGGAACATTCTCCAGAATAAATTATATACTGGATCACAAATCAGCTCTCAACAAATACAAAAAGATCGAGATCATACCTTGCATATTTTCAGAACACAGCGCTATGAAACTTGAAGTCAACCACAAGAAAAAATTTGGAAAGACATCAAATACATGGAGGTTAAAGAACATCTTATTAAAGAATGAATGTGTTAAATAAGAAATTAAGAAAGAAATAAAAAAAATACATGGAAGCAAATGAAAATGAAAGCACAACAGTCTAAAACCTTTGGAATGCGGCAGAGATAGTCCTAAGTGGGAAGTATACTGTGCAGTATAGCCCTAATTCAAGAAGCAAGAAAAGTCTCAAGTACACAACCTAGCCTTGCCCCTAAAGGAGCTAAAAAAGAACAGCAAATAAAGCCTAAAGTAAGCAGAAGAAAGGAAATAATAAAGATTAGAGTAGAAATAAATGATATAGAAACAACAACAAAATAATGGAACAGATTAATGAAATAAAATTGATAAACTTCTAGCCAGACTTACCAAAACAAAAAGAGAAAGGACCCAAATAGATAAAATCAAGAATGAAAAGGGAAAGAAACATCACAAAAATACAAACAATGATAAGAGAATACTATGAAAAATTATATATAAAAAATAGGGCAACCTGGAAAAATGGACAAATTCCTAGAAACTTACAAAGTACTAAAAGTGGATCAGGAAGAAATAGAAAATTGGAACAAACTCATAACCAGCAAAGAAATTGAATCAGTCATCAAGAATCTCCCAAAGAACAAGAGTCCAGGGCTGGATGGCTTCCCAGGGGAGTTCTACCAGACATTTAAAGAAGAGTTAATGACACCTATACTTCTCAAAATGTTCCAAAAAATAGAAATGTAAGTAAAACTTCCAAAATCATTCTATGAAGCCAGCATTACCTTAATTCCAAAACCAGACAAAAATCCCACTAAAAAGGAGAATTACAGGCCAATATCCCTGATGGACATGGATGCTGAAATTCTCCATAAAATTACTAGCTAATGGAATTCAACAGTATATTAAAAGAATTGTTACCACAACCAAGTGGGATTTATTCCTGGGCTGCAGGGGTGTTCAATATTTGCAAATCAGTCAATGTGATACACTACATTAATAAAAGAAAGGATAAGACCATATGATCCTGTCAATAGATGCAGAAAAAGCATTTGATAAAATATAGCGTCCTTTCTTGATAAAAACCCTCAACAAAGTAGGGACAGAAGGAATATGCCTCAACATTATAAAGGTCATATATGAAAGGCCCACAGCTAATATCATCCTCAAAGGGGAAAAACAGAGCCTTTCCCCTATGATCAGGAACAAGACAAGGTTGTTCACTTTCACCATTACTATTTAATGTTGTACTGGAAATCTTAGCTTCAGCACTCAGATGACAAAAATAAATAAAAGGCATTCAAATCAGCAAGGAAGAAATCAAACTTTCACTATTTCCAGATGACATGATACTTTATGTAGAAAACCTGAAAGACTCCATAAAAAAATTGCTAGAACTAATACATGAATTCAACAACCTTGCAGGATATAAAGTCAACATGCAGAAATTTGTTGCATTTCTATACATCAATAATGAAGCAGCAGAAAAAGAAATCAAGGAATTGATCCCATGTGCAATTGCACCAAAACCAGTAAGATACCTAGGAATAAACCTAATGAAACAGGTAAAAGATCTGTACTCTGAAAAGTATAGAACACCTATGTAAGAAAGTGAAAAGGACACGCAGAAATGGAAAAGTATTCCATGCTCATGGATTGGAAGAACAAATATTGTTAAAATGTCTATACTACCCAAGCAATCTACACATTCAGTACAATCCCCATCAAAATACCCCCAGAATTTTTCACAGAGCTAGAATAAACAATCCTAAAATTTGTATGGAACCATAAAAGAACCCAAATAGCCAAAGAAATTCCAAAAACAAAAAACAAAACAAAAAACAAATCCAGACTTCAAACTGTATTACAAAGCCATAATCATCAAGATGGTATGGCATTGGTACAAACACAGACCCAGATCAATGGAACAGAATTGAGATACCAGAAATGGTCCCACAACTATATGGTCAACTAATCTTAGACAAAACAGGAAAGAATATTGAATGGAAAAAAGAGTTTCTTCAACAAATGGTATTGGGAAACCTGGACAGCCACATGCAGAAGAATGAAACCTGGACCACTTTCTTACACTACAAAGCAGCATGAATTCAAAATGAATGAGAGACCTAAATATGAAACAAGAATCCATCCAAATCCTAGAGGAGAACACAGGCAGAAATCTCTTTGATCTTGGCCATAGAAACTTCTTGCTAGAGGCATCTCCAAAGGAAAGGAAAACAAAAGCAAAAATGAACTATTGGGATTTCATCATGATAAATCTTCTGCACAGCAAAGAAAATCAACAAAACTAAAAGTTAGCCTATGGAATAGGAGGACATATTTGCAAACGACATAGCTGATAAGGGGTTTGTATCCAAAATCTATAGAGAATTTATTGAACTCAACACCCCAAAACCAAATAATCCAGTTAAGAAATAGGCATATGTGGAATTTCAAAAAGAAAACAGATGAACATATGGGAAGGGGGGAGAAAAGGAGAGAGAGAAGCAAACTATAAGAGACTCTTAATTGAAGAGAAGGGTTGATGGAGGGAAGTGTGTAGGGGATGGGCTAGACGGATGATGGGTACTATAGAGGATACCCTTTGTGATGGGTTGTGATGAGCACTGGTTGTTGTATGTAAGTCATGAAACACTGAATTCTACCCCAGAAACCAGTATTGTACGGTATGTTAACTAACTAAAACTTAAGAAAAAAAAAACAAAACTTTGGTGCTGATAACTAGATAGGTATAGAAAAATAGCTTCACTTTATTGCCTCATTTTTTTTCTTTTAGAATTGGTTAGTTTATACAAAAGGCTAGATTATATTTTATAAACCATATGTGAGACCTGAAACTGTGAAAGTCCCAAAGAAAACCTAGGCAGTAATCTCCTGAACACCAGCCTTAGCAACATTTTTTTGGATATGTCTCCTCAGACAAGAGAAACAAAAGCGAAGACAAACTATTGGGACTACACCAAAATAAAAAGCTTTGCATAGCAAAGGAAACCATCAACAAAAAGAAAAGACAGCCTATTGAATGGGAGAAGATACTTGCAAATGATGTCTCTGATAAGGGGCTAATATCTAAAATATATAAATTCTTTATATAACTCAACACCAACCTCCCCCCAAATAATTGGATTGAAATGGGCAGAGAACCTGTATAGACATTTTTCCAAAGAAAACATACAGATGGCAATAGGTACATGAAAAGATGCTCAACATCACTGATCATCAGGGAAATGCAAATCAAAACCACAAGGAGATATCACCTCACACTTCTCAGAATGGCTAGTACCAAAAAGACAAGAAGTAACAAGTGTTGGTGAGGATGTGGAGAAAAGGGAACCTTTGTGGTGCATTCTTGAAAATGTAAATTGGTACAACCAGTGTGGAAAACATTAAGGAATTTCCTTAAAAAATAGAAATACCATATGACGCAGTAATTACATTACTTTACCCAAAGAAAACAAAAAAACTAATTTGAAAAGATCTATGCAGCCCTGTGTTTATTGCACCATTATTTATAATAGTCAAGATATGGAAGCAACACCAGTGGATTAAGAAGGTGTGGTATACACACGGACATATGCACATGCACTTACATACACATGCATGCAATGGAATTACTCAGCCATAGAAAAGAATGAGATCTTGCCATTTGCAATAATGTAAATGGATCTAGAGGGTATCATGCCATGTGGAATAGATCAGACTGAGAAAGATAAATACTGTACGACTTAAATGTGGAAATTAAGAAGCAAAACAGATGAGCAAACAAAAAGAGAACCAGGCTCATAAATACAGAGAATAAATTAGTGGTTGCCAGCAAGGACAGGGGTGAAGAATGGGCAAAATTGGTGAAGGGGATTGAGAGGCACCAAAGAAAACAAAAGAATGTGTTATCTATGTTTAGAATGATCTCTGTAAACAGAACACAATCTCAGGCACTGGTACCCTGTATTTGGTGACCTTTCACCTCCCCAGTAGTGCCAGTTATTAGGAGAGAAGCACTGTTTCACTGTAAACCGAGGGAAGTAAACCTGTGTTTTCTCAGTAACAATTCACAAAGAACTTAGTTGATGCAACTGACTCATATATGTGAATGTTCACTCTTCACCCGTCTGAGCTATCAGAAGCCAGACTTTCACTGCTGATTCATGTAGCTCCAACCAGTGCGAGAACCCACAGCCTGAGATCTTGACCTGAGCCCAAATCAAGAGTCAGAGGCTTTAACCCACTGAGCCACCCAGGCGCCTCCAAAGAATAATCATTTAAATGATCACAAAAAGTAGATTAAAATTGTGCCATCTTATGACAGAATACTTGATGCCCCACTTGTGGGCGGTGTTTGCCAAAACATGGAGTAAATATTGTAGATACCTCAGTCATTCTTCACGGCTTAGGCATTAAAAATACTGAATTGGGCAGCCCCGGGTTGCTCAGCTGTTTAGCGCCGCCTTCAGCCCAGGGCCTGATCCTGGAGACCTGGGATGGAGCCCCACGTCGGGCTCCCTGCATGGAGTCTGCTTCTCCCTCTGCCTGTGTCTCTGCCTCTCTCTGTGTCTCTCATGAATAAATAAATAAAATCTTTAAGAAAAAATACTGAATCACATTGTGAGAAACTGAATTGCTTTTCAATTTCAAGCTGATTTCTGTCTCAAACCTTCTGAATACATCAAGGAGAAAGTCTCAGCTGAAAGCTAATCTCTCACATCTTTCTGAGATTTTGTAATAGATGGTCCAGCCCACAGTTTCAGTTTTCTGAAGAACTACTGTAGGGTCCAGCTCCAATAGTTATTTATTTTTATGGTTGCTTTCTATTCCTGGTATGAAATATTAATTTTCTGTTTATGGGATTGAAATTAAGTTGTTTTTTAAAATAAATTAAGTAAAACAGTGATTTGATGTAAAGAAAAATATTCAGTAAATGGTGGCATGGGTAGAACATAGGGCAACTGTCACAAAAGAGGCCAAAGTTTGGGAAACACTACTTCAAGAGATATTCCTGAATAATATCTAGGAGACGACAGTCTCTAGAACAGTTTCCCTTTGTTCCATGTATTTTATAAAGGAAAAGTTAGCACAGTAGTAATGTATCTTGTTAAATTTTGAAATCTTTTCAAGAAGTCGTGAAGAGGATGAGAGGAAGATGATAACTTTTTTTTTAAAGATTTTATCCATTCATTCATGAGAGAGACAGAGAGAGAGGCAGAGACATAGGCAGAAGGAGAAGCAGGCTCCCTGCAGTGAGCCTGATGTGTGACTCGATCCTAGGACCGTGGGATCATGACCTGAGCCAAAGGCAGATGCTCAACCACTAAGTCACCGAGGTGCCCAAAGATGATAACCTATATTGAAGATTTCCTTGCTAAGTGGTTTTCACAGGTGCTCATTTGTTTCTCATAACAATTTTGAAAAATTAGTATTAATTTGCACATTCAGGTTTAGGTCTGATCTTCAGGCCTTACTTCTGACTACACACCATTGGAATATCAGATCTTGTGTGCCAACTGCAGGTATGTTAAAGGTGAAGAAAGTGAGGTAGAGATGACTGTGTGGAAAAGCATGAAGTTTGGGGTTATGGTTTACCCATCTGAATCCTAGATATGTATACTGCTGACTCTCACTATGCCTTTTACTGTGTTATTTATTATGTGCATACTTTTCTGAGCCATTTTCTTTTAACCTATAAAACGTAGAAAATTATAACTAGCTTACGAATTGTTGGAGGGATTGAGTGAAATAGCATAGGTAAAGCATTTAGCACAACACCTAGTAAGTAAGCAGTTACTTGATGTTAGTAACTCCCTTGTTTCAGCTTTTTAAAAAATCCCTATTCTCTACATCAGATGAGACTGACTATAACTATTAGATATGCATATAAAGCAGAAAGTGACTCTCTCAGCCCATGAACTAATATCTGACCCATTCTCTAGCGCTCATCCCACCAAAAGAGAATAATTAAGGATGAGAGATAGAGTTATCATTTAGTCACATATATTCACAAGCTAATAAATGAAATGAATTTTACTTTTTTCTTGTTCTTTACTGGTGTCCACAAAAAGCATTTGCCTTTATAAAAGATTTGAAGTAAGGCCTCCTGTGTGATAAAATTTTGCTTCCTTTCATTGTATAAGGAAATATTAAATACATAAGTACATTTAATTTAATCTGTTTTAAATGGTGCATTTCATCAATAATAGTATATGTTTTTCCGTATTGGCCACTGATAGCTGTTAAAAAAAATTCAGGAGTGCCATTCAGATGTTTAGTTCTGAAAAAGAGAACTCTAAAATATCATCCCAACAAATTCTCTTATAAAAATGGTTCTTACCTCCTTCTTTCTTTTCATAAAAGTCTTCAAAAACCCTGTCAGACTTTCTTTTATATGAATTTATTTCCTATGATGGATAATAAAAATGAAAGGTTTTTTGAAAATAAGAGTCAGTGCAAATCTTCATGGATAAATTATATATAGAAAAGCAGTTAGAAAATTCACCAGGAAGAATCAATATTTTCATTTATTTTCAGAAATAAAGAATTTGAAGAAGCTGTTGATTTCTTTACCTGGGCTATTAAAATTAATCCATGTTTTCTGGATGCTTATGTTGGACGGGGAAATTCTTACATGGAATATGGTCATGATAAAGCCGCCAAACAAGCACAGAAGGACTTTCTGAAAGCATTGCACATTGATCCAACATATATAAAAGCCAGAATTAGCCTAGGCTATAATTTGCAGGTAACATCATATAACAACATTTTAGTCTACAAAAGCACCTTTTGGACAAGGGAAAGAGTATATTTGGTTCTTTACTGGTGATTGGTATACATATTATTTCTTTGGTTAAATACATTTTACCTTTCCCTTACTGTCATTATCAGAGCAGCAGTGGGAAGCAAGAGTTTATTAGTTACAGGGAACCTGCCTGGCAACCACACCCAGGGACCTGGTGTGCTAGTGAGATGAGGACTCTTTGAACCTGGGTTTCTTTAATGCTTGTACCTGGCCTTGCCTTACTCACACACTTACAGACAGCCTTTAAAATTTGCCTGATGAATTTCACGGATAAGAATGTGGCTAATTTGTTTCACTACCTTATACTTGGGGCCTGTAGATATTGTCCTGTTGAATTAATGGAAAACTAGAGAGAATAAACACTGGAGGAAAACTTTGAAGTGGACTTTAGCCATGTAGTGGGTCAAACAACTACTATACAGGGATTTAGGTCATCTTACAAATGGCAGTGAATAAGAACTTACGGGGAAAGCAAAAGACCAAGCGTTTGTCCTTTCAGCAAGATGGGAAAGTGTTACTCTGTTACCGAGCGGGTCTCTGAGTGATTTCTGGAATACTCTGACCTGGCCCATATACTCACCAACCTATTTGCACTAATAAAATATGTAATGCCCTTCTTGGAATAAAATGCTAAGTATGCTATATTTTAAGTATGCTATATTTTCCATGAAGAGGAATTGGGCAATTTTAATTTTTCTTCTTTTTTAATATTTAAAATTTTGGACTATGGGCAAAAAATGTGTTCAAATTATCATAATTTGCAGAATTTCTTGTTCATAATCTACAATTAAAGTTGAGTTTTTAAAATTTGAAAATGAGTTTGGCTGATCTAATAATAATAATATTGGAGGTGAATGTTAGGGTTGCTGGTTATAATGAGGTAGGCCCAAGAATTCATTAATAAGGGAAATAAGAATGCCCTCTGAGACTTAAACATAAAATTAGCCATTATTGGATCATAGTAGAAATTTGCAAAGTCAACTTGAAGAGACAGGATGACTCCCAAAGTTTTGAGAGCTGACCGCAATCCAATAAAGTGTGTTAATGTCATCATTCATTGCCTTCAGTAGGCATTTTACTGAGCCCAAAATATAGGGCTCTAGGCCTAGGGATACAGCAGTGAACTAAATATACTGGGTTCTTCTTATAGAGTTTACTACCTAGTAGAGAGATGAGTATCAAGCAATCATATGAGTATTTATTTAATTATATTCATGATAAATGCAACAAAGGATAAGTTTTAGGACAACTTATAACAAGGAAACCTAGATTTGTTTTAGGGGAAATGAGAAATGGACATTGTTCTTTTTGAGAAATGAACATTTAAATTGAGTGTGAAAGTCTAGTAAGCAGTCAGTATTAAGAGTTGAGGCTAAGACACAGTGAACAGCCCACTAGAAAGTCTTGTGAAAGAGAAAGAGAGGCCAAGTGGATGAAGTGTTATGGACAAGAAGAGAGCGCTGTAGGACAGGCTAGAGAACTGGAAAACGACTGAAGGTAAAGGCCTTGCAGGCCAGTTAAAAATGTTATAAATAATCAAAGCAATGACATCAGATTTTTGTTTTATGAAGATATCACTTGGTATGTATCAACCTGAAAGAAGATTGAGAAACACATCAGTATGCAGAAGGATTGAATCAGGAAAGAAAGGGCTGAGAAGAGAGAGATTCATCCAAGTTCTCCCCAGAGGGAAAAGTAACCATTTGTTCAACAAATACTTATGAATTTCCCTACTATGTGCCTTGCACCATCCATAATAGGGTTAGCCAAAACAGATGTCAGGAACAGATGACAGATATCCTATTGTGAGGCCATTTGCAGCTTAATATTCTTATTCTTTGTTTTGTAAACAAATTTGCTATGACAATGTTGATTTTCACATAATTTGCCCAGAGGGAGAGCTTTGCTGGATACAGAACAGCACGGAGTTACCTTATTTAGTTTTATACAAAGGTCACTGGGCTCAGTTTGGTTAGTATGAGTCAGTTTCTCAGCCTCTGAGATTCTGGCAAATTGGATTTTTAGCCTATTAGAATAAAGAACAGACTCTGGACCTCAGTGAATTTATCAACTCACTGCCTTACAGGGTTGAGGTATTTAGTTGCTGGTTGGTCTTCTCTAGGAAATAGTTGGATGTCTTTCAATTAACAGTGCCCTTCTCCTGACCTTTTTTCTTGTTTTCCAGTTGGTGCTAAGGCTTATATAAACAGAAAATTGGTAGATTTTAATGCATTTTCCATGGTTCCATGGTATAGTATATTTAGGTATAGTGACTCTAAAATTCCAGATGCTGGTACAATTTATCAAAATAAGTTTTATACCATTAGTTTGTTCTCTTATTTATTCAACACATTTATCTTATTATATTCATTATATATATATTATATATAACTGGAGATCCAATGCCAAGCAATAAATAACAATCTGCCTGTGTGTGTGGAATTCAGTGTAAATTTTGTGCTGATGATTGTCAGGAGCACTGGTGTTTCATATGGTGGCCATGATTTTATGTTGTTCAAGATTGGCATAAGAGATGACTGTGACAATTAGATTTATTTTAACTAATTGAAATGTTAGCATAAATACTTAGAGGTAATTTAGTCAATTGAATGCACTCACAGTACAGTCAACTTCCTTGTTTAAAATAGCTTAGATTTAGCACAATATAAATGTACCCTTACTAAAGGCTTTATTTGATTAATTTAAAACCATAAACATTTATCATGTTATGGACAATTTCTACTTCATGTAAATGAAAAATTATTTTAGGCCCAAGGAAAATTCCAGAAAGCTTGGAATCACTTTACCATTGCCATAGAAGTTGATCCAAAGTGCTACTTAGCCTATGAAGGAAGAGCTGTGGTCTGTCTTCAGATGGGTGATAATTTTGCTGCAATTCAAGACATTAATGCTGCCATAAAGGTAAAAATCCACTTAGATTATATTATCATTAGCATCAATTATCACCATTAATGAATAGGTTCGTGTAATTTCTCTGTTACTTTTTAAAGTAACTTGTAGGGGAAAATACTGTTTTTCTTTTCTAGGAGGTTCCTAGAGTAAAGAGTTTTTGTGGCTTGCCAATTTTATGACCTAAGTACATTTAAAATCCGAAATACAAACTCATGATAAATGTTGATTCCTCTCAGTAGATGCAATTTATAGTTTCATAGGACATGAATATTATTTTGTAATAAAAAATGAATGCAGAAAATAAAATAATATTCTGGGTTCAAAGGAACTAAGGAACAATATAAATCCCCAGATTTTCTTCTATAGTGAAATGGCAAATAAAAATCTCAGGTTTTGTATGCAGTGACAGAAAATCTTTTCTTCTAGTTTTTGGATTCTGTTTCTGTAGAAACCAGCAGATTTTGTAATCTTTAAGATAAGAAAAAGGAAAGAACTGGAGGATAATTGCTACTACCTAGGACAAATAAATATGTTAACTATTTAATTTATTCTCCAGTGTAATGAAGTGAAACCGATAAGCTTCTGGCCAACCATGTCTGTCTTTTGGAAAGGAACTGAGTAAAGCACTAAGATTATTTGTTTTATTGCAAAGAATCAAGAAAGAGTTGACAGTGAATCAACTTCATACTGAGTCCTTTCTCAAAATATTTGGTTTAATGGGGTTTCACTTGCACTATAAAATTACTCATTTCCCACAAGTAGATTTCATAACATTCATTTTTACATACATGAAATTAGATAATAATACTGTTCCCAGATGCTAAATACTCATACGATTATATTACAGATCAATACTACAGCAGAATTCTTAACAAATCGTGGTGTGATTCACGAGTTTATGGGTCAACAACAGAATGCAATGAAAGACTATCAAGCAGCAATTTCTCTAAACCCCACATATTCGTTGGCTTACTTTAATGCAGGAAATATCTATTTTCACCACAGACAGTTTTCCCAGGTAAATGAGTTTTCCTTAACATTTTCTTTTTGGTGCTAAATGCTTTCTTTGTTATGTATAATTTCAGAATGCAGTCCTTATATCACAGGCTAATCATTAGCTCCTTATTAAGTGTTCTCATCTCTGTGGATTTATTCTCCTCATTATCATCAACCTTTCAACACTTGTTTACTGGACACTGGTTTATTGGACCCTTGTCCAGTAAACATTGTTCTCAACTTTCCCCAAATGTGGGCCATTGCCTTGCTGCCCATTGCTGCCAGCTTCTGGCCTAGAATCCTTTCTTTGCTCCCACTTAGACAGATCTCAGACTTCTTCAAGACTCTTTTTCATTGATGTGATTATCTCACTCACCTTAATCGCTCGCTACCTTTCCTAAATTTCAGTCATGTTACCTGGGACTGAGAGTAAGGAGTAAGGAGATAAAGATGTTAGTTCTGGTTTTATAACATCTTAATTTTTTCAGAATGTCTGAAATGAAGGTGTTGGGTTATTAGATGATATTTTTTATCTTTTGAATTTATTTTATTTGAACTGTAATGCATTTACATAATTCAAACTTAACTTTAACATTTTATTTATATTCACTCTTTTGTTCTCTACCTTCAATTTATTGTGTTCCTTGTCTATCTTTGAGTCAGAAGTTTAATTCATTTATTGTCACCCTTTAATTTATAGTGTGATGAGTTGTCAAGGTTAAACTATTTCCCTAAGTATTGCTTCTAGCAGTATCCTATGTCTTTCGGTCTGTAATGTTTTTTATTTTTGTTTTCCTAAAATGTTACGCTTGAAATGTTATTTCCCCTTTGACTGAAGAATAAATTAACAGAGCACTTAAAATGTCCACGTGGAAGGGCTTTTATATTTTCTAATTTTGAAGTTTATTGAGTTTTAGTGTGGTCTTGTATATGCCAACTTAAAAAAATACTCCCAGAGCCTTTTCAAAAAAGAATTTCTCCTATAAGGATAGTTAAAAATATCCATATAAGATTTACCTTATAAGTTATGTTTTTAATTTAGCCCATATTGACACTTGTTTTTCTTTTGGTTTATTTTGGAGTGAGAAAGGTTTAAGTATCTTAAAATTAGTGTGACATCAATAGTTTTCTTTACATCTCTTGTAATTTCTGCTTTATAAAAATTTCTGCTACATTATTATTTTATGTACAGATATTCATACACACTACATATGCTTTGTGAATGCATTACAAGTGTCCTTTGGTTTCTTTTAAATGTTCTTTGGAATAAATTCACTTTTATCTGATACGAAGATTGTAACCCCTGATTTCATTTGGTTTGCCTTTGCCTGGCATTCCTTTGACCTTCCCTTTATTTTCAATGTTCAGAATCCTTTATTTTAGGTTTGTGTCTGTTTTATCAGCAAGGGGTTAGATTTTGCTTTAGATGGCAAATTGAAAATACTTAGCATTTTAAAATAATAATAAAGTTGGCATGGTTGATCTTAGTTCTGTTATAATGTCATATTTTCTACACACATGTATTTAATATGTTTTATTCTGTGGTCTACTATATTTAATTTTTTCCAAAGGTTTTCTGATACTTAGGAAGGTTTCCAGTTTTGTGTTAGTGGTTACCTTTTAAAAATACCTTTATGCTCTTAGTTCCTTATTTCTTTAGTTTTTCTACTATAAACAACAATAAAATTATCATTTAGTAGTCTCTTCTTCCCTTTCTCCTCCCTCTCATCTGTTTGTTGATTTTAGTTAATAGTATTCTCTTTTGGAAAAAAAGTTTTTATTTTTATTCTTAAATATGTGTAAGTTTACAGTGTCAGCTTGTGCCAGCTTTCCACTTTGTCTCCCTGTTCTCCCATTTTGTTGGGAGTTTCATCATCCCTCCACTGCCAAAGGGCTTAATATTTGCATGCTATTTTGTTACCCTTATTTCACATTTTAGTCTCAGTTCTCCAGTTAAGTATATTCAGTTTTCATCATCAGCTTTTTGCCAGTTTTCCTCCCAACCACTCATTTCTTACTTGCCTGAAATTGGTCCTCTAGCAGAGTCCTGAGAAAGGGCTCAGGAGAACAATATTCCTTGAATTTTATGTTCATAGCTGTTTGCCTGTGGCGTTTACAACTTAAGACAGCATTTCTGGGTTTAAAATTCTGACATACTTTTTCTTTCCTTGCATGTCTTAAGCGTTGCCTCGCTATTTTCTGGTGTTGTATGTTGGTGTCAAAAATGATTTTTTTGATGCACACTTGTTTTTCATTCTTCTATCAGTGACTTCATTTGGTCAAGATAACTAAAGATTTTTTATTTTAAGCAAAAAGTTTTTCCAAGGTATGTCTCAGAGTTGACCATTTGAAGTCAAAGTTTTCAAGTACATGGTGGGAATTTTCAATATGTAAGTTTCATAAAAGTTGTGAATTCAGTGTAAAAGTTTTTTTGTTTCATTATTCCCTTCATTGGGAATGAATGCTAGTTATTATATATAAGATGCCCTTTGACTTCTATATACCAATTATTTTTTCTCATTTTTTCTATCTCTTAGTTTTTGTTTCTTTTTTTTTTTTTTTTTTTTTGCATTTTTCGCATTTCTCTTATAAATCTTTCCTGTGTTCTCTGAAATCTCTGTTATCCCCCGTGGACTTTATAGATCAAGTTTCTTTAAAAAAAAAATTTTTTTTTCTAGTTTCATCTCATTCCCATGTCATACCTTCCTGACCACTTCTTTTTTTTCTTATTTATTTGAGAGAGAGTAAAGAGAGAGAGAGAGAGAGAGAGAGAGAACATGAGGGGCAGACAGAAGTAGATTCCCCACTGAGCATGGAGCCTGATGTGGAGCTGGATCCCAGGACCCTGAGATCATGACCTGAGCTGAAGGCAGATGCTTAACTGACTGTGCCACCCAGGTGCCCCTGGCCACCTCTTTTCTGAGATCCTTCATTTCTGATTTATTTTTTCTTAAATGCAATTGCTCCCTTAGCATTTTTCTAGTTCATTTTGAAATTTTATGTTATAATTTTTATCCGTGTTGTAGCAATACTTTTTTATCTGGTGAGTTTTTATTATCTTTTCAAAAATTAAGCTATAATTTTTTCATCCTTGTTTTTACAATGAAGGCAGGCAAATTGCTTTTCTGTTACTCACATTTGGATGAGATAAATTTTGTTCCTTGACTAACAGCAGAGATGCTTATGGGAAGCAGGGTGATGAGCCATGGTAACTTTCCAAGTTGTGCTCCCATCGATGTTATGGCAAAGGACTTTATAAAATGTCCTCTAGCCCAGTTGGTTTGGGAAGACTTCTACCACAGGCTCTGTGTTTTTCAGAACTTTTCACAACCCTTGCTTTCTAAGATGACGTACTCATTTAAAAAAGTTTTATTGCTTACATTTTCCAAGACCTGCAATCTCTGTGTCCTCCTGTGCCACTTAATATTGCCACCATATCTCTTAAGAAAATGATCATTGGGGCATCTATATGTACCAAGAGGCTATGGTTCTTGTATTCATTTTGCTGGAAAAGTTCAGCGGATATTTCCTTATTCCATTTAACTCCTCATTCTTTCAATCTCCATATATTTATGATGTACCTGCTGTGTATGAGGCATTAATAATACCCCGAGGGTACAGAGCTAAACAAGATATGGAAGGCTTTTTTTCTGTTGTAACTTACTTTTTACTGGAGGAAGAAATACAAAATAAACCATAAAATATTAATAGTGATAAACACATGTAATACAGTTTCACATAAGCATTATTCTATCAGTATGACCATATGTGTGGGACTCTATGAAACTGAGATTGCCTGGATGGGTAGTGTAGGTAGAGAAGGGAGGGCTTTATGGAGCAGGTTCTGGGATAACACCAATATTTAAGAGTGAAGCAGTGAGGAGATGCCGAAAGTAGACCGAGAAGAGAACATCCAGCCACGATGATGAGAAGGAAAGCAGGAGAATATGATAACATTATGAGAATAATTGGGCTTTAAGAAGGGAAGAATGTCGTGCGTCAAATGCTGCTGAGAGAGGTCAAGGAAGAAGAGAGGTTGGAAGAAGTCACTGATCGTTTTGGCAAGAGCATTATCACAGCAGTAGTGAGACAGTCTTGAATAGTAAGGATTGTGGAGGAAATGTGAGGTGAAGAATTAGAGCAGTTCAACTGGTTCTGATAGCTAACACGGAGTAAGGAGTTCTCTTTATTTTGTAAATATGAAGGATACTGATTCACATTCCTATGTTAATGAAAAGTGTGGTAGAAAGGGAGAAATTGTTGGTGCAAGAGAGAGTTGCAGGGATAATTAGGATCAAAATCTTTGAGAATTGAAGTTAAATTTTGCAAGTTGCAGTGGTGGCCTTTGAAGGGAGCACGACACTATTCATTACATCATGGGGGAAGGCAGAGTGTTGGGGTACAGTTGAATGCAAGACAGGTAGATTTTGATAAGTGAGCATTTCTACTTACTGACTATATTTTCTCTATGGAATA
Organism: Canis aureus; assembly: GCF_053574225.1. Classification (NCBI taxonomy): domain Eukaryota; kingdom Metazoa; phylum Chordata; class Mammalia; order Carnivora; family Canidae; genus Canis; species Canis aureus. Next base: position 19,592,046 of record NC_135619.1, read on the forward strand.
TGAGTATAGTTATCAGTTAAGAGTGGGGTAGACACTTAAAAATGGTGGCAGGGTGGCTAGGAGTTCTGAGGAGAAAAGAGAAAATGTGAAATAACTATTATAGAGAGTAGTAGGGTCAACATACTAAGGAAGTGTAGTAGGATTACTAGACAACAGTAAGCTCTCATTTTAGGTTCGTGGTTATGAATTTAAAGCAAGTTGTCGACTTTACACTGCTTTGTATGTAATTCTGTCTATACAAATTTAATACTGCTTTGGGTCCTTCCATAATGGTTTCTGTGTGCTGATCTCTTATCTCCTCACTCCAATTAGGCTGTAAGCTCTGTAGGGCCTGGAGCCATACTTTCCCTACATTTCCTTCCTCAGAAAGCCCATTTATACCCATGGCTTATACTACATGTCAGCCTACACCTTTTTACTGAGCTCCTAATTCATATATATCACCAGTTGCTAAAACTGGATATTTTCCAAGTGCATTAGAGCCTAGACTGAATTCATCTGTCTCCTACCTCCTCTCCAGCTCTTCTTCATATAGACCCTCTCTCAGTTCAAGATGTCATCTTCCATCAAGTCACCTGAGTAGAGAAAGCATGAACCATATCTTTCTTTTCCTCACTTCTGTCAGTTTTGCTTCTTGATCGTTTTTCTCAGGTATGTGCCCTCCATTCTGTTCTACTGTCGTTGCCTTGGTTTTGCTCTTACTCTTTCCCAACTTAGATCATTCCCCTGGACAGCAAGCCCTGTGATGAGCTTAGTTGACCTTAGCAGTGAAGCTAAATTCTGGGATAGAGAATTATCAAAGGTACAATTCTGTAAAGCATGAATGAGATTGTTGTAGCTCAGACCTTAGTGGACGGTTGGTAGACTAATGTTTTCCCAAGTGGACAAGCCAGGGTCAATTGCCTTAAATTTCATCAATCTTAAACCATCTCTGGTTCGGTCCTAGCAATGTTTCTCTGAGTTATAGAGTTAGTTAATGAGATAAAGACAAATAAAATGCCCAGGTCAATTTTCTGTTCCCATAAATGTTTAAGATCCACATGAGAGGGGGACTCTCACCTTTTAAACTTGCCTATAATAACTCCATGGGCATCATGTATAAAACTGGTTAGATTTAAAGTGTATTTGATCTTTGATTATTTTATTATTATTATTTTTTTTAGTGTGGTTCTATTTCCCTGGAACTGGGGACACATTAGCTAGGTAAATATTTCATGTAAAATGTGTTCTGTCTTCTGTCTTGATATACTGAGTGCTTGGGCTTCACAGTGCACATCCCTACCAGTTTGAAGCAGAATTTGCAAATAGTTATGTGGTTATGCTATATTTTAGTACAGACTAGGCCTCTTTGTGGAGAAAATGGTCCTGTTCCCTGCTTCCTACCTTCTTAACCTTTGTTTCTAGCTGTAGTGGAGGAAGAGTTAGGCCCAGGAAGAAGGGTCCCTTAACAGATCGAATAATCTCTAGAGGGTTCAAATCTATACATGTCTGGTTTCTTTTATCATTAGTTAGTGACAATAATTTTAGATCACTTTCAGATGAGTTATGTGCATGCATCATGAACTATGGGCAACTTTAAAAAAGTAACTGGATTTTAATTAATTACAGATATTAGAGCATTAGACTAATTATTAAAAAATCAAGGCCACTGTTGTAGTAAGTGTCTTTGGCCTTTAATTGCTTCAAAGTCATTACTCCTGTACTTCAAGTTACCTCATTAAATAAATAGGCTTTTATTTTCTAAGTAATATATTTTGGAAGCTATACTAGGAAGTTATATTGTTCACAGTTAGGCACATTATTGTGTGTTATCGAATTCTTTTATCTTAGCTGAGGTAGGCATTTGCTCCTACCTGATTGAAGTCATGCTTTTGTGATGTAGAGCAGTGTGGCCTTTATTGATCATTTACTGGTTAATTAAAATGAAGCCTAAATTACTTTTTGAGGAAAGTCTTGCCTGTAGTCATTTCCTTGCCTCATTTCTGATGATTGTGAGTCCAGCCTTCTGTTCAGGAGTGAATTCTCTTTAAACTCTTCACACAAGAATGTTCATTCTGCCACCATCTTAACAGATCCTTATACTGCACTTATCTGCCACATAGACTAGTTCCATCCAAAGATGAGATGAGTTACACAATCTTGATCTAATTTCCTCTCAAAAGTCATAGATAGCAAAATTCACAAAGAATTGCTTTAAGGCTTACGTTGTTGCTCCATTTGTAGACACTGGGAAGAAATGATATATCATCAATAGTAATTGAGTTGAAAATAATTGATATTTCAGATATATATGGATATTTTGTATATACTTTACATAGTAACCTCCCTTAACCTAAAAGCAACACCAAAAGTAGAGTTCTATTTGTTACTTCCATTTTCAGAAGGGAAAACAGGGGACAAAAAGAGCTTTAGTTACTCACCCAAAGGTGTAGAGATAACAAGGGGGTAGAGCCAAGATTTGAACCTAGAAATTCAACCAAACCATGGTTTGGTTTGGATTCCTGGCCACATGCTACCTGTGTTCTATTTCACTCATAATGGTAGTGAATAAAGTCAAATCCCTCGGAAACATAGGAAAAAATAGTTCCGTGAAAGAGACAGAGAAAATGATCAGAGAGGTAAGAGAAAACCAGAGATGGTCTGTCTGAAGGACAGAGAATTTTACAAAGGAAGAAGAGATCAAGAGTGTTCGTGTGACATAATTGTCATGAAAGAAAAGAACTAGAAAATGTCCATTGGGCTTGAGGACACCTGCAGCTTTAGCAAGAGCAGAACTCACAAAATAGGGGGAGATAGATAGAAGCAAGATTGTGGTGTGTTGAGAAAAACTGAGTGGTAAAAAATCAGAGAACAACCTGTATTGTTAAAAATGACTTTTCCGTTGAGTAAAGTAAGTTTTAAAGTAGAAGCCAAATTTTTAACCACCACAGAATTAGAAAAAAGATTCCTATTTTGAGTAATAGGATGTCTAATCAGCATCTAAAGCTATTTGTGGTGAAAGACCATTTGAAAAAATTTATAACTCATTATTCATCAATATGTTACTGAAGCACAATATAAACAGGTTACTAGAACAGGTTACTCATGTGCTGGGATGTCATAGCCACGTCAAAGTGCTATAATAGTTACTAATGGTTTACTCTTGGTTCCTATACTTAATCTCTTTACAGAGGTGTAGCAAATGATTTCTTAGACTAAGACCCCCAAACCAGTCTACAGACCACACCTTGAAGGTTCCTTTTCATCTCTCTACTCAGTAGAGAATAATTTAGTCTTTGATCTTCTTGACAAGTTGATTTTTTTCTCTCTCTCTTCCTTCTTCATAACTTTTGCAGCATCACTAAGTTATTAAGCCTTTTTGGTATGGTTTAGAATCTTATTTGGAAAATTCATTTACCTTTTCAGTTCTTAGATACTCTGCTTTTATGTGAAAATGTTAATTTTATAATATATTTTATCTTGTTATGACCTTTTCTAATTTATATTTTACCTTTATGTGAAAATGTTAATTTTATAATATATTTTATCTTGTTATGACCTTTTCTAATTTATATTTTACCTTTTTTGGTGCTGTATAAGGATGTGGGATTTGAGGGGTAAGTAGTGGAGCATTTCACTTCAGCAAGGAGTAATATTTTTTCACTGACATTATTAAGATTTGCCAACACATGGTGATAACAAAAAGCAAACTGACTTATGGCTGGTTTTGCTATTGTTTTTTTACATTGTCTACAGACAGTGCACCTCTTTATCTACTCTATCTGGGATGAAATGCTTCCACTGTTCCCTTGGTATGCCAATGTCCTTATTTTAAATTAAGAACAGAAAGTGCTTCCAATTGCTATATAGCTGCCAATTAAAATTTCACATTTTATAGGCCAGTGACTACTTCTCAAAGGCTTTAAAGTTTGATCCAGAAAATGAATGTGCTACCATGAATCGAGCTATTGCAAATACAATATTAAAGAAATACAAAGAAGCAAAAGAAGATTTTGCATATGTGGTTGAAAGCTGTCCCTTCTGGGCTGCAGTATATTTTAACAGAGCACACTTCTATTGTTGTTTAAAGCAATATGAACTAGCTGAGGAAGACCTAAGCAAAGGTATTTTCATTTTATAATTTTTTGGTAAAATCACAGTGGTTGATATGTTTGTTTTTAGACAATAAAAGAAGAAAAATCATTGGTCTGTTTGTCCTGATAAACTTACATAGAATTAGTGTTTTCCTATATCATTAATGCCATCACTATAGATTCCTTTATGGAATAACTTAGAGCATGGGTAAGCTGAGATTATTAGATTATTAGAGAAACTGGACATGAACAATGTTAGCCTTTCAAGGAAAGACACTATACTGTTTCTTCAAGTTAGTTTTCTTAGAAAGATTTATTTTAATATTTTAATATTTTAAATTTTTATTTATTTTTTAGTATTTAATATTTTTAATTTTACTAAATACTTACATTTGAGGAAAAATGCTTTCAAATAAGTAATACTAAAGTTCTCATAACATTTTTATTTTTTTAAACATGACACTATTTTCCAGTGTTAGCATAAGACATATCTTGAAATGTTTTTCTTTTACAGCCTTGTCTTTGAAACCTGATGATGCTCTAATATATAATCTTAGAGCAGAAGTTCGTGGTAAAATAGGTTTGACTGAGGAAGCTGTGTCTGACTACATTCAAGCACTTGATCTTCAAGAATATTCCTCAGTGATATGATTACACACAGACCATGGTTTCTGTAGCAGTCTATACAGCTCTTCTTCCAGAAATGGAAGCTTATTTGTTGTTTAAAAGGTTATTCAATCTTCATTATTGCATTTTTTATGTTTTGTTATCTATAAAACCCTTTTAGGCATTTTAATAATATACTTGCATTATATATTAATGATAAAACTTCTAGTTCCTTTTCTGTATATTTGAAAAAACTAATAACTGAATTTCTTTAGAGGGTGCAGAATTTAAATGGAAATGTTTCTTAAGGAATAATAACATTTAAAATATTTTCTTTAAAGTAAAATAATTCCTTCTGAAATAATATAATCTTCATCATTATAGAAAAAGTGTCATTGACCTTTTCATCAGTACTTACTCATAATGTATTCAACAGATTCCAGATTAAATAAAATAAATACAGAACTGATGGCTATAAAGAAATCAAGTACATTTCCTCTCTCTTCCTTCATTTATTTATTTATTTTAAAAAGATTTTATTTATTTATTTATGAGAGACACAGAGAGAGAGGCAGAGACACAGGCAGAGGGAGAAGCGATGTGAGACTCAATCCTAGGACCCCAAGATCACAACCTGAGCCAAAGGCAGATGCTCAACCACTGAACCACCCAGGTTCCCCATCCTCTTTCTTCCTTTAAAGAATGTCTACACAGGCCTGTATTCTCTCTGGTACTTATATTATTCCACCAGATAAACATGTTTCTCTTTTACATGTTATCTCCCTTCCAGCACAGCACCTACAAAAATTTGACCTTCCTGTTTCCTTGATACAGTTCTTTTTGCTGCTTTAATGCAAGTTTCACAAACATATATACAAACTTTGTATACATTTATAATTAGTTCTTCATAGAAGTTAATGAGTAAAAATAAAACAACAATTTAAAAAATCGGTATAGAATGTCTATGAAGGATCCTTGAGTGAACCAGAGAACCCATTTTCTTCATCTTACTGATAAAAACAAGATTTCATTCACATTTGCCTCACTCACCTATTTTCCTTCTTCATTTCATTCTTCTAGTACATCTCTAGCTCCTCAGATACTTGTTTTCCCAGAGATCAGGCATTCTAGAAAGAATATCTCCATCTACTCAATTTCTTTTTTTTTCTTTTTGGTTTGATGTACCAGATTTTCACAATAGAATGCTGATTTTCAGATGTAAGTCATCATGAGGATGCTTCACACTATTTCAGGGCAATCTTCTAGGCATGGTATGTGGGGTTCACAGGATTGGGTCATCCCTGGTGTGTTTGCTTTGGTTGGTGAATCAGACACATTTAATAAGCCACTTTGGATCTCTTACCTCCACTTGTCTCCAGACTTTTTTGTTCCAGCCCAGGCCATGGGTGAGTTCCAGACCCTAACTGCATGCACCACAGACAGCCCCTTGCCTCATGCTTCCCTTGGTCACTGCCCTAGGGCATCTCTGTTAGTGTTGAGGTGTTGGATTGCTGTGGGACTCTGACAGTGCTGGCACAACTGTACTGTGGATGTGCAGAGGCCCAAGTCCCTGTCAAATAAGCCTCTGATGATGGGAGAAAGGAGCTAGTAGGTAGATTCTTCTCCCTTCCTTCTCTTGGTGGGGTGTCCTGAGACACACAGTTTATATAGCCCCTAGGAGGACTGGCAGCCAGCTTCAAAACATGCCTTGCGTTCGCACTTCTGTCTTCCCTGCCTTGCTCCCTCTTGTCACCACTACTCCTTTCCCGAGTTTGCACTTCTTGATAAAGTCATAGCATAGAAGCTTTTGCCTCTGGCTCTGCTTCCTGAGGGAATCCAGGTTAAGACAATAATAATTTATTTTTTTTTCTGATTATACACAAATACTTACAACCCTAGGCAGAACAGATACACATGAAAGACCGAGATAATATAATGGAGCAAATCCTGTCTAACTTGTCCAAATGCTCCATGTCCCCTTGTCCAGATCCTCTTGTCGCCCAGTTTCTGTGCACACTGGTGGTACCCTACCGTACACACCTCTGTCTCTACCTGAGGAATTTCTCTCAGTCCACACATAGGCCAAGTCAGAACCACAGGGGAATTCATGTCACTAGAAGCCACTCAGCAGTGACAGATGGAAAGTGGAGAATAAGCACTTCAGCTTTCTTGACTTTAGGTGGGTACTGCTCCCTAACTTCTCCAATCAGCTTCAGCTACTCCAATCGGCTTCCCTCCTCCAATTCAGTTGCCCACCATACAACCTCCTCAATACACAGCCTTTGTTGGCTTTCCTCTTCCTTGCCTCATTCTCTCCCCCTCCAACACGAGCTTGCTGGAACCTCCTCCCAAATAAACTTCTGGCCCATAAATCCTGGTTTCCGGGTCAGCTTCTGCAGGAATGGATCTGAGACAACATCACTGAGGCAGAGGCACCAAAGCTGGATCCGGAGCATGGGTAAGTGCCCATGGGCAGAGGTGTTGGGTGGTAAGGCCCTCCATTCAGGACATGGCAAGCATACTAGAAGTACATGTCAGGACCGACAGAGAAATGGGAAAATAAAGCATGTTTGGAGAGTGGCTGGAGCGGTCTTCGTGAGGAAATGGTAGGAGGAAAACATGCTTGTGTCATCAGACAGGAAATCCTTAGTGCTAGACAAAGAAACCAGAAGGAGGAGTTGGGACTTAACTCTGAGTGGAGTGTAAGGTGGGGATGAGGTGGGGAGAGTGATAGAGAGTTTTCTATCCCCTCTATTCCCTTCTTTTCCCTCCAGACCCACATGAATGGACTGGGGACATTTTATCATCACCAGACAAAAACTGGACATATGAAAATTGATCAGGGCATATGCTCCACTCTGGCAAGAGTCTGTCTTTTCTGAGAAGACCCAAGGCAGGTAAAGGAGACACAGCAGGATAGAGGTGGGATGGAGAGAGGATGAAGACCAAGGGAGAAGAAGACTTCCAGAAAGCAATGGGAGCTAAATCAGGCATAGAGGATCCTAAGGGAAGAGGATGGAGATGTCTGGATTCTGTCTTTTTCTCATTAGTTTGGGTAATGTTGCCCTCTTCAGCAGATTCCCACCATCATGGGACTTAGTGATCACGTTTAACTTACTTATAATACATGTGCAAGCACATACATACAAAACATACACACACAACTTTTATTGATGATAATCCGTGGGAAGTAAAATTGGAGTGAGAAAAGAATAAAAAGATTTTATTTATTTTTTATTTTTAAAAAATATTTATTTATTCATGAGAGACACAGAGAAAGTGGCAGAGACATAGGCAGAGGGAGATGGAGAAGCAGACTCCCTGCAGAGAATCCTATGCGGGACTCCATCCCAGGACCTCAGGATCACGATCTGAGCCAAAGGCAGACGCTCAACCACTGAGCCACCCAGACGCCCCAGAATAAGGAGATTTTTTTAACCTTTTTTTTTGTTATTACATTAAGACAGAAGAAGAGTGGTAGGATTATAAGTATCTTTTACTTTCAATTTTATGCGTTTCTGTGATTTAGTGTTATTTTGTTAATTGTTTTCTTTTTTCCTTCACTAGAATCTAAGCTCTTTGAGGACAGAGACTTCATTTTATTTTATTTTATTTTATTTTATTTTATTTTATTTTATTTTATTTTGTTTAGTGCTTACTTAAACTGACTAAAAAAGAAGAAATGTTCAAGATACGTCTGTTAAAATAAAACAAATTACAAATGCAATAAATCAATATTACTGTGCAGCTATTGTGGTGAATTGTTTCCTTGTCATATGTTCTTTTGCACTTCTCTCATGCCTGCTATAATACAGAGACTGAAAAGCTAAAAGTTATGTCTCCCATATGTCCTTGCAGCCAGAGTTCCTGATGTGATTTAGTTTCTGCCAATCTGAAACAATCTGATGAGACTGAATTGAGGCATCATCACACAAGATACCCTTCTGCTGATGTTAGAACAGTAGGTTATGAGTGGCTCTAGAGCAGAACTCTAGATTTAGCAAATAAATGGGTAGGACACCTGGTTGAATTTTAATTTCAGATAAATGAGGGGGTAAATCAGGGTTCCTACTTAAATGCATGACACCAGTTAAATTTGAATTTCAGATCAACAACAGGTTTTTTAGTCTAAGTATGTCTTGATTATTGTATGGAACACACACTAAAAATTTTTTGTTGTTGATCCGAAATTCAAATTTAATGGGCATCCTGTGACTTATCTAGCAATATTATTCTGCAGTCAACCTTCATGGCCCTGGCTTTCTGATCCTGGGTGAATTGTACATTTTCCTGGAGCCAATAGCTTTTGCGCCCATTTCTTGATTTTCTACCTTTCTCTTTATGGCAGAGCAGACTCCCCAAGTTTGGCCAATTTTATATTGCTCTTCTGAGAGTTCAGTATAGAACCTGCTTCATTAGACCTTCTAACAATGATGTGAGCACCTCTTTCTTTGTATGGAATCTTTTTATGCTTAAAATTGCAAGAATGGCTTTTTGCAATGGCTTCTTTATGTAGAGCTGAACTCTGATATTTGAAGTTTTAAAGATTAAAAAAAAACAAATTTAAAGCTTTTCTTTTCTTGTGGAGTCAGAATAATAGCATTTTTTTCTGCAATGAGGTATTTATTTAGTTTGGCCATGGGTCAAAGTGTGTCAAATTTGAAAATAATAACCATAATAATAAAGATTTTTAGCATTTACTTTAAGCAAGGTGTATACCTCATCTCTGTCTTCTCAGCAGTCTTACAAGGTGTAGTAGGTATCATTAGATGAGGAAACTGAGGCTCAAAAAGATTGGATTATATGATCAAGGTCACATGGTGAAGCTGAGAGTCAATCTCTATTTTCCTTTATTTTTTTTTAAGGTTTTATTTTTTTATTCATGAGAGACACAGAGAGAGAGAGAGGCAGAGACATAGGCAGAGGGAGAAGCAGGCTCCAAGCAGGAAGCCCGATGTAGGACTCAATCATGGGACTTGATCCTGGAACTCCAGGATCAAGCCCTGTGTCAAAGACACATGCTTAATCACTGAGCTACCTAAGCATCCCTCTATTTTACTTTAAAAGCCACTGGTCCTTGGGGTGCCTGGGGGGCTCAGCTGGTTAAGCGACAGACTCTTGATTTCCGCTCAGGTCATGATCTCAGAGTCTTTTTTTTTTTAATAATAAATTTATTTTTTATTGGTGTTCAATTTGCCAACATACAGAATAACACCCAGTGCTCATCCCGTCAAGTGCCCCCCCTCAGCGCCTGTCACCCATTCACCCCCACCCCCTCCCCCTCCTCCCCTTCTACCACCCCTAGTTCGTTTCCCAGTTAGGATGATCTCAGAGTCTTTTTTTTTTTTTTTTTTTTTTTTTTAAAAACTTTTTTTTTTTTAATTTTATTTTATTTATGATAAGCACACAGTGAGAGAGAGAGAGAGAGGCAGAGACACAGGAAGAGGGAAAAGCAGGCTCCATGCACCGGGAGCCCGACGTGGGATTCGATCCCAGGTCTCCAGGATCGCGCCCTGGGCCAAAGGCAGGCGCCAAACCGCTGCGCCACCCAGGGATCCCCATCAGAGTCTTGAGATCAAGCCCTGCATTGGCTCCATGCTGGGCCTGTAGCATGCTTGAGATTCTCTCTCCCTCCTCTGTCAGCCTCCCTGTCACCCCGTTCAAAAAAAAAAAAAAAAAAAGAAGCCACTGCTCCTTCTGCTTTTTTTCACTAGAGACAAGTTAAACAAGATTAACTCATAGTCTATTAATCTTTATCATACAGACATCAAAGCTTTCTGCCTAATCATCATTAGTGAAGAAAAAGGATTTCCAGTCTTTGACATTTCTTTTGTATTGGCACATATACGGATATATTTATATCTATGTCTATGTGTCCACGTATGTGTGTATCTAACTTAGCCTTAGGTAAATGCATGATAGCAGTAAGGTTATATTTTAATTTGAAATATAGTCAATGGGCAATATCTTACATTTTATCTTTAATATTAAAAGTCAGGTAGGAATGACAGTAGAAAGTTCAATATGTAGGCAGTAAGATAGGAAAGAAAAAGGCAGTCATCATTTGTTAAAAACCTACTATGTATTGGAAACTCAGGTATGGCTTATGAGCATTTTTATTTCACCTGCATCACTGAGGCAGGTCTTGTTATTCCCATTAGTAGAAGAAAAATATGAGGTACACAAAGGTTAAATAATCAATTTAGAGTACCTCTAGTATAATGATGTTATCCTGACTTTGTTTCATTTTTACTTACTCTATATATTTCTTTAAATAGATTTGCTAGTAAAATTTACTTAAAAGGAAGGAATTTGTAGAAATAAATGTGTAACTAATGAAAAGTTTGTCCTTGTTCTACCTAAATGATCTCTCTCTCTCTCTCTTTTTTAAAAGATTTTATTTATTTATTCATGAAAGACACACAGAGAGAGAGAGAGAGAGAGAGACAGGCAGAGAGAAAAGCAGGCTCCATGTAGGAAGCCTGATGTGGGACTCCATCCCAGGACTCTGGGACCACACCCTGAGCTGAAGGCAGATGCCCAACTGCTGAGCCACCCAGGCATGCCAGTATTACTGGCATTACAATTGGGAAAGCACTATATTCCATAGTATTGGTTGGTGGTTGATGAGTGCATCTGGAAGAGTAATCAGAGTGAGAGGAGGGAAAAACAAATAATGCCTGTTGACATAGGGGAAGGAAAGAGGAAGAACCAGAACCACAAGTTGATTGGTGCATGGTCAGGCAGAGCAGAACCAGAAGCAAGAGTCTAATGCTTTGAGAGTCTCAGTCTATATTCTGAACATTTTATAATAACAAGGTCTTACTCCAAGAGGTTCTCCAGTGGCATAAAAATGTTAATCAATGTCTTAGAATTACTGATCTCCAAAACATCTCTTCATCTCCTCACCCTCTTTGCCTGGCTAATTTATTCTCAGGAAGAGAATAATTGCCCTACCCTGGGGCCTGGCTTAGACCTTTTTGTTCTACCCTTTCACAGCACTGCTATCTACTCTTTGGGACATGCTTCGCATCTGTACATCCTTATTTAATGGCTCTCTACCCCACGAGTCAGAAACTCTACATAGCCAAGGATTAGGTCTACCATGTTTACTGCTATCTCACCAATGCTTATTGCAGTTCCTGGCACGCAGCAGGTGCTTCATAAATATTTGATGAGCTTAGTTAAATAAAATGCAGGCCCAAACACTGTGTCCTGCAAAACATTCTGACCCAACACACTAGGGCTACATTTTACTATTCATTTCTATGATAAAGTGAGCATACTGTGAGATTCTAGGCAAGCCCAGACTCTTCAAAGGTCAAAGCACTGATATCAATGCTATTCTTATTTAACACTTCCTGTGGGTAGAGGGGTCTTCAGCATCTACAGCTTTTACAAGGCCTAACTCACACAGACATACCCGGCACCCTCAAAACCACAAGATAAGATGAATAACTTTAGAAAATGAAGTTAGAAAAACTCAAGATGTAATGAATGAGATCAGTCTTCTGCAAAAAGAACGGGTGAAAACTTTGTCAAGGTGATGAGGGTGAAATGTCTGAGATAATCACGTGTCAACATCTCAGGCCGATCATTGTAATTTTTATAATTGGGTGATACTATGACATAATCAAGTTATAACCCAATAAAGTATAGTGAATAAGAGATTGTAAAAAAGTTTTAATTATGATTCTTCTGTAAGAAGGTTTGTGCTAACCAAGGGGGCATGGGTGTGCATTGCACCTAGAATAGGGGAGGAAGTGTTCCGACCACAAACATTTGCTTGTGTGTTCCTGGATCTGACTGCTGAACTGGTGCTCTAGAGACAGGAAACTTCTGATCTTTTGACCTTCTTATTCAGTTGGTAAATTCCCATAAAGTAAATGAAGCATACCACTGTTATAGCTTTACTCCACTAAATACTGAGGTAATTTAACTTCTTTTCTTTCAGATTCTATTCTAGCAAAGAAACCTTTTAGTGATAATTTGGCTTCCCATGCAGATGTGTAGAATATTTATAGTATAATCCCATTGTACTGTAAAATTGTACATATACAAAATATACCTATTGCATTTTCATAAAAGTCTTAAATGATTTTTTTATACCAGCCTTTAACAGTGAGCACCTGTGGAGAGTGGATTACTGGTGTAGGGTATGTGGGAGGTTTAAGAGAACCTTGATTTTTTAGTTTTGACGCTCCTGCATTCTTGGATTTATTTTTTAATTATTGAGCATGCCTTAATTTTATAGTAGGAAAAATACAAAGTTATGGCCCCTCCCCCCTAGGTTAAATAGCTTATTTGAGGCAACATTTAAGACTATGAAAGTATGAAAGATGCACATTGCTCCTCATCCCTGGGTGCCCACAGGGGACTCTGGGCTAGAACTTGCAGACAGGCACCCTTTAGAGGTCTACCTGGTTCAGGCAGGTCCTCAGTTCGTTTGCACCATGTTTTTTCTCTTCGAAAAAACTCAGTTTTAAAAAAATATTTTTCTACAATATGTAGTGCAGTGATCATAGTCACTTAAATTTCCAAGAAAAATATAAAATTTGCTTTTTAAACCCATGAGCCATTTAAAGTCTTTTATCTTCCCAGAACTACAATTCTGATTTTTCTGCAAAAGGAGAAGGTATTAGTTTGTATGTACTTGTTGGGTGATTTTGCTTTACTTGAGAGCTTTTGCTGCTTTGCAAGTAGATCTACAAAGCCTCAGGTGAAAAGAAAAAAAAAATTAATCACTGAAAACTTTGCTTCAACATATTTCTGTCAACTTCAAGACACAAATTTTAATAAAAAAAGGAATCTAAACTGACTAGTGGTTTATAACAATATTTTTGTAATTTTATAACCATCACTTACAAGGAATAGACCACTAACTGGAAAAAGGATCATTTACATTCCAGATAGAAAAGTTCTCCTTAATCGTACTCTGATTGGTTACTAGGCTAGACAATTCCATTTATTGACATTAATTTGACATTTATTTATATATACTTTGACACTTTAATTTTTAAACAGATTTTGTTTGAGAGAGAGACCCAGAGCAAGATCAAGAGCACCAGCAGAGGGGAGGGACAGAAGGAGGGAGAAGGAGAAGCAGGCTTCCAGCTGAGCAGGGAACTCGATGAAGGGCTCAATCCCAGGACCCTGAGATCATGACCTGAAATGAAGGCAGATGCTTAACTGACTGAGCCACCCAGGTGCCCCTAATTTGACACTCAAAAGTATGATTATATTGCATTAAACTTTTTTTTTCTATAATCTTCCCACAGAAGGCCTTTGTAAGTCTATGAATCAACTTAGCTTGACTTCTATTTAAAGAGAGAAAAAGTAATTGTGAATTCAACTTCATAATTTATGGCATTATGACTGTTACACAGTAAGTTTTTTTTTAAAAGCTTGTTACAAATCACAATATTCTGAATTTATTGGACTGGGAGACTGCCATTTAGGTATGTTTGCTTTATAAACTAGGAACAAATTTCTCCTTTGAATTTGAAGACCAAGATAAGAATTTTAGTGTCTAAGTGAAGGTGATATATTACACAAAAACTAAAGATGAGGTCTCCTTTCCTTAGAAATAACAGAACAGTGATTTTATTGAAGTCTTGGAGCCCTATTCAGAAAATTTGCAAATTCTATAGTATAACCCTGTGCCTTTGAAATGTGGGGGACATCTCAACACAATTTTTCTGGATGCAATTTACCCTGAATAATGTATGAGTGGTGTAATAGCTCTGAGGCACATTCTCATCTCTGAGGAACGCTGGCTTCTCTCGTATTGCATCTCCTGCTTTCAATTCCTGTCCTGTACGTTTACTATATTGGATCTTTGATGGTGAGTAGTCATGGGGGTGGGGGAAGGATGTTTGAGAACTGAAAATCCTTGGCAATCCAGAAAATAGCTTAATACAATAGACTTCTCATTGCAGCTTTGTTGTGAAAATGTTAGTTTTGAATAGAATTTTCCTCTAGGCTTCTGACCCTGACCCTGTTTTATCACTAGAGAACTAAGTGGGTAGCCAATGAATATCAATTTTACCTGGGGGAGTGTCAGAGAGAGAGAGGAGAGATAAATTTAAGTAATTTATCTGGAAAGCAATTTAAGCATTTTCACATAAAAAGATACAGCTGTGTCATGGAAATGGCACTTTAAAAATTCATATGAATCTTAACAGTAAAGCACAAGACTTTGGAGATATTTCTCCTGTTGAATAGCTGCTTGGGGATGTGCCACAGATCTGTAGAGGTCAGCATTCCCTCTAAGTTCCCGGGAACCATGAGACAGCAGCAACCATGGCCACCACAGCAACACAGCAGGTGCCCATAAGCCCATTTTACAGATGGAGAAATTGGGTCCAGAGATATTAGGTGGTCCATCAAGGTCCCACATTTAAGGAAGGAGCTATAGTACAAACCCAGGCAACCTGAGAAATTTGAGAAATGATGTTTCAGGAATACTTTGGAATGAAAATAATGAGAAAATGAAATAAAAAAGGCAGAAACTCCTCTCTTTGAGTTTTTAAAATTTTTTTTTGTATTTTTTATTTTTTGGATTCTGATTGAAAATATTTTTAACTAAAGTGAAGTAATTCACTCCTCAAAGAACTTTCAATGGGACCTGTATTTCAATATTTTAAGTGCTATCTTCATGTCTCCTTAGATCCGTTGTATGCTGTATAACATATGTGGAATAATAACGTTTAAGTGCTTACAAACTGTCAAGAACTTTTCTAAATGCTGTATATATGTATTATCTCTTTAATGATTACAACCACTCCATGAAGTTATCATGATTAACACGCGCATTTTATAGATGAGAAAACTGAAGTGGAAAAAGATTAGGTAATTTGCTTAAAGTCACACATCAATTGAAGGGTCGAACAATCTGACTCCAGGGCCTGTGCTCTTCATCTGAGTCTATGCCGCCTCCAGGAGGACAGACACTGAGGCCCCAACTAATACAGAGAAGTCGCCTGTCAGTGGTTTGCAGGTTTCAGGGAGATCTGTGGCCCTGGAAACACCGTCTCTTGACACCCTAGAAAGTATCCGATTCCTCGAGGACTTCAGGAATCCCATGTCTTATCTTCTGTGTGGAATAACCTGGACCCAAAGTGGCAGTACAATTTCGTTTTAAAATGAAGAAGATTAGGACGATTCAACCTCAAAACCTAATAATTAACCTCACTATGCTATAAGGTGGTAGCTTCTACTGCCCTAGAACTTTATTTTCTAGATGCAAGGTCTCTCAGATTTATCCCTGAACGTTTATAAGAAAAAGAAAGGGCCCTCTAAGAAGAAATGGCTAATGCTGACCCAGCTTTCTAAATAGGATGAGGCTGTAAGAATAATTTCTGCCATTCAGCTCTCCTGTGACCCACAGGCAATAAATGACAGTCTTTTAAAACAGCAATGGCTTATCTTGGGCATTCAAGCAGGGAAGAACTCAAGTGATTTCTCTACACTTGTAATGTCAAAAGGAGTCCTACTCAGAGACCTCAGTTATAAAAGAGGAATTGTTTATGGCTATTGAAAAATCCTCGCAGAACTGTCCATCAAACTTTATGAAATGTGTGTTACTTAGGTATCAGCTTTCTGGATCTAATTTTTTTTTTTTCCTGAGCATTCAGAATCAAACCCTTTCCTTACTAGCTGGTTCCCTACTGATAAACACAGAGCTATTTTATTTTCCTTTTCTTCCCTTTCTCCCTGTTTTTGTTGACTTTCTTTACACTTTTTTCTTTTCTTTATGACCTGTTCTGAGACAATAACTCCATGTTTCTCCAAATAAACTAGCGTGCTTATTAAAGATGCATATTTGAGGATTTACCTCAATTGTACTAAACCTGATTCTCTGGAATGGAGCCAAGGACTCTGCATTTCAATAAGTTCCCTGAGAGTCTCCTATCTATACTGAAGCAGAGAAGGTCCAGCTTGTTTCATCAGAAACAAACAACTCTGGCCCTGATCCAGAGTTTTTGATTCAGGAGGTTGGGGGTGAGGACCAAAAACTTGAATTTCTATGGAGTTCCTGGATATTGCTAATGCTGCTGGTTCAGAAATTCCACTTCGTCAACTCTAGAGCTTTGAGAAGTTTGTTTGTAGAAATAAAAACATTAACAAAAGCACCCAAATCTCTCTCTGTGTCTTTGTGTGGAACCATTCCTCACTCTCCAACTCTCTGTATATTCAGCGCTGCTCATCCTTCAGGGGATAACCCCCACCCCCTTCAGGTAGTCTTGATTCACACAACTGTGAGCTCTCTCTCTCCCCAGCTCCTCCCCCACCACCCTCAACCTTCTCTGTTGGAGGACACTGATTCCTGTCTATTTGAGGGAATAGTTGACTGTGTTTGGGGAAGATGTTAAGATGTTTCAGCTTTCCTACTATACTGCAAACTCCTTAACTACAAAGTTTGTGCCCTTTTAAAATTTTGCCTTGCCTGACAGGGTCTCTTTTTTGATGCTACACAGATGTTTGATTAATGAATGAATATTTCAGTGGGAGAGCCCCTTAAAGGAGGGCTAGACTGTTAGTGCTTTTTATTTTCTTCTTGAAGGATCTGTCGTCACAGCACTGAAAGTTGTTCTTTGATTTAGCTTAGAAGGTAGGTAGAGTTTAGGATGAGCATCTTCATAGGAAAATCCACAGCATGCTCCAGTAGGGTACTGAGGCTTTTTACTGGTTTCCTAGAAATAATTCTCTGTTTTGGCTGCACACAGTGTGGTTCCTGGACCAGCAGCACTGGCCTCACCTGGGAGTGGTTAAAAACTCAGAATCATGAGCCCCACCCTAGAATCAGAATCAGAATCAGAATCAGAATCAGAATCAGAATCAGAATCTGTAGGTGCTTTGTCTGTACCTTCGAGTTAGAGCAATACTGCATTATTTACAAGTTTCTGGCTGTAGAGTGCCTAGGAATAGTGACAAGTCAATGCTAGACTCTGTTGTTATTGGTGATTATAAGTTTGTTAAAAAATGAGGTGTTTGTTTTTTTTTTTTGTAAGAGACTCTTGTGGTAACTAGGAGTTCTGTTGAGACTTTGAAACCATCATCAAAGTTCTTGTCATATGGGCATCATATTGTGCTAGCCACTGTTAAAGAAATGTAATGAATCTGAGCTTTACCGCAGAGCCAGACATGATTGATGCGGGTAACCAGATATGAAGACATAATTAAGCATATGAAGCATATAGATCCAGCATCAATACAATATTAAATGGACTTATTTTTGAAAGTTTTTATTTTATTCATCCCCTATAATACACATTTTTTTTATTTGACAATTTTCAAACCAAGATATTTTTAGCTATTTGCATAGAGAAATTTGGTATTAAACAGTAACCTGGGCAGGTTACATAAAGATTGGTATTTCTGAGCACCTCACCAAGTAATCTCAATTTGTCACAAAAAAGAATAAATACCCTTTGATATGGAAAATTAGTTATGGGATGTGGTACCTAAGTAAAGGCATCTTTGTTTTGACTTATCATTTATAGTATAACTTGTGTATAAATGGGTCAGGCACCAAAGGCAAAATCAACAGCTTTAAATAAATTGTTAAAAATAAGGGAAAGTGTTTATGTGCTTTGTATTAAAATTTTTACTCATAATTTGGGGTTCAAAGTGTGTCATTATTATTCAAATATAAAAACATTAATTTAAGCTTATCTAAGACCGTCTAACTTAGAATATTGATCTTTCCTGCTCCCTAGTGAATAGATTATGCAATATTTAATGTGTGAGGCTTATGTGGAACATGAACTTTCTTGGTTAATAAGATCTCTTTTCTTTTTATGTCAGTTGTGATTCTCAAAAGATGCTCATTAGAAAGGTCAGGGTTGCTGTGTTGAAAGCATGCTGGGTAATGGGCAAGGTATCAGCAAAGCTATGGAAGGAATTTGGGAACTTTATATGTCTTTCATTGCTGTGGTTTTCTTTCTTTTTCATTTCTCTGGGAGGTTTTATGTGACATAATTTAACCAAAGAAGAACAGTGTCATTAAAAAGCTATTTAGGATATGGATGCTAATACTGGCTGTAAACATTCTGCTCTCTTAGGCCTGGGAGTATTGGAATAGGGGAATACAGCGTTAATTCTAAGAATATATTTTCCATTTTCCATGGTATTATAGTATTTCAATGACTATTTCTTTGTCATTGAATACTTTACTTTTAAATGATCTTCTCACTAGTTAGTATTGTTGCTGTTAAACTTCTAGCACATAATGATTAATATATTACTATGACAATTTTGTTTCACTGATGTTGTCTTTATTTGAGACTATGGGATTGGAAACAACCAATGCATACTACCATTCCAAAATACAGTAAGATTACAATATTCATTATGAGCAGAAACAAAACTATACCCATCTCTTTTGAATGTGAGTATTAAAACCTTTCCAAATTCAATTTGTACTTTTTCTAAGTTACATGACGATTAGCATTGTGAACAGTCAAGTCTCAAAGCTATTTCCCCACGGGGAACTTCATTTTCTTTCTCTTCCTCCTTGTCTCGACATAAAAACCAAGAAACCTTGGATTCAGTCATGAATTACATAGCAAAGCATAGGTATGTGATATGTGTTTGTTGAAATAAGTAAACAACATTGGCGGGGTGGGGGGGAGTTGACCTCTCAAAAGAGAAACATTTTAAAATGTGAACATGGATTTCAGTAATTTGCAACAAAAAGTGCTAACTACCAGGATATAGAAGGTATTCATGCATGTTTTATACTAGTAATAATCAACTGATGTGCATTTTAGTCTTGCATTAATGTGCTTTAATTCATAGAATAAAAAGTTTCTACATAAATGCATATAACTTCCTTGATCTCGCTCTATGTCAGTTTTCTGAATCAAAGGAAATTTAAAGTAAAATAAGGTCGTTCCCAGAGATGTAATAGTTTAAAAGACTAGGGCATTTTTTTTTTCTAAAGTGCATATCTGGACTTAAGGTTTAGAATTGCATGTCTGGAAAAACTTTTCATAATCTGCTTTTCTCCCCTTTTCTTTTCTTTTTGCACGTATTTATTTTGGCCAGCTGGCGAGACGGATCTTTTTCAGGGGCTCAGCCTTCCAGTCTGAGTATGGTTGTCCAAAACCAATCTTTGGATCAAATTCCTGTCTTACTTGCTCCAGTGTCTGAACAGTGTTGATGTCACAGGGGCATGGTGACCCAGTTGTCTGTTCCAAATGCCTGATGGCTTGCCAAGTAAAGAGCTTAGCTAGGCGGCCACACATTATCCTGCCTCACAAGGGGCAAGGAGGTTGCGATACAATCCTCGGGCAACCTGTCTCACCTTGCGTCTCCCATGGTAGCTGTTTAATATGAAGGTAGACACAGGGATCTCCTTATAAAATAAATGGTTCCTCTCTCCCTTCCCAGCTTAGTTGTCACCTTGTCTAGTCTTGTCAGTACATCTATGGGCCAAACCAAGAGTTTGACCAAGGAGGCAGGGGCTGTAAAGTTGTCCTTGCTTTGGAACTAGTCCATGCCTTGGATTGGGGGTGGGGGGTGGGGGGGGAGCTATACAATTTGGTTTCCTTCTAGGTGGAATTTGTTCTAATGGGATTTCAAGATTTTGGACTAAAGTCTGAGCCCTGTACATCACAGTCAGTTTTAGAAATGATCTTCCTTCTTAGAAATTCTGAAATTCCAGACATTGACATCCCCTGAAAAAGCCAGGCGGGATGCGTTAACTAGAAACTGATATTCTCTTGGAGTTGGAGAGGCTGAACGTGTTGTGTGGTTTTTTTGTTTGTTTGTTTGTTTGTTTGTTTTTCTTTTGTTTTTTGCTGCTTCATCAGCTATAACACTGGCATATATGCTACCATACGTTTATGGGGTTCTATACCTCATACTTCCATAACCTTGAATGTGGGTATCTCTGTTGATGTGGTCATAAAACAGAGACATTCTACTATTTGAAACCCTTGAACACCTCATTCTTCTCCCTTCCTTTGTGATCATCTGCAGACTAAATGATCACTCTCAGCTTTCCCTACTTGAAATAGATGAAGGATCATGATGTAACAGGAAAACAATAGGTCTGGTGGTCAGAATGAGAATTTCTAGTCCCATCTCTATCAGTTGTGTCAACTTGGCTGCTCTAAACATGTTTTCTTATCTGCTGGATAGGTCTTCAAGTCTCTTCAAGCCTTAAGATCCATGGATTTAATGGGAATAATATTACCTGCTCAACCTACCCAACTGGGTTGTTGTGGGAATTAAAGGAGATCATATTTATGAAACTACTTTGTAAGTCCTCTACAAAAGATTAAGGAATGTGATACTATTAATTCCCTCTGAAGGACCAAAATAGCTTGCAATTTACTTTTAATCTTCAAGACTGTGTGTATATCTTTTGTATTTAGGTCTTTAATGATGTACACCATAACGCAAGACAATTGAACAGACTAATCTCTCTCTCACTAGATGTTACTCCAAGTGTCATTCTAAGGCAATGGGCCAGAGGGAGAGGAACTTTTTTTTTTTTTTTTTTTAAACAGAGGTAAAATTAATCCCAAGTACACAGGGTTACGGACTTTTTTCTTACAGAGTTCTGAGAAGCAGGTTAGTTTACAGTTTCATACCGGAAATTGCTTAATCAGAGCTAGGGACTCAACATAACATCTTTGGGAGGAAAGTGCTGTAGTCCAAAACAACCCATAGCTGTAGGGGCAGTGAGTGTTGATAGCAGGTGGAACACACTCAGAGCCCACAGGGAAATAATGGCATCCTTTGTACCTGGCTGTACTCCTAAGACACAGCATCATTTAAGTGGGTCCTCCAACCAGTTGTGTTTTCCATTGTTCCAATTCACAGAGTAACACAAGAAAGAAACACCCCAGATATTTTGTATTATCCCTCTATCATCTATCTATCTATCTATCTATCTATCTATCTATCTATCTATCATCTATCTATCATCTATCTATCCATCCATCCATCTCTATCATTGAATACAGTTGAGAGTAGTAGTGAAAAATGACTCTTCAGAGATACTGAACTGTTCTCTGATTATCTGTGCACGTGAGTTCTCTTTCCAGATGAACTGTTTGCTCCTTGAGGACAGGAACTATGCCTTATGCTCTTTTTATACTGTCTCCCTCACCCTAATAGTAATAGACCCAGCCCTTGGTCCAGAGCAGAAGTTCAATAAATCTTGTTGATGAAGAAGTGGATTTTCACAGAGATTGGGAGGAGTAATGAGATAGGAGGCCCCCATTTGTACTCCTACCTTCCTCTGTGTCCTTGAGTTTTAAACATATAGCTAAGGGTTAAACAATGTCCTTACAACTGCTAGTGAGACTTAATAAGATGTTGCAAGGTGGTGCAAAGTGCCCTTGGGAGGAGGGTCCCATAGGAATTTCCTACTCTCTGCCCACTCCTTCATGTGATGAATTCTAGACTATGTGGAGGTTACTAGCCCGCTAGGAGGAGGAAGCATTGAAAGTGACTTTAAAAAAAAAATAGGTCT
Source organism: Canis aureus (assembly GCF_053574225.1). Lineage (NCBI taxonomy): Eukaryota > Metazoa > Chordata > Mammalia > Carnivora > Canidae > Canis > Canis aureus. The sequence goes on from NC_135619.1 coordinate 19,614,216, forward strand.
TCTGGAGAGTTGGGGAGATCAGATGAAGGGGACCAGCAGTGTTTATAATAGTATTGAAATTTAATTTCAGTGCTGACCTTTTAGTTGACATTTTAGATAATGCTATGGATGTGCTCAGCTATTTGTTCTTAACATATTTTCCATCTTTTTGGGGCACTAATCTACTTAAATTCAAAGTCAATAAAAGAATAAAATAAATTTTGACTTTAAAAAAACAACTTTTGAAAAAAAAGAGTTCATTCACAATAGCAATAAAATATGCAATGCATATGAATTAACATAGACAACGTTTACGACTATGAAAAAGTGCAAAACTTTAGAAAGAGGCGAAAGAAATTACCGGAAAGAAAAATCATCTTCTGAGATGGGGAGAGTTTTCATTATATATAGAGGTGCTACTTTTTCCAAATAATTATTTGAATTACAAATTCTATTAAAAATCTTATTGAGCTAGGTATTTTAGAACTCGACAACATAATTCTAACATTCATGTGGAAGAACGAATTGATCAGATTGATGAAAATTTAAAAGCTTGAAAACACTAAACTCTGGCAAGGCCCTGGAGCAATGGAAACTCTTACATGCTAATTGTAGCAAAGTAAATGTACAGCCACTCTGGAGAGTACCAGGACAACAACCAGTATAAAGTTGAAGAGGTATGCATCCCACGACTCAGTAATTCTACTCATTAGTATGTATACCTCCTAGAGAAATTCCTATATGTATATACAGAGACAGGGACAAGAATGTTCACAGCAAAAGAAAGCACATAAAACCTCATTTAGAAGGCAACGGATAGGTAATTTAAATATACATTCCACTCATACAATGGAATACTATGAAGCAGTGAAAATGAAAGATCGAGCTAGATATACATATCAATTACATACACTTCACAAACATAATATTGGACATCAACAAAAAATGGAAACATAATATTCAAAGCAGGATTTTAATTAAAATTTAGAAATAAGTGTATATATTTACATACGTAGGGTATAAATAAATTAAAAAGAACCTTTGGGTGCATGATGGGCACATGGGTGTTCATTTTATTATTCTCTGTACCTCTTTAAACAGTTGAAAAATTTCAGAACATGTTGAAAAATGTTAAATGATAAATGGGTGCGACTAGCTCAATTTCTATTTGAACAAAACAAGATAAACCAATCTTGAGGACCTCACCATACCATACTAGATATTATAAGGTATTATAAAGCTAAGTAATTAAAGTGCATAATTTTGCTAAGGAATGAAATCTTGATTTAAAAAAAATTGAAAATCCTTAAACTGGTTCACTCATCTATGAACACTTTTTCATGTAATAAACAGGGGGACACAGTGAAAACGAATGGAAGTTTTGTCAAATAGTGCCACCACATGCCAAAATAAGCTCCAAATGGATTAAAGAAATTTAAATGTCAAAAATTCATAAGAACAGTATAAAAAGTTTTGATGACTCTTTATATAATCTTGAGTGTACCCGATTTTCTAAACCTGACAAATTCAGAAGTCATAAAGGGGAAAGGTGGATAGATTAAACCATGTACAGAATTTAAGCCACTCTATATCAAAAACAGTACAAAAATGGTAAACTAAAACATATTAATATATTTGCAACATAGGTATGAAGAGTTGTTAAACATAAGAATAAAGAATTCCAATTAGATGAATTTTAAAATGGGCAAATAACTCCCAAAGAAAGAAATCACATGAATACTATGCATTGTAAAATATTCAAATAAACAAGAAAATATTAATTATAATATCCAGTTTTCAAGAAAATAGCCACATTCATTCACTGCAGGAAGAAAATTAAATTGGCTTAAGATTTCTGGAAGATTTGCCAGTAGTCATCAAAACCTTTGAAAATATGCCTATCCTTTGACCAAGAAATTAGACTTGTACAAATTTGTTCTAAGGAAATGATTACAAATGTAAGCAAATATTTAGAAAGTGTGCTCATAAAACTCTGCCTTTAAAGTGGAAAAACTGGAAACAATCCAAACATACAAAAACATATAGGAATTATGATATTTTTATACAAAAAATATTATTTCTCTATTAATAAGTACTATATGTCACAGCTAGACATTTTTCCCTAGAAAGATAGTCACAGTATATTGTTCAGTAATAACTGCAAAGTAATGTGCACATACGCTCCTGTTTACGGATGTATGTGGAAGAATATATACAGTATTAATAGTCATTGTCTTTGAATGGTGGGATCAAAGAATTAAAGATTTTTTTTATTTTGCTCATATATTTTTTCTAATTTTGCTAAAATAATGATGTATTTTCTAAATGTTTAAAAGAAAAACTTCATTTAATTTTTAAGTTCCTATTTTTATTTTTAAACTGTAAAGTGATTCTGAAATTGAAAGCAAATATTTATGTATTGCTGTAGGAATTATGGAACATTTTCTATAAATAAAGATGATCACATTTGAGTACAGCTAATAGGTATCAGCTAGATTTTTTTTTTTTTTTTTTGAGAGAGAACATGAGGAAGGGGAAGGGTCAGAGGGAGAAGGAAAGAGAGAGTCTCAAGAAGACTCCACACTGAGCACAGAGGCCCACGATGGGGTGTATCTCATGACCCTGAGATCATGACCTGAGCCAAAACCCAAGAGTCGGATGCTTAACCAACTGCAAGTATCTCCTGTTTCATATTCTTAAAGTGTGTGAAATAAGATATATTGAGTTTTCATATATTTAATGCCTAAAAATAAGTCTCACAATGTCTATGTGCTCTTACCATTATTTTTATGTAATTAACAAGGGAAATACCCCTGTAGAAAAAGATAGTTTCAGGAATGAGATGGTGCATTAATAACTTTATAAGTTATCTGAGTAAATTCAGAATATGTTCCTGGAAGTTGCAGGTTATGGAGGAAGTGACCTCAATCCATTTGAGGTGAGGAGAGATTGCAGGGCATCCAGAAAGGCTTCCCAGAGCTTGTGGCCCTTGCTGGTAATCATGGGGAAGAATCATCTTAAGTATCATAATTAACTATTCACTGTGTTCTGCCCTGGCCCTCCTTCTAGGGGGAAGATCTTCCTTATTATAATGGGCATAGACTTGTTTTACATGCATTTTTACTCCCTGAGCACACAGAAAATTTGGTAGCCTGAGAGAGTGTTCTGGGCAGTAGGAAGACACAATTTGGGATTAAAAACTGATGTTCTCCTTGCTTGTTAATGCTACCGAGTATTACTGTAATAGCAGCTACCACAAAGTTTGATCATGAACCTATGTACAAGAGTTTCCTTGGCTACTAAAACTACCTCTTCTTGAAGTACCCATCTTATCAAGTCACTCTTTTGCTAAGGAATCTTTAGTGACTTCCCAAGACTTTGTCCTGAAAATCAGATTCCGAGTGGACATACTCTGTCCTTCATTTCTTAACTATCCCACTTTCCTGACGACTTGTCCAACTATTTCCTTTCCAATTCACTCCTGCCCAGTCAAATGGAACCACTTCCTTTTATTTTTTAAGCCAGTTCAAGCTTTCCCTTCTCAATACCATCACTCACACTGCTTTTCCTTGAGAATACATTCTGCGTCACCTTTACCTGTGCTAATTATACCTCAACCATTAGCTCCTAGGAAAATCTTTCCTAATGCCCCTGATACGGAGATCATCTTTCTTCACCACCTGAGACAATGCACACTTTATCTGTGACTACATTGATGACCCATTCTAATCAGTACTATAGCTATTTGTGCACTTAGTAGTGATTAGTGTAAGCTTTTAGATGCAAGACCTATGTGTAGTTTATTTTTGTTTCACAAGGCACTTAACCCAATACCTTGAGATGTAAACATTTGTTGAATGAATTAATGAATGAATGAATGAACAAATGAACAAATGAATGAACGAATGAAATGCCTGGATACAACCTCAGCTAATAACTTCTGAGTCCTCTGCTTCTAATTTGCATTACCTGGGCTACATCAGCAGGTGGTCCTGTTAACGGTACAGCACATACTTTGTGCTCTTGCCTTTATCACTGCTGTGAGGCCTCCACTAGGTCCCTTCAGGGTCTCACACTAGGTTCTGGGGGTCTCTGGGTACCATCTCACAGGGCTCCACCAAAAAACTTGGTGGCTTTTATGTCAGCAGCTGCCATCTGCTTCTCTAAAGCTCTGCCTTCAGTAACTCCTCTGATGGAGGCCTCCTTTACTGATTAAAAGCACTTGGGGCACCTCGCCAAAGCTATGAGTGCCCCTTAACAACTTGGGCCTAACTCCACAGGTAAGGTGTAATGAAATAACCCCTCAAGAAATGGGGATAGAGATAAGCCAGGAGCTGGACCACTGCTCTTTTCCCTACCATCAACGTGGTAATCCGCTGGCCGGCTTCTTTTATGTATCTTTTTGGTCTCCATCTATTTTTGTTGTGATGCCTTTGTGCTCACAGTGAGGAATCTTAAAAAATTAAAATACACCGGTCATCCATTTAACTAATCCCTACAGCATTTAGGAAGCAACTAAAGAATTCCGTGATAAGCAGTTTCATGTAAAACCTGACCCTGAGGGAGGCCTATTAAAAAGTCAGGAAAGTGCTGCAGCCTTCTGCCTAAAGCCCCCAGCCTCGAGCCTCCTAACCATCTCCTTTGTAGTTTCCCTATCTTTTGGGGGCCAGCCTTGGGCTTCAGGGCAGTCCCGGCCTTCAGGGAGGAGGCGAAGGTAGAAGGCGTCCCTGGAACACACTGGCTGAGCAGGTGCAAAGGCCCTCAGGGGTGGAGGAGGGCCCCTCCAGAGGTGGGTGGTGGGGAGCACCGGGAAGGGAGGCCTCCGGGTGCCCCTCCCCGGCGAGGAGAGTGGATGCCTTGCGGGAGGACTTCCTTTCCTCGGAGCTGCTGCCCTCCCTCCCTCCTCTGGCAAGCGCGTGGGTTTGGCAGGGAGGCTGGCAAGCATTTCACAAGACTGTAAAGGTTAAGGTACGGTGGAGGTTGTTTAGTGCGGAATTGTAAATATTTGTTAAAAGGTTTGTGGAGCTGCTTCTTTTGATACCTCTAATCCACCGAGACAGAAATAACTTCAAAGCCATGCCTGGTCTGACTTGGTCCTCAACCAAAGGGACAGATCAGCTACTGCCCAAGTAGGTTTTCGCCCCCGGCCAGGCAGCCTGCCGTAGCAGGCGTGCTGGAGTATGAATCATAATTTAATTGTCTTTGGGCACTTGCACATCTGCTCGGGAACGTCAACAGGACAGGAGCTGAGCTGCATGAATAAATGTGAAGGAGCCTTTCGTTTACACCGTTCCGTGCTGGCAACAGCGGAACGAGGAGTGAGGCTCGTGTCTGTTCACAAGGATGGGCTGAGCCAGCTCCTCTGCCCAGAGAAGCCGGAGGCCCCACCTCGCTGCTCCTCGGAGTGGGGGGACAGCAGTGGGCTTTACCCTCTGGGGCTTCTCTAGAGATTTCAGAGTAGGGATTTCCTGACTGACCTGTGAGGTCTGGGCATCTGAATTCTCAGGTGAAGGAGAGGAGAGAGAACTGGAGGCTATTTTACAATTACAGGTGGGTTTTCAGAATTCTGGTAATTTTTTGTGTCATATTTCAAAGTTCTGTATGCAATTCCTGATGAATTCAATTTCTTAATTTTCTTCCATCTCCAGATCACACTCTTATTTTCATCTCATAGAGTCCCATTTGTTCCCCAAAGCGATGAAGGACAGACAAGAATGAATAGTACACAGGTTGCCATCTATAGGGAGAAAACATGATATATAAAATTTACTGTCTGACTAATGAACACTGTAAAAAAGTGAACAGAAACATCTTTTACATCCTCTATTCTTCCCAACCTTACTTCTTTAAATATTTAATTATTACTATTTCTATAGTCAATACTATCCACTTCTTACTATGGATCATTGGCTACCAACAAGTATACATTTTACACTATTGTGTTTTATGTCTAAGTTGTTAGCACCATATAACTCAACAACTGAAGAGGCTTTAGACACTTTGGAAGATCTCTGGGCAGGGGTTGGCTTCTCTTCCAACTGATGCTTCCTGGCTTTGATGTTGAGGTTTGAGGCCCAATTGCAGCCTCTCAGCCACTTTCACCAGAAAAGTGTTGCTTTGGGAGACTCTCATAGTTATTCAGTGGAATAAAAGACTTGAGCTGACAATAGAGTTCACTGGGGGCAGAAGTTCTGAAATCATGGACATCAGTGTGGGGAGGTTGTTTTATCAAGGGAAGTGCTATCAGATTTAAATATCCCAAAGAGTTTGAGAAGAGAGTGATATGATAAATGTCTTTCTGATTTAACAAAAAGGAAGCTAATGAGTGAAAGGATAATATAATCAATACTTGTCAGGAGTTTGAGTTTGGAGAATAAGATTATCTGCTAGATTGCTCTAAAAGGATCTCATGAATGAAGTGAGATCTAAACTGGTCTTTGGAGGATATACCTGGGGAATACATTCTGGGCATCTGTATCTGAGGCAGTGGCATGGAGTGGCTGGCTGTCTACCAAATCTGTGTCCTCTTCTTATTGGACACCCCATTGCATCACACTTGATGCTATCTTGTGATTCAGCTCTGATCTGAGCCACTTCCAGGCCTGACCCATAATAACCTCCCACATGTGATTCTCCATGTTTTCTTCCCTTTTGGAGTGACCCTGGAAGCCATATATTAAGGATGGCAGGGCCATAGAGAGAAGGATCCTGAATTTCTGAATCAGAAGATTGGTTGGAAGAGAACCATATGCCAAGTGGGAATACCTGTTTTGGATTTTAAGTGAACAAGCAATAAAACTTCTCTCGTATTCAGGCAATGACATTTTGGTTTATCTGTGATAAAAACTGGCATTACCTGGAAATGAAAGACACATCTGAAGGACAAAAAATAGATGAGTCCAGATGGGAGGGCTGGAAATGGGAGTAATTGGACAAAAGGTTAGAAAAGTGGGTGGTAGCTAGCTTATGGAGGACTTTGGTTCTAAGGGAATTCTTATAACATCATTCTTCATATCTGTAGTTCACATTAAAAAAACCCACTTCATGTTCATTAACTTTTCTTTACAACAGGCCTATGAGGCACATATTAATATCACATTTTACAGATGATGAAATTTAAAGTTATAGAAATTATTCAAGCACAGAGAGAGGACTTGAACCCAGGGTGTTTGATTCCAAAGCTAGCATCCTCTCCACTGTAACATACCTGACTTGTATGGCCAATTGAAAGTCAGAAACTACAGCAGAAAGTTTATGTGTTTAAGGCAGCATCTGAGGATTATTGTTTTAGGAGCAGCTTTTAGGATGCATTAGCAGAGTACTGACTCCAGTTAGTAAACTTTGAGGTAAGCCAGGACAAAAGGTATAAGAATTTGAATGAAAATGGTGGCAAAGGAGAAGGAACTGAAGGGTCAGGGTGGAGATTTATAAAGGAAAAATTTATAGGACCTGGTGCCTGGGTGAGAGACAAGGTAAGGCAGGACGATAAGGTTCACAATATATCTTGGCAAGTTTGTAAGATGGGAGGGAAGGCCTCAGGGAATTAATCTGCACAGGTACTTCAATATTTCTTGGAAGGAGGGCATCTGTGCCCCTTTGGGTGATGGAAGAGGGGTATTTGTCCATTCCTGGGACCTTGGTCTCAATCTGAAATGGGCAGAGAAGCAGAAGGCAGAAGTAGATGAAGATGTCTTCACGAAAGACTTTTATGAGATGTGGGGCCTCCATCAGGCTGTTTCAAGGCCCAAGAAACAAAGTGTGGGACACGGCACTGGAATAGGAGGACCTCTCACTTTTTTATTGTAGAAACAGCATGGCACTGACCTATGAGGCCTGAAGCTAATGTTCATCTTTAGGCAGCTGGTGTGCTTTGCAGATTTGGGAGCCTGGGGACACCTCCAGGGCAAGAGTGACATCCCCACAGAAGGTGCCTGCAGCAGGGCAGTAGCTAGCTGTGCTCACGTGGGGGGAGCAGGTGCAGACTTCTCATCACACATGTGACATCTCAGCAGCACCTGGTTGGGGTGAGGGGGAGTCCTGCAGGTGGGGACAATGGGCCAGCAAACTCTGAATTATAACTATTCATGTTAGATATTTGTCTCCAAAGGTTGGTGAGCCCTGGGGACATTTTGGGTCCCAGTGGGACCCACACTGAGAATATAAATGTATAATTTAATAAGGAGACACCTTCCATGCACGAGATAGGATCATTTAAGGATTGAGACCTGAACAACAAAAAAGAGCTTATTCATACAAATGTAACTTAATCCGCACCCCTTTTAAGCTTCTTATTGTGCCTTGCTACTTGATGGGACTTGGTCTGGCAGAGTCCTTGGTGTTTAAGAGGTTATATTTTCAGAAAATAAGAGAATTTTTTAATTTGAATGTTTCAAAATCCTTTCATGGTATGTGAAGAAAGCCACTTGATTAAAGCATTTGTAGTTTACATTAAATCCTTTTCTTCTTTCCAAAGAATTCAAGGTTCTGGCACAAACTAAAAGGGTTAACCTACACCTGGCCCTTTCAATGTGTTGTTTCACAAGCAGTGAATATTGTGGGTAAAGTCCAAAATATGAGTTTTCATGTGAGCATTTGGTAACTCCCCTCCTCCACGCCCCTCCGCACCCCACCCCCTGCCACATATATTTCATGATGTAAATATGTTACTCATTTGTCAAGTACTGTGTGGTGATGAAGCAAATTGGTGGTTTTGTCCCCCCTCCATTAGTAAGGAGGGAGAAAACCTGCAGAGACTAAGCGTCTCCTCATTAATCTGCTCATTGTACCTTCCCTGCTCTGGCAAAACCTACTAACTAGAAGCCACCTGGTGATGGTTCTGCATTTGTCTGCTCTTTCTCTGGAGTATTTGAGATGCAAATGGAAGGGCTAGCTATTTAAACATACAAAACCCATCTATACAGTGAGTTAAGATGAGCCCATCCTAAGCCACACGCTATTATTTTTCTTGCTTTGAGTGTCATTACCGCAGGCTTCTGCCTTGCTCTCATTTGTCATCCTCTGCAAATAAATAGCTCCCAGGGGAGAGGGAAGCGGTGCCGCACCTTCTCGTCCCCTCTAAGCAGCCCAGCTTATTTTGACAGATTGCTCCATTAAAGCAAGTCTATTTACTTAAAAACAGACTGCCAGGCTTCTCCAAACATCAGCAAGAGAAGGACAATGCTGTTCCTTGTTCTCTGCCCAGCTATTCTCCACATTGTTTCAAATTTTTATATCTTGGACCAGAGGATGGAGGCATGAAGCCAATGCTGCCACATTTTCAGCAGTAGCTGTTTCTGGCACTCTGGGTGTTGCAGAATTCCTACCCTACAGCAGGGGGGCCAATGTTATTTTTAGGCAAGAATGCAAAGCAAACTAAAATGGTGAAGGAAACGGGTTGGCAGAACATATTATCCAGTCCAATTCAACAGTAGCTTAAGAATAATGTAATTTTTGCCCATTTGTTTTATCTTTTGCCTAGTATGCTTTAAGGTAAAGTTAGCACAAATGATTAGTTCATTCATCAAATATTTACTGAGTGCCTACAATGTGCCAGGCACTGTACTAGGTAGTGAACAAAATTTGATAAAAATCTTTGTTCTTGTGAAGCTTACATTATGGTAGGAAAAGACAGAAATACATAGCATGTAAGGTGAAAACAATTCGGTTAAACAGAATTATAGGTCTTCACACATTTCATAAATCCATTTTGAAATAGCAATGCTGTATCATTTTATAGTTTATAAATAAGTTTTTACATATCAGGTTAAATCACAGGCAATTTTCACCTGCTTCAACTTCCACATCACTTCATCTTACCATTTCAATAACTCTGTGGTTGTTATTCTTTATAGTATTTACAAATAGTGAAAAAGTGGATTACATAAACCCAAGATCACAAACTCACTTCAAATTCAGGTACTCAGGACAACTAGTATAGAAACCCACAGCCTGTGGATCCAATGATTTGCAAATTTTTGAGATAATACTGGTGAGAACTTAAAAACTCAAGGCTAATAGTTGCCCTGTCAGGTTTTACATGGAGATTCATAAATTATGCTTTTGTTACTTTCTCTTTCAGACTTCACCTCTAAAAGTAACACATATTCGAGAAACCCTGGGAGTGGAACAGGATACGGAGTGAAACCATGCCTATCTGACTTACAGGGAGATGTGGTGAAAAGACCAGTGTTTAGACTTTCCATACTAGAGTCTGAGCTCCATCTGTGACTTGAGCTGAAGGCTGCAGTTAATAAGAGAGCATCTAGAGTAGTCTGGGTTCTGCCAATTCTAGAAACTAAAAACCCAAAGCTCCATTTGAGGCAAAGTTTTGCATTGAGGAGAAACTAATGAGAGTAGAATCCAAATCAAGACTAGACATAATAATGGCAAAGGAATGAGAAAGTTTGATGAAAACGGGAGAGGGGAACAGGGGTGGAATATCTCAGAAAGCCGTGCATTTATCTCTTCTAAAACAACAGGAGAAAGAACTCTGTTATGGCTATGAAACCACAAAGGTTACCAAGGTCATCCTTGCTTCCTAAAAGTACAGTAAAATTTATCTGCCTGAAAAGCGAGCACCAGAAAAAGGTTGTGAGTGAATTAATACAAAGGAAGACTAAGAAGTAGAATAATGTCCTCACTTAATGAAACATTCTAGAAAAATATACCCACAGAGCAGATGACAATTGTAAACCAACATTTCAAAGCAAACTAAAAGAAAATTGATAGAAGTTATCAGAGAACAACAAAGTAAGAATAAGAAAAACTCAAGAGTGAGATAATTGGAGAAAAGGAACTTTAAGTGAGAAATGACATAACCCATAAGAAAAGTCAAAATAAGAGGAAAATTTCAGAAATGACAAAGTTAGGAGAAAACAAACACAATAGATACTGTTCTAGAGAAACAAAGGGAAAAGGAGAAAAAATTTAAAAGATCAATCAGAAATGAAGAGAGTGGATTTGAGAGAAAGTGACAGATAAAAGGATAAGTAAAGAAGACCCAATATACATATGCTAGGAATCCTCAAAGAAGAAAACCAAATAAATAGAATACAACAGAAACTAAAATCTATAATTTAAGAAAACTTTCTTGAAGTAAAGGATGATTTCAAGCCTCAGATTAAAGGGAAACTATTTGGGAAAACTGACCCCAAGAGACCAACATTCATACATAGTCTAATAAGCCTCTGAACATGAAGGAGCAAAAGGAAAAAAAAAGAAAATCCTTGAAGTATCTAGGCTAAAAGATAATTCAAGTGTTAGGGAAAGGAAGTTGGTTTTCATCAGACTGTTCAAGAGCAATGTATTATTCCAGAAAACAATGGAATAAGATAATTAAGATGCTCAAGGAAAGAAAATGTAAGCTAAGGAGCTTATATCCAGCTAAGCTTACCTTCAAATGGAAGAGCTAAGACCTGCTGTCATGACTGTAATTTAAGAGGCATTGGCCCTGTGAGTTCTTCCTGAGAAGGCTACTAGAGAATGTGCCTTAGACAACCACAATGACCAGAGAGGTGTTGGCATGAGGGTTGGTGGATGTTACCAGAGGATATGCTGCACCAAAATAGAAAAACAAAAAAACACCCCAAGAGGAGGGAAGGGATTCAAAAAACAGGATCCAACACAAAAAATGTGAAACTGAGAATAATCTGACAATTCCCCAATGTGGGAAACTGTCTTTGAAAGAGACATTTTACAGAGGTGTTGGAGAGTGTGGGAAATTTAGTCAGCTGGTCAAAGGAAATGAAGCAAATAAAAAAAAAAATGAGATAATTATTAATACCAGGAAAAAAGTTATACAAAAAATTAAGTATAATCACAGTATTTTATTTGAATAATATTTATATAGTCATAATAATGGAAATGGTGAACATAGATATGATCTAAAAAATAAGATATGCTATATTTGGAGAATAATGAAGGGGAAGAGACGATATGATTGAATTAATATCCTAATCCACCATAGTAAAAAGTCAAAGGCTACTGAGTGAAGTAACAGGATTATACTGTATGTATTATTTGGAAATATAGATGTGAGTATGGAGGTGAATATGAAAAAGGAACAGTAGAATAATTAAAAGACATTGCTTCTGTGGAAAAGGATGAGCAGGATAAGGGGGGCAAGAGACGAATTTGGTTATAAACCTTTTTGTCCTATTTGGCTTTTTTTTTTTTTTTTAAAAGATTTTTTTTTTAAATTTATTTTACATGAGAGAGACAGAGAGCACCCAAGCGTGAGTGATTGAGCGAGTGTGAACAGGGGGAAGAACAGAAGGAGAGGGAGAGAATCTCAAGCAGACTCCACACTGAACACGGCGCTGATGTGGGCTCTATCTCACGACCTGATCATAACCTGAGTGGAAACCAAGAGTTGGATGCTTAGCCAATTGAGCCACCGAGGCGTCCCCCTATTTGGCTCTTTTTAAAACCAATTTATACATAATCTTTGATAAGAACAACAACACCCGACAATAAAAATCCCACAGCCTCAACGGAGCCCTGGCTTTTATTTTTTATTATTATATTTTTTATAAAGATGTTATTTATTTATTTATTCATGGGGGACACCCATGGGGAGCCTGATGTGGGTCTTGATCCCAGGCCCCCAGGATCAGGACCTGAGCCAAAGGCAGACACTCAACCACTGAGCCACCCAGACGCCCAGAGCCCTGGCTTTTAGACAAACCCATGCATGTGCCTTTGGGTCTTGCCTCCCGGTGACTGGCCCTTTCTTCAGGGGCTTTGTCCTCTCTCTGACTACCCCCCAACCTTTGCCTATATATAAGTTAGGGCCCTTCCAGTTTTCCTCAAAGTCTGAATAAGAAGCACTCATCACAGAATGAAGGTTGGAAAGGCCCACGAGAGACTACACTTGACCCTTCCTTCTGTTTTACTGATGAAGGAACGGAGAGGATGGTGAGTGGCCCAAAGGCACTGCTCAGTAGTGTCAGCTTCCGCTTGAATTAAATCCTGGGTCTCGGGAGTCAGCGATGGACGGTCCTTCTGCTGCTCCAAAGCGCCCCCTCCTGTGCTGCTGACTCCTCAGTGGCCTGCCTCGGCTCACCTAAGCTCGGCTTGAGCTTTGCTGGAATCACCCTCCGGGGTTTGGCCTGCGGGGACTTCTGTGCAACTTCCCCTGCCCTCTGCTTCCCTCTGCTGGTCACACGTGGTCCTTGCTGTCCACTCTTCTGATTGAGGCCTGACCAGCCGCTGAAATAGGTTACACGAGGCACTTTGGGACACTTCCGCTCAGTGAGGAAAATCCTTTGCTTCAGGGTGTAACTGTGCCATCTGACCTGTGCCAACCTCTAAGTCCTCGCTTGCTGCTTGCGCTGTGATCCTCGAACTAACCCTGCAGACATTACGTGGGAGCTTGTTAGAAATGCAGAATCTTGGGCCTCACTCCCTAATTGACTGAATCGGAATCTGCAGTTTCGCTAGATTCCCTTTCAAATGCACATGAAAGTTTGAGAATTGCTGCTCTTGATGAAACTCCACTGCACTTTGGGGGGAAAAAATCAGGATCAATCAGATCTACTTGGTAATTATTTCTGATCACTCTGATAACCTGTTCCATTCCTGTCACTTGGTCATGATGAATTCTGGCCCAGAGGCTTTTTTCTGCACTATTGCAGCCAGGAGGGCTGCCTACAATAACAACGCAGAAAGTACCACACATGGAATTCTAAATTTTAAAAATCCACCAAATTAAAATGGACTTAGTCCACTAAATTAAATGATGGAAAGGCAGAGCACGTGGATTGTGGGACAGAATTTTAATCCTATATTCTATATATTCTTTGCCTCCCACGATTATTAATAGAAATACTACATTTGGGTTTTGAAGATAGACTAAACTTATTCTACAAGTTAAGAGATCTATTTTGTTAATAATTTATAAAATGTCTCCAACTAATTACAAGGGATATTGAAGGAACATTAACTTGGGAGTTCTACAGAATGCTAGAAATGCAACATGTCACTAACTGAAGTGTCCCCCATGTTTTCCTGCACAACTTGTTTCATTCTCAGATATTCACCCAGCAAAGGTTTGCTGAGTGCCCCCTTTGACTCAGGCATTGTCTTAGGTGCTGAGAATTCAGGGCAGATCTAGTTTCCCTGCATTCGCTCATCTTCCAGTCTAAGGCAGAAGACAGCCATTAGACAAATTATGATTTAATAGCAATTGTATCGAGTGCCTAAACAGAAAGTGCAGGGTGATGGAAGATCCAGTTGGCTTCCAGGAAAAAAATGACACAAATGATGTTGGAGCTGGTGAGGGGCTGGGGGGATAGGCATTTTAAGTGTAGGAGGTCCTGAGAGGAGCAAGAACTTGGTGGGAGCACCAGAAAGGTGACCGTGGATGCAGCACAAAGATAGTGTGGGAGGTCCCTTGACCTGAGAGGGAGCCTGTGAGCTATGTCAAGGCTAAATCTGTAGGTTTAACAGGACTTGGAACTTCTTGGTTATTTATTATGAGAACAGAGGGAGACACTGAAGAGGGCTGAACACCAGGGAGTGACATGATATGATCTTGTCATTCACACCAACACGCTGTTGTTCACGTGGGTTGAAGCTGACCTGAATCTCTGGGCTATGGCACCATCTGGGGGAGTGTATTTAAGTGTAATCTCTGAGTCTTTGGAATGGTTCATCACTCTCTTTTCCTCCTTCTCCTCTATCACAGTGTGGTGACCTCTCTCAGGGAGCCAACCTGCTTAGGTCACGGTTCTAGGACAGACCACATCCCACTGCACTCAGTTCTCCTTCTCCCTCACTTCCATGAGCATAGGACTATAGATTCTGACTACCCATATCTTGTCGACTCCCTGAATTAGGTCCTTTCTCCCCCCGACCCCACCCCTCAGCCAGCCCCCTGCTCCAAAGCTTTAGTGAATAGATTCAGTGTAGTCTCTCAGAAGTTCTTTCCCCATAATGTATTCTGACTCCATATCAAATGATGCTTATTCTGTGAAAATAAGCCTACAGTGTATAGCAGTTAAGGATAGTTTTCTCTATGCTTAAAGCAGCCACCGGTGCTCGTTCATCCCTGGGTAGAATTCCTGGAAAGGGAAGTTCAAAAGGAGAGCTCTGCTTCGACAAGAAGAATCTCAAAAGTATGATTTTGTTGAAAAAAGATTTTCTTCGGGAGGAAGTACTCATAGTATTCTAGAAAGAACAGGTGGATTATTTAGAAACCTGAAAACTGACTAGCAGGTCAGTCTGATTTTATAACTTTCAGCAGGGTAGAGGAAAGATGATGTTAATTTATTATTGGAAATGCAATTTACTTTTTAAATAATTACATGGAGATTGTGAGAAAGAGAAATCAAAATAAAGCTGCTATGTCAGAAAGGTTTTATTCTGTTTGGTTTTCTTTGATTCTGTATTGTTATTACTGAATAATTGTTTATTTAGTGAAATACATTATTTAAGATTTCTTAACATACGTAACTATTTATTTTTCATAAGTAACACCAATATGTAATACTTAACATCGGTCTTTGTCGTAAGCCCCATTGGATAGCTAAGCTCAGTTTGCAACAGGCCAAAGTGGCTGTTTGAGCTTCTGGCTGGTGGTAGCAGATCTGGTCTTCAGAGATGTCCCAAAAAGCCAGGCACATCTTTTGTTTGTTTCAGAACAAAAACCAAAGTGGTCGTGTTTCCCTAAATGGAATTTCTCCAGATTCACATTTAGTACTACCCTGATCACACCAGCACCTATTGCTTTGGGTTGAGGCCAAGAATGTGATTGCAATCTTAGTCTGCTACCAATATTTCAAAGGATGCTGTCAAATCCTCAGGCCTGGCTGATCGTGCACTGATTTACATATTTCTATTTGCGCCAACATAAGCACATGCAATATAACACACTGAGAGATTCTAGAGTGAAGTCAGCCAATCAGTCAGACAAGGTTATCACTCTAAGAATTCTGAGTAACCAGTGAGTGTCCAGGCTCTTTTAGAACTTGCCCTGAGCCATCAATAGAGCAGATAGAGTTTGAGGATGATTTATCCCCTAGCTGAAACCTATTCAAGTCACTTTCTAGAAAAAAATATGCTGCTTCCCAGGGAGCTGTCATTTCTGTCTATATTTCCTTTTTACCCACCAATCATCCTTGAACCAGACCAACAAATCTGGGAGCAAAGAGTGCAGAACCATGTTCTGAGTATCAGCATTTAACAGAGGAAATTCTAGAAGGGAGGCCAGTGTTTGGGTGCCATCAAAATCAATAAGGGCATTGTTAGTGGAAGAGAAATGTTTTCCCTACAGGCAGATATCTAAGGGATCTCACACTGTTACTTCTTGAAAAAAAATAATAAATACAAGATATGTGATTTTCTTTAGATGTTCCTAATGTTTTTTCCTGTGAGATTTCTCTTTGTGACTTTTTTTGGTGTTCACTGTTTTGTGCTTCTTTGTACAAGAGAAAAAAAGTGTTTCCGTTATGACTAGTGGCAAAAGTCAGCCAGGCTCGAGGTCTGTGCCTTTGCTGTAACTGTCACTTCTTAACAGCAAAGTGCTTATTGTGGGAGGCAGGGCTTTGCAGAACGAACCAAATTGGGTGAGGTTAAAAAGAAAATCATGGGTAAAGAAAGTGGCTATAGGGTGTTATTCAATGTGTTGGCAAATTGAACACCAATAAAAAATAAATTTATTAAAAAATAAAAGAAAACATTCAATAATCAAAAAAAAAAAAAAAAGAAAGAAAGAAAGTGGCTATATTGAGTGAATTCAAAATGTCCCATTTTCTGCAAAGGCCCCTATAACACACTGACCTCTTAGAGCTGTGTTCACAGGCTCATTAAAGGCTGAGTTGGCAAAAACCTCCAAAATTTATGGTCCTATTTCTCACTCCATCCTTGCCCCACTTGGGCCTAGGAACTTAGACTACCCTGGTAAAAAAGGAGAGAAAGTGAAGTGGGGGGGAGGGGGAGAGAATCACATTTAGAATGACAGCTTTAAGTTTGAAGAGCCAGAGTCGAGAAAGTGGAAATGAAGGTTCAAGAGCTAAAATAATGTCAGCTTGGGAAAAATAAAGAGATGTAAATTTTTGCATATCCCAGTAACAGCACATAATCTATGAAATATATATATGCTTAGTCACTAAACAGAGCACAGCAGGATCTGCACCGCAGATCTCCCCAAGAGCACTTCTACAAATGGACCTTACAAACCATCTTGGTGAGCTTCCCCAAACAAAACTATTGCCAAAGGTCACGAATATTTACCTTTAGAAATATGAAGGTTAGTGGGTCCTCACTGGCTATTCCTTTGCTAAAAATAAGTTCTTCATCTGTCATTGACCAGTTTTGAAATGCCTAACTTTGAATTGTTAAATGCATATGGCATGCCTTGTACTATGTAAGTCTGGGATACAGCTATAAATATAAATGTGGTACAGTTCTGCCCAATAAGTGTTCACATTCTAGTCAGAGAAGTAAGAGACCTACATATTGAATAAATGATTAAGGAATAAGAAGTCTCATTGTGGTGCAACTGACTAATAATAATATTTATTAAGAACCTACTATCTACCAGCTTCTTCCATACTAATCACTCTATGTCTGTTAACTCATTCATCTTGACAAAAGCCCTACAGGGTAGGAGCAATAATCATCTCCATTTGCAGAAGAGAAAATGGAGACACCGATGGTTAATACCTCTACCTAACTCTAAGTGACTGAACTAGCATTTAAAACTGGCGATCGGGATCCCTGGGTGGCGCAGCGGTTTGGCGCCTGCCTTTGGCCCAGGGCGCAATCCTGGAGACCCGGGATCGAATCCCACATCCGGCTCCCGGTGCATGGAGCCTGCTTCTCCCTCTGCCTGTGTCTCTGCCTCTCTCTCTCTCTCTCTCTCTCTGTGATTATCATAAATAAATAAAAATTAAAAAAATATTTTAAAACTGGCTATCTGTTTCTAGCACTTGAGCTCTATCCTCTGAGATCTATTATCTACCAGAATTAGAAGGGCCAATGTCATTTGGGTGGCTTCTTAGAAAAAGCAGGGGTTGCATTAGGTCCAGAAATAGGAGTAGGGTGTGAAATGCCAGAAGCAGAAGCTAGAAGGGCTTTCCAGGTAAAGGAATAGCATGAACATGGGTGGTTCCAGGCAAAATGAGAGGGGGGACATAGGGAGACACACCCATTTACAGGCCTATGTGTTCTAGTGGAAAAAGAAGGGCTTCCGGGATCACATCCACTTTAGTTCAAGTTCTAGCTGTCACTTGCTTGATGAAATTCCCTGAGCCTCAGTTTCTTCATTTTTCATTTGAGAGGAAATCATGCTCTCAACACAGGGTTATTAGTATTAGAGATACTATATATATAGTCTCTAGTACAGAAACCGTTATAGTATAGGTGCCCAATAAAAGGAAGCTATCATATTATTTTTAAAGCTGTGTTAGGAGAAGTGGGAACTCATATAAAACAGGGAGATGGGACCAGATTGTGGATGGCCTTGCAACTTGGGAAGTAAAATCACAAAACCTTTGGGCCAGTGTTTTCCAAACAAGTGTATGACCCATTAATGGGCAGTGATCAATATAGTGGGCAGCAACAAGTTTGGTTTATTTATTTTTTTAATGAAATAGAGCTGGGATTGAAATTTCAGAGTGTACCAGGATAAGAAAGAATTGTTTCACGATTCTCTTGATTCAGTTTGTGAATATTTTTATATATTTTATAAATGTGTGTGCAAGGTCAAGATGTAAGTCATTTTGTACTGTGGGTCAAGGTTAAAAAAAAAGGCTTAAAAGCGTGGATTTAAGTGATGTTTTCCTCTACTGATTCCAGATGTCTTGATAGATAATAACTTGCTAAAAAGACCTATAGCAATTTTGAAACACATGACATTGTAGTAAGTGTAGATTATAGACACCACAGAGTGAGACTGTGTGGGGAATTTATCTTGGCTTCATTGTGTGGGATGGCAGAGGCATGAAATGGTGGCCTGTGCCAAACAACATGAGAGAGGAGTTCCTTTCTAAGAGCCA
The DNA here is from genome assembly GCF_053574225.1 of Canis aureus. Taxonomy (NCBI): domain Eukaryota; kingdom Metazoa; phylum Chordata; class Mammalia; order Carnivora; family Canidae; genus Canis; species Canis aureus. The sequence goes on from NC_135619.1 coordinate 19,633,193, forward strand.
CACTTTACTGCTTTTGACCTCAAGAAGCCACATGGGGAAACTTGTTCCAAACCTGGCTAACAACTATTAAAAATCTTTTGGAAAATTTGTGTCATTCAAAACTTCCTAAAGAAAAAAAAAAAAAAAAAACGGGTGGCAAATAATCAATCTTATAGAAATACCATTTTGAATTTTGCTAACTGGAAGGAATTTTTCCCAAGGCATCTTTTTTCCCCCACCAGCTGTACCTTCTGACCTAACCATTCAATATGTTGGGTCTGTAGAATTTCCTCATTTTTAAGAGGCAAGAACTGTTGCTTGAATTGTTGTCAATGGCAACCAGGAAAGAAAAAAGCAAAGGGGAAGGATGAAGAGTTGGAGAGGGGAATATAACAGATGTCTAACAATTGCCAGTGAGCGAAGTCAGCCTGTGAGAGTCCTGTCCCAAATGGCTTCATAAGTGAGATTCCTTTTTGCTTTACCACACAGTCGTTCTGTTCCCTATTCAGGGTCCATCAGCCTCTCTTTCTCACGTATGTGGAAACAGTCAGCCACAGTTCACATCTGACCTCCCCAAGGACTGCAGTGACTTTGACCCAGCTTCCTATGGGTGCATCCCAGGAGTTATGTCTCTGTTCCGAAGAGAGAAACTATTGTTGTTTCCTAATTATTCTTGCCTTCCAGGGAGACCTTCTGGTATCTCCCTTCTAATTTCATATTCTTACCTTCTTGCTCTGCTTGTCCTTTGAAAACTATTCCCTTTCCCTCCTGGCAGTGATTTGAGAAATTGGCCTTCTGTACCTTGTGTCTTTATTTCATAACATACACTCTCCCTCAGGCTCTCTAGTAATTATTTTGACCTTAGAGTTTTTTGGAGGACAGTGAATTCCTATATCACCCAAGCCCCACTTCCACCTACCAAATTGATTCTGTTCTCCTCTTGCTGAAGGCCAGGAAATTGTCTCTTCACAATTTGTCTCTTGACAATCTATTGGTTTGTTTGTTTGTTTTTTTTTCATTAAAATCTACATAAAGCAACTCTCTACTTCTAGAATAACTTCCTACTTCCTGAATGCCTAAACTCATTTCCCCTTCTTCTGAGACATTTTCTAATACTACTTTTTAACAAGTAGAAATGTGTGCTGGATTCCTAAGGCCCCAAATACACCCATGAAGGACCAAAGACAAAAGGATAATTACACACATGAGATGTTAAGTTCAGTAGTGATCTGCGTCCCAAGAAGTCTGAATACTTTCAGGTATTTTGTTTAGCCCTAATTTGACAATAGACATTGTCTTTTAAATTTCTTGATAATGAAATCATTTTGTATGAGTAACGGTATGAAGTGAAACATTTTGTGGTGAAAGGTATATACATATACATCTTCCAACTCCAAATATTGTTTTGTGGCACATTCAAAATATTTTGACTCTTTGGTTTGAAGATGGTAATGTAACAACATATGGATTCCACCAATCTGTATTTTCACCAAAGGAATATGATCTATTGGAATAACATGCTTCAAAGAGAAAAAATGAAGATGAAGCATTCCTCTTCTATTATTGTGATTTTAAACCAGGAAAAATGTGAGGCTCTACCTCCCTTCAGAGGGGTTTCTCATTCTCACTGTAGCTAGCATTAGAGTCCTTCTAGGTATGTTATCAGTATAGTTGGTATCAAGTGTCCTCCAGGAGCCTTTATCACACTTGGTACTCCACATGCGTTCATCCCAACAAATTTGAAAGGTAGAGATTACTCATCAACATTTTCCTGTTGAGGAGAGGTTCAGCGAGGTTATGTGGCCTTTCCAGTACCAAAGGCTAACGAATAAACTAAAGAGTACAAGCCAGATGCCTTGGTCTACAAATCCAGGACCTTTCCCATTGTTCATAGGTACTCATTTACCACTGTTGTATGTTTGGTACCTAAAGGCTGCACTGTCCAATATTGTAACCACTAGCCTATTGAGTGCTTGAAATGTGTCCAGTCCAAATTGAGATGTGGATTTCAAAGACTTAGTATATAAAATGGATGTAACATCTTATTAATAGTACATCACATATTAGATACTGATATGCTAATATTTTAGGTATATTGGGTTAAATATAGCTTATTATTATTATTTTAAGCATATTATTAAAATGAGTTTCCCCTGTTTCTTTTTAACCTTTTAATGTGACTACTGGCCATTTTAAAATTACTTTTGTAGCCTGCAGTATATTTCTGTCAGACAGTAGTATACTGATCTCAAGAGGAGAGAGAATTGATAAACTTTATTATTCCCTGTGTCCCCTAAGTAAGTTGACTTTGTTAATTCCTGCTGTGTCCCAGACTGGTGAACATGGCATGGGCCACTCTCCTGGGCCACTTCATTCTCTGCTTAGGGAGCCTGAGCCTTTTAATGGTCCTTGCCAGAGGCTCATCCCTTCAGCTCAAGGCCAGTGGGATGTTTTGGGTCGTACACAGATGTCCCAATTTCTTGACTGGCTGTGTGCCAGGCTGTCTGTCTGCTGTTGTGTTACTCTGCCTATCAGCCATCAAAAACAATGTTACCTTATTCCCCTGCAGATCCTTGTGAGACAATCTGTGGGGAAATTTTGGCCCTAAAAGTTGTGGCTAAAGGCCCTCAACTCTTTAAAAATGGTTCCAGAAGCCCCAACTGAGTAGTGCAGTTTGGGAAATATAGAAATTCTAAATTCTAGTCCAAATTCTATCCATGGACATCTGACCCACCCTACAGCCCATCTTGACACCCACTTGGCCTGACTTAAAATTCACATCATTCACACTGGGTTGTCTTACAAATACTGAGTAAACTTTTGAGATGCCCAACCAAATCTGAGGTTATGAGTTCCTTTGAATAATAAGTAAAGCAGAAAATGTAAAAATAATTCTCTATTTTACTGGCCAGAATGGCTCCTTCTGTCAAATCTTTAAAAAAAGATCCCTGGGTGGCGCAGCGGTTTGGTGCCTGCCTTTGGCCCAGGGCGTGATCCTGGAGACCCGGGATCAAATCCCACGTCAGGCTCCCGGTGCATGGAGCCTGCTTCTCCCTCTGCCTGTGTCTCTGCCCCTCTCTCTCTCTCTCTGTGTGACTATCATAAATAAAAAAATAATAATAAAAACTTAAAAAAAATAATTGAGAGAATTCCGGTACTGTTTAAAAAAAATGAAAGATGAAAATGAAATTCTCATCTTACGTACTTAATTTATTCTATTATGCATTTATTTTTTTATTAATTAAAATAGCATTTATCATGTAGGAGGGACTTCAAAGTACCCAAAAGATACGTGTTCCTTGTCCTCAAATTACTTTTGCAAGCCATGTGTGCAAATGGACCCAATATTTGGTTAAATATGAATTTCTCTTGGGGGATACCAACAGAGAACTCTTTGGAGTTTGGAGAGGAAGGGATCTCTGCTCCAGGATGACCAGGGAAAACCATTAAAAAGGGATGTGTAAATTCTGGGCTGAAATTTGAAAGATCAGAGTTCAAGAAAAAAGGAAGAGAATGTTTGGCTAATGGAAAGGGACCAATAGCTGGACTAGAATATGATGAGGGGAGCAGGAATTGAGGTCAGGAAGGTAGGTAGGGACCAGATTAAATTCAATTCTTCAGGGAGACCTGGGTGGCTCAGTGGTTGAGCATCTGTCTTCAGCTCAGGGCATGACCCTGGGATCCAGTTCCGCATCAGGCTCCCTAGAGGGAGCCTGCTTCTCCCTCTGCTTATGTTCTAGCTCTGTCTCTGTGTCTCCCATGAATAAATAAATAAATAAAATAAATAAATAAATAAATATATATAATAAATATATAATATAAAATATATAATATAAATATATAATAATATAAATATATAATAATATAAATATATATATAAATATATAATAAATAAAATAAATAAAATCTTAAAAAAATTCAATTCTTCAGTGCTGGACTGAGAAGTAGCTATCAATCTTCCCACTTTTTCCATAAATGATACTAGGGAAAGCATAAAGTAAATAAATTTCAAGAAATATATGGAAGGAAATAATAAAACATAATAAAAACTGTCACACTAAGAGAACTCTAAATTAAAATAGGAAGTCGAGAACAGATGATCTAGAAGAGTAAAAGCTCTGTTTCTGAGCTTCCCTGTGGTCAAAGCAAAAAGGAAGATAAGATTGATTTTATAATTATTACTGTCTGTGAGGAAGAAACAATCAGCTCTACAAGTTTTTCTTCACATCAAATTTAAAATAAATTTTTGACATAGGCTGAGTAGTGTGTAGAAAATTCTTTAACTCCACGGATTTATTTTAATGTCCCTTATAAAATCCAAGGAAAAGCACTGTGGATTGGTGCTCTTCAGAGTGCAGGGTTATGCACCTGAGGTTATGCACCTCAATCACCTGAGGAACAGATTAAAGTGCAGATGCTGAATCAGTAGGTCTGGGGGTGGGGGTGGGGGACAGGATGGGAGGTGGCTGCTGCCCTGCATTGCTGATAAGCTTCTGCTGCTGGCTGCTGATGCCATCTGCAGAGTGCACTTTGAGTAGGTCATACACTACTAGAGAGGTGTATTAAAGCAGGGAATCAGAAAAAAAGATGCATATGATATTCATTTCATTATAACTAAAGGTGCAGTCACTTAGCTCTACATTTTGATATAGAGCCAGGGGTTTTTCTTTACAGCGCAATCAGAATGAGGAATGATTCTGAATTTCTACATTTTTGGAAATTTCCCAATTTTTCACAGTAGTCTAATATAAATCTAGCATGATAGCATTTTTTAGCAACTAATTTACTGAGCCTATCCAAAGCAATCAACTAAATTTTTACAGAAACAACTGATCTTTTCACCCACATTTTGACCACTTTATATAATATTGAATCAAATTGTAAATTATAATAACAAAAGTAACTAGTATAAATAGATTTGAGAGAAAACACAACTGAGCCCCCACAAGCAAATAACTGGGAGATGGAAATGCCCAGATTTGCTAACAGCGAGCATTCAGCTGGTAGTAGGCTTTCCTTGGTGCATTTTCAGACGGAATGGGGAACATCTGTTAATCAGCAAGCTGGATAAGTGGAGGTCAGCTAGTGTGACTCCAAGAGAGCAGAGGCCAAGAATTCAGCTCTCACATAATTAGGCTGGATAGAATAGATAAAGGCCTGGATGAGCAGCGTGTCCTCCAACCATATTCCTTAAATGTTTTATCTTGACTTGATGAATGGTGGACAGCAGCTAATTCAACACTATGCTCTCTTCCTTGGAGGAGGCACAATCCAGGGAATCTTCCTTATTCAGGGTAGGGCTCAGTGAATAGTAGATACTCACTGGATAATTCTGGAAGGCCCAGGTTATCTGAACAACCCGATTTGTGGTGGTAATAAGTCATAGAATTTTGGTCTCCACCTAGTAGTGGGACTCTCTAGGGAGCCAGTCAAAGCTTTTGTGCCTAGCCAGGGACACAGAAGGAACAGAATAGGACAAAATGCTTTCAGCACACAAGATACAAAAGATCAATGTCCGTGTGTATAAAGAGCTCCTACCTATAAATAAAAGGACATCAAATCCAAATGCTAAAAGTAAAAGAATTTGAACAGCGAATTTACTCAAGAGGTTCTTGGGAATGTGGATTAAAATAAACTCTTGGAGTAACCAAAATTAAAAAGTCATATAATATGCAATGTTAGTAAGTAAGCAGGTCAGTGGACATGCATACACGATTGTGATTATGTAATCTGATAAAGTTTTTTAGAGGGTAATCTCACAGCATTCATTCAAAAAATATGTCTTGAATGCCTCCTACATGCCAGCGCTGCTCTATGGGTTGGGGATATAAATGTAAAACCACAAAGTCCTGTTCTCAGAGTGGAGGGAGGTAGAAAATAAACAAATCAATATCCGTCTCAGCTTAATAAAAGCTGAGAAGAAAATAAAGCAAAGTAAGGGACGAGAATGACAGAGGTGAGTGGGGTGCTATTTTATATAGGATAGTTGGGGATGCCCACGAATAAGATGACATTTGACTATTCGCATCTCTTAGAAGAATGACATATCTATACACATAGGAATTAAAAAAGCCTAAAGACCTATTATTTACTGAAAATAGCAAATTGCAGAACTGTATCTTGGGCATAATCCTTTTATGTTAAAAAGGTATGTGTGTGAGCATGCATGTGTGTACTTAAATAAATACATATAGTACACAGCTACAATATGATAAATACACAGAAGCATGCTCACCACCTCCCCAAACCTTTAATCCTGGTTGTCTCTGTGGTTAAGTTTGTCTGCATAGGCTGAGGTAGGAAAGAGGGAGATCCCTATAGTATGCCACATGCATATGAATATTCAAATATGAATATTCAAATTCATGTGGCATATATATATATACACACACATATATATATATTTTAAGTAAAAAACAGAATAAAAATACTGGAAAGACATAATAACATTTGGAGAAAAGTACAAATTTAGTAGAAGATGACAATAATAAAGCAAAACATTTTTTAACCAAGCATTTGGGGCTATGACCTTCAAAATATCAGCAGGCTTAAGAGAGGGAGAGAAGTCAGGCAGAAGGTGGCTTGATGTCACAGAGGGGAGCTCAGGTTGAGCTTCAGTCCTCACGCAGGCACTCCCCCCTCACTCAGCTGTGATGAGGCCTCAGCCATTTGTTCTCTCTAGGAGTCAGTTTCCTCGTCTGTAAGATGGGATAAGTACTTGGAGTAGTTGTACTAAATGAGTTGATTCACATGTAGGGTTCAGAACACATAGTTAAGGAGCCTCATCAAGGTTAGCTCTTAAATGGGTCCTCAGTTCCCCCAAGTTAGGGATGGTCTCACACCAGCAGGCAGCCCACCAGCAGGAGGAAGGCATGACCCCCTGACTTGCTCTTTAGCTTCTTGGCACTCCTCAAATATCCAGGAAGTTTGAAAAATGTAGTTCGGTAATTAATCAGAGTACAAAGGACTGACTCATGTGTGGTTTAGAGGTCAGGGGACAAGTGTGGAACCCAAGAGAGTCCCATATAATGAAGCTCAGATCTGGCTCCACCATTTAAGAGCCATCACCTTTGTTGGTTGAAAAACAAACAGATCTCCAGACTCCTGCTGGGGTGCTATTTGCGCTTACGACAGAGGAAACAATAGGCCCTCTTGCTTTGTTAACATCAGCCTTAATTAGCTCCACTACTGGCCCTCAGAAAATCAAGGGGTTTCGTTGTTTTTCTAGCTTTCTAGGAAATGTAAGTTTGCACACCTCTGAGTTATTCACTTCTGAATAAATTACTAGACATTTTGAAGTTTCCAGAAAGCAGCTTGCAAATCTGGCCCATCCTATTACTTTGGCAGCAAATGGCAGGAGTGCTGAGATGTTCAGCGACCCTGCCCGACCTCCTGTTGAGAAAGAGGAAACCCAGCATTTCCCAATATCCCACTGGACACCCCTTTTCTTACTGCTTCTTTAATACAGATTCTCCCTTGATTTTCCAGAATGTTCCCAGGTAGGCTGAGTTGTAGAAAGACCCTGCCAGGGTCACTGCATGAAGAGCTTTGGGACAAAGCCAAATACATCCATGGTATACTCAATCACCCCAAGCCCTGACCTCCCCACGGCCCCCTAGAGGAACAATTAGTGGTCACGTGCCAAAACGACCTCAGCTGTTTCTTTCCCCCTTAACCTTTCTCTTCATTTCTGGTCTTCTTTCCATTTCCTTCCCTCCCGGCTTTCAATTCTTGTCTCCATTCTCTACCTGCCCTTCTGTGTATTTCGCACTTTGTTCCTATGGAGCACATTCACCAACAGTATGTCCACAATTTTATGTTTATTTTAATATCCTTATGTGTGCTCAAAGTAGACATATCTACAAATGTTGTCTCAGATGAAAAAAGTTGTCATTTACCAAGTGAGAGCAGGCTTAGTCAGGTCACCATTTCCCCATAAAATTTTATTGACCGCTCTTTTTAAATGCTTCATAGCATCTTAGAGAAACAACATCTTTGGGGAATGAGCCATAATTTATTGGCAGAAATTAGCTTTGGTAAATACTTAAGTATTCTCATGATAAGGGACCAAGAATGATTCATCTCTCTTCCCTGCGTGTTTGAGAATTTAAGCATAAAAGCAGTGGCAATGTTTCTGGTGGATGGTGGCCTCAGAGTTTAAATGTTTCTGACAATTCAGGGGAGTTTCTTTGGAGGTTTCTTGGCTAATGACTATTGTGACAGATGCTCATATATTGTTTTTGACACTTAAATTTGCATGTGGGATATAGTGGTCAAGTTATCGAGGGAGCAAAAAAGCAGTGGCTTTATGAAACTCATTTATTCTGCTTATCAGGATTGCTTCATTGTTTGTCAACTCAAAATATTAGTGAGGATTTAGGGAAATCATCTTGCTCTCTAATTAGATGAAATTGGAGGCTGATTGCTGCAGCTACAAATGATCTTTGAGGTGTTACTAATTCAACTAAATCTCAGATGCCCGATTTGTACAGCTTGTTGATGATATTATTCTAGTGGAGAAGGTTGGGGAGATTGGGGATGATTAAGAAAATTGGTTTTGCTCACAACCTAATGATAATACTTGAGAGTAATGTAAAAACAATAGCAACTTCTAAAGTCAAGATGGATCATCCAGCAAGGAACTATTAGTGCTCTGCTCCCTCCCAAGATTTGGATCATTAGGTGGTCAGCTGTATGAGGAAAAAATAAATGACTAATTAGTGCTGTTAAGGCTAATATTCTTGTCTACCATTTAGGTGGACTTACTGGCCATGCCCCATCCTGGGGCCCGGTAGGACACAAATACAGCAACATTGCCAGTGTGGTTCCCTCACAGGGCTTCCCAATTTTCTCTATCCATGGACTGGTGATAGGAAAAAGGCAAACATAATCTCCATGTGGTGACTCCACCTTTCTGGCATCAATAATCCAAGCTTTGAGGTCTTGTTATTCATTGTCTCCATCCACACTGTGTCTAAATTGGTTTTCTAAATTTTTTAATGAAATTTACCATCCAAGGAAGTATTGTGAAGGAAATGAGGATATGTATTCTCCAATCTGTTTTTTCACTTTGTATAATTTCCTCAGTATTTGTTTTTCCATAGGGATGGATGTTGGCTTCCTTAGAGAGGAGGATTGTTCTTTATTATCAGGCAGTTGGAAGGAACTGAAAAACACACTGGTGTTTTGTACCTACATAGAAGGTAATAAAGATTAGAAAGTGCAAGGATGCTGCACAGACCAGACTCTACACTTTCCTCTGATAGATCAGGCCTGCTCACTTAGGGCAACTGACAGGAGGATGTGGGGTCAGCACTTTGGGGTCCATTTAATCAGAGCCCAGTCTAGGTGGGTCAATTCTCAGGCAGTCACAGATCTAAAGGGTCTCTACCAAGATCCTAAGAGCCAGAGCAGTCTTTGGCTTTCTGATAGTGGAACTGATAGCAGTTGCAGGAACATATTGGCTGGTAAGCAGGGCTCAGTCCTCAAAATTAATTTTGAAGCCTCCAGGTTTATACTTGGCAACCCCCAAATACTGAGCTTTTATCAATGCCGTTATGATGCTTTATATGTGCCTTTATGATTTAAAAAAGAGGAGTGGTTTAATATAGTTTATTTAAAAAAATGTTGGTCATATTTCAAGATGAATAATAGAGAAATTCTATACATTCAGAGGAGGATTGTGAATGATCTTTGCACTTAGGCAGAAAGGACAACTTAGATGTTAACTGCCCGGATAGAGACATCAAATCCTAGAGGAAACAAAAGCAAGGCTTAAGAAGACATGTACTTCAGATTGGATCTTGCTTGAACGACCTAAATGTCAAAGGTAACATGATTATGTACCTGCTAAAAATCGAGGAAGATCCATTCCCAGAATATTAAGTTAAAAAAGCAAGGTGATAGAATTGTATATAATATGCTACGTTTTGTGTATAAGCAGGGCAGAAAATGAGAACATATATTCAATTTGCTTGTATTTGCACAAAGAAACCCTGGAAGGATAAACAAGGAACTAATAAAAGTGGAGGATTGGAGGAGTTGGAGGCAGAGCGAGACCATGACGTCTCAGGGTATAGCTTTATATTGCTTTGATTTGTAAACCTTGTAAATGTATTACATGGGGAAAAAAAAAAAAAAAAACTAAAAGAAAAAAACACAATTAGATTTTTTTTTGGACAACTTACATCCAAATGAAAATATTTGCTGGGAAAATGTAAAGCATGATTTTTTTAACCTAAGCCCAATGTTGTGATGTGATAGGAAGGTCAGTGGCTTGAGAGACTGGGCACATGGGTTCAGGTCTCGGTTTCAGTTTCCCCACAAATTACTTTGACATCATTTAACACTGCATCCACAAATGGGCTGAGTGTGTGATGCCAATCAAGTTTGTGATTAAATATGAAGAGGCTGCCTGGAGCCTTCTGTTGAGCAAGATTTTAAGGCCACGTCCAGGTGCAGTAGAAAAAATATCTTTAGCTGATTAATGATTTCTGCCCTGGAAGAAGGGCAGCGTGCATGCCTTCTGTTTGCCCTTGCTGTGATTCTTTCTCCTCACCTGTAAGATTCAGGGCATAGACTAGAAGATCTTCAGTCTCCTTGTAGTTCTAAAATGTTAATAATAATCGAGGAATATTCCAAAAAGCTACAATGAAGGAGGAGGGGTGGTGGGCAGGTGCTGCAGAGGGCAGAGTTTGGTCTCCTGTGGTTCGTAGTTTAAGTGGGAAAGATTACCTTAAGTGGGTTGTAAGAAAAGCTAAGTTTCAGAAAAGTTCCATCCAACTGTGGGTGAACTGGCTTCTGGGACCCAGGCTAGAATGGCTGAGCCTTTTGTACTTTCTAGTTGTCGGTTGGAAGGTATTTAGGACAAAGATGGTAACACTTTCAGAGAATTTGTTGGAGGTGAGTCTTGGAATAAGACATGATTGAGAACTCCAATTCTTAATCTTTTCTGGAATATTATAATAACTAAAAGAGGAAGCTTGGAAGAGCCTGGAGGCTGCCAATCCCTCGTGGTGCTGAGGAAAAGCTGAACAACTGACACAATGGAGAAGGACTCATCTCTCTTCAAAGATCAGGGTGAAATAACAGATTTTTTGGTCTTCTTTAGGGCCCAGCCAACAGAGGCTTCTGGATCTTCTTGAGAAGGAGTGGGCCTGTCTACTTGATATGTGCTTTTCCTGTTGAACAGCCTGATCCTCCTGTCTCCTGAAGTTTGAGAGCCTTGGGTCTTGAGGAGGACCAGGAGCCAGAACAGGAAGCCAAGTATGTGCCAGCACAGGGGCTGGCTCCCCGGGATCTGCAGTAGGACAACTATTAGAGATTCACTGAAGCCCAAGAAGGCTTTCTGGAGCTGTGGAAACCTTCAGTGGGACGTGAGACATTTCAGTGCTTTTGATGCCATGAGTTTGCAGAGAAGACACCCGGGAAACCGACCCTGAGCCTACTCAAGATGGCAGTTTTCTTCTCTTTGCTACCTAGAGACCCTCTGCTTCAGAGCTGCCAGCAAAGCAGGCTAGACTCAGTCACACCAGCCCATGCTCCAGGCCTCTGCCTCTCAAATTGGGACCCACCTTTCCCAGCACCCCAGCCTAACAAAGCTTCTAGGCTGCACCATCCCAAGGGGTAGCCACTGGCCACCCATGACCATTTAAATTTAAATTAATTAAGATAAATAAAATAAAAATTCCAGTTTCTCAGTTATACGAATTACATTTCAGGTGCTCAAATAGCCATTTGTGGCCAGAGGTTACTGAACTGGGTAGCACAGATATAGAATAGTTCCATCATCACAGAATGTTCTATTTTTTTGGATAGTGCTGTCCTCGACTGTATGTCTGGGAAACCACTATGGACAGATGGATCATAACAACAAAGCATAATAAATAGCAAACCTAAAACCAGATAAAAGGGGCAGAGTACCTCCTTTCATGTAAGATGTGAATGGGCTAAATTCATTCATTGAAAGACAGAAAAGTTCAGAACAAGTTCAAAAATATACTCATGTTTTCTGTAAGAAATACATGCACTACAAGTTGCCAAGGAAGGTTTTTTGCAAAGTTCTGGTAGATGCAGGATAGTCATGTGGTATGGGCTTCATGTTGCTGTTTATTAGCTAATTTTATGAGGGATGTTATCAAGCTGTGGTTTTAGAGTAGAATACAGATTGGACTTGGGGTTCATGCTAAAGGAAATTAACAGACTTGTGAACAAAAGACATCACTATCTTTCTGTGATTCTCACTGGGAACATTATTGGAGGTGAGGGAAACAGGAGAAAGAAATGGAGAATTGGTCTCTCTAGGATACGTCTTGTGGAGGAGGCTGACTCCTAACCAGCAGGAAAGAACCCTGTGGTGGAGCAGCTGGTAGGTTCCTTTCCTGGGAGAATTTACCCTGCTTGCCTGTCTCTTTACAACTCACCAAGGGGCCTGTCCTGGTGGGATCATTAGCAGGCAGGGCCACCCTGGGAGACATCAGATCTTTCTACCTACACTAGTTCCCACTCTGGGGTCTGGAAAGGCAGTTGGGGCCCATTCACCTTGATTACTCTCATTGGAGCCCTTCAGGCACGAGACACATGATTTCCATTTGCATTGCCAGCCCGTTCTCAGGCCACATGTCTTAGAGAGACTCGGTATATTGAAACCTCCTCTTTCTCTGATGTTTCCCCAGCTTTTATATGTTCTTGGGAGATTACAATACAGACAACAATAGGAATTGAAAATTTTGAAAGTATATTTTAGTCATTATATAATATAAATCTCTCATTAGCCAACTAAGAAATTTGAGTAAATGTGATGTGCATAAGAATATTTTCTTAGGGGGTGTCTGAGTGGCTCAGTCAGTTGAGTGTCTGACTCTTGGTTTTGGCTCAGGTCATGATCTCGGGGTTGTGGGATTGAGCCCCACCTTGGACTCTGTACACAGATGGGAGTCTGCTTCAGATTCTCTCTCTTCCTTCCCACTCACACACTCTCTCAAATAAAAAAATAAAATCTTTAAAAAAATAAAGCGTTTAAAAATAAAAAAAGAAAAAAGAGTATTTTCTTAGCATGGAAATGCAGAGGAAAAACAAATACTTGATGTTGGAAGCAAACTATGCTTATTTTTTTGTCAGCTTTTTCCTTGGACGTAAGTCTGTGATGGCACAGACAGATATTCAATATGTGGCATTAAATTAATGTCATTTAGGGAAATTAATTATATCCAGAAACTTGTATCTTAATTAGAAAAAGTAACTCAAAATTCTGTGAGCTAAAATTATAAAACTTGAGCTAAAAGCTGAAATGAAGTATACCCAATTAGAATCCTATAAGAAAATAGGATTATTTTGTATTTCTTTTTTTGTAGTGCTTGAAAATGTAAGTGGAGGGCTGTGATGTTGACAAACTGAAAACCCAAAATAACCAAGGTGTTTTGCATTAACGTTTACTTTTTCTCCTCTAGTCCAGGATACATTGGATTGCAGCCTGGATTCGTAGTCAGAGTGATGACAGGTTTTCATATTAAACACAGGCAGAAAATAAGAGACAACCAAGTTCCCATTCTTTTAAACAACTGGACATTTTCTGCCTCAGTTTGCCAATATTAAAGGGTGAGCAAGGGAATGTATGCTTTGACCATTACCGTTGTCATGTATGAGTGTGACAGCCTCTGCCTCTTTAATAGGTGGGAATTGTCAGGAACATGTACCTGGGAGAGTTGATCCTAGCCAAGATCACTCCCCACTCTTCTTGCAGGGTGTAATCAGAAGAGAAAGTCCTCCAGCACAAAGCTACGGCCATCTGCTGAAGTGGCCTTTGAACTGGAAGGTGGTAAAACAGTGACATCAGGGGACAGAAGACTTTTTATGATACTTTGCCACATTAGTTCTTTTTTTCAGAAAGACAGAAGGAATAGAATGTAAGGCAGTTCTTAGGAATTTCTGGTGTGTGTGGTGTTAAACAAACACTGGACATTTGGGATTTGTCTTGTTGGCATGTATGCATTAATACCCAGGGGCCTGGAAACACCAAATAGTATTTGTCACTCTCCTGCTATCCTTAGTCAAAATGTTTTAAGCGGGTCATCATCTGGCCGATTCAGGGAGCATGGTCATGGAGGGTCTCAAATGCTGACTGATACTGGGGCTGCGTAGGAACTGAGTAATTCAGGAAATTTTGAACTCTTTCCAATTACCCTGTGTCTCTTCTCACTGTCCTTAGCTAAATTCATCATATCCTTGACTGTAGTGGGGGTGGGTGGGTAGGGGGAGCGTTCCTGCTGGGAGGATTCTCCTGACTTCATGCTTTGCCTTTTGTTGGTGTTCTTCTAGGTTCTTAGAATAGGCTGTAAAATAACATATTACCATTAGGTGTCGCTGTCTAACACGTAATGTACTTAGTAAACTACAAGGTTACAATTTATTTAAAAAATCACCCAGTTGGTATTGTCACCCAGGACATGAACTCTGTAGTTTTTTTTTTTTTTTTAAAGATTTTATTTATTTATTCATGAGAGACACAGAGAGAGAAAGAGGTAGAGACATAGGCAGAGGGAGAAGCGTGGTCCCTGAAGGGAGCTGATACAAAGACCTCGAGATCATGACCTGAGCCAAAGGCAGAGGCTCAACCACTGCAGCCACCCAGGTGCCCCACACTCTGTAGATTTTGAAACCAATTTTTTTCTTGCAAATAAGAACTAATTTCAGCTATAATAATTGGGAAACCTTCAGTCAGAATTTTAAAGGTAAATAGAAGTTTAAAAGTTGATTTTATTTGCTGAGGAGGTTGCAAGAGAAAATCGAAACCTTTTAGCTGGCATTCAAAGCTTTCCCTGACTTAGTTTAAGCCTACATTTCCCAAATTACATCTTCTGTCTTTAAGTACCCTACCCCTCAGTCAAATTATGCTATTTGCCATTCTTTGGATATTTTCCCATGATATTCCATTTGCTAGAAGTGTCCTTTCATCTCTCAATACCATCTTTTCAAAACCTACTTACTCTTACAGATAAGCTGAGATACTAAATCCTCTATGAAGCTGTTCTTAATCTCAGGTGGAAACATGTATTTCTGCTGCTGTATCACTATGCCATTTTATCGTGCTTCTTGTGCAGTATTTTGTAAATACTAGCTAAAATAATAATTATTTCTGTTTTATTATGAAAACAAGGACTATGATATAATTACCACAAAGCCAGAAAGGTGCTTAGAATAGAGACTATTAAATGGAAATTATGTTAGTTAAGTAAATGAATTAATAATAAAAAAAAAAGATATCAGAAAATTTGATTCTAGTTCACTTTTGAAGCATTGCCAATTCACTGGGCTCTGGGAAGTGGCCATACAATGATAATTAAAGAGTAATGATAGCTGGCAGTGTATCAATGTATGAAGAAATGCATCCCTACATAGTGCTGTAGGGAGCCAGTCAGTACAATTGATTTATTGGCCATGATAATTGATGACATGAGAAAGTAAAGAGCTCATCAATGCCTTAGCATCTCTATTTAGCACATCATGCTCTTGTGCATAAGAATACAGTTAAAAATACAATACTTTGTAAATGTTCAATTTAGAAAATGTTTTTCCTCTCTCCACCATATTCGTGATGAAAGTGAGAGACAGGGACTGCTTAGTATGGAAAGTCTAGCAAGGGAAAAACGAAGGAGACAGAAGTTTGAGTTCATCCTTTACCAACTCAGTCCTTCAGGAAAAGATGAAGACCAACTTCATCAACAACAATTTTTTTTATTACTGTTGGCCTTTGTAATTGTTACTGATAACCATGTTTGCCATCCTACCTCACTGTGTGGAAGAAGGCTTATGTGATCATAGCCAAAAAGTCAGTAAACTGACTCAGTAAGCAGAGAATCTATGAATTCTGATAGCCCCCAAATGCTCAACTGACTACTTCACTAGGACTTGTCTTCAAACTTGTGGTACAGTTTTGAGTGAACTGGCTATTATTTTAGTTTAAAAAGTTATAAGAAACCCCTTATAAAAATTGGTATGTTTATACATTTTAAAAATTGTATTCAAAGAGAGAGAGAGAGGTGAGTGGGGAAAGGGGCAGAGGAAGAGGGAGTGAAAGAATCTCTGGCAGACTCCATGCTGAGCGTGGAGTCTGACTCAGGGTTGGATTCCATGACCACAAGATCATGACCTGAACCTAAAACAAGAGTTGAACACTCAATAAACTGAGCCACCCAGGTACCCCAACAGTTATACATTTTGTTTGGTGAATTTACCCAGGAGAGAATGAAGTTTAGCTAATTATGCCTGTTTTTGATATTATTTCTATCTCTTTTTATACTCATCCATTTTGAAAATAGTTCTTAAAAATAGCCTAAAACAACCTTTTAAAAAGTTGTATGTGTTTGGAGAAATACATACAGAGATTTCTAATGTGTAATGCAATCAACTAGTTACATTTGATTTATCTCCTAACCTTCTCATTGAGATATTTATGAAAGTACATCCCATTGTTGAGGCAGAGTGTCATGGAAACATAAAAATGTTTTCCTGATTTGGCAACATCGGGGAGAATTGCCTCCATTGTGTGGAAGCTCAAGAACCTTGATCTGTGTGTTATCAACAAGGAAGTAGTAGGGGAAAAACAACTGCCCTTGTTGTTCTTTCTCAAACAACTGTCATGGTCAAGAGACCCTTCCTGTCCTGGATCAGAGTTGCTTTCTAATATGGCGAAAGCTATTTCTTCATCTCCAGTCGCTACTTTGAGAAAAATCTATAGGATGTATATAAACCATTTGTCTAGGCTTTTCAGTGCCTTGATTTTGATTGAGTACCAATACGCCAGACAGCAACACTGAGTGTGAAATGGAAACTCTTCAGAAACAGATTTATAAGGCATTCCATGTTTCCTGGACTCTTCAGGCAGGATTTTGCAAAGGGATCACTGAAGTTCTATCTAAACCGGTGTGTCAGAATAGCATAAGTTCCTCCCCTAGTCTGGGGAGGGCGCTTTGCCTAAAGAGGGAGCTTCAAGAGGACTAGTCATGAAGAGAACTGTGCCACATGCCTATTTGAGAAAGCTATTGAGATTGTGGACACCAGAGGTATCAGAGGTATTTATATGAACTGATGATTTGTAATATACATGTATACACACAAAGTTGGACAGAGATAGAAATAAATAATGAGGGTTGCAGATATGAATCATTGATTGATGCTAAAACCAATGGGTGAAAGTATAAGGAAGAGCAGGATTTTTGCATAGTTTGAAAGTCTCCAGAAGATAGTTATTAATTACAGTGGAAAATGGTGACTTTATAGTGGAGTAATCTGGCAAGCACTCCCTTAGCCAAATGATTAGTTACCATCATCAATGACATGAACAAATATTATAGATCTCCTGATGTGATGCACTGAGAAAGCAGAACATCATTTCTTTGGTATTCTTGCCAAAAGCGCACATCCTTTAGAAGACATCAGACAAACTCAAATTGAGGGACGTTAAAAAAAAAAAACAATGGGTGGTACTCCCTCAAATTTCAAATTGTGAAAAACAAAGGCAGACTGAGCAATTGTCACAGATTGGGGGAATCTAGGTCATACGACAGCTAAATGCTGGTTTCTGAAATGAATCCTAGAGTAGAAAAGAACATTAGTGGGACTATTGATAAACTTCTACTGAAGATTTATGATAACTAAATAGTATTATAACAATGCTAAGACTCTGGTTTCTATAATCAAACTATTTAAATATTACTGTTAACATTAGAGGATGCTGAACAAAGTGTACACAGGAACTCTTTCTTCATCAATTCTTTTGAAGCTTCTGAAATTATTTCAATATAAAATATTTTACAAATCTCCAATAAAAGAGTAAAAAGTCAGTGACAGAGCAGGAGAAGATATTTTACAATGCATATATCTGGTTATTGACTATATCCATAATATATAAAAAGTATCTACACATCGATGAGAAAAAGATGACTCAAAATAGAAAGTCCTTGAATAAACACTTCATAAAAGAGGATGTTCAAATGATCAATAAGCAAGTGAAACAGTGAAATATCACTTTAGGTCTGTAAGAATAGATAAAATAAAGCAATAAGTTGACAATGCTAAGAGTTAGAAAGGATTTGGAGCAACTGAAACTTTCATCCTTCAGTTACAAAAACTCTCGCAGAATCTGCCAAAACTATGTATACATAAAACTTATAGCTAAGCATATGTACCCCCCAAAACATAGTTATAACTCCAAACTGGAAACAACTCAAATGTGTATCAATAGGAGGTGGGGTAAATAAATTGTGGTATATTCATATAATGGAATACTGGAGTAGAGCCATGAGAATGAACATATTCTGACTACTTACAACATGCATAATTCTCAAAAACATAATCTTGAGAAAAGGAGGTTAGATATAAAAGAACACATACTGTGTAATTCCATTTATGTAAATTTCAAAAATAGATGAAATTAAATTGTGATAATATAAGTCAGAGTGGTAATTGTCTTTGGAAGGGATTAATGGTTGGAAGAGGGCACAAGGAAGAGGTCTAGGGTGCTGACAAGGCTTTGATTTTTCATCTACTTGGTGGGTATGTGGGCATATTCATTATGTAAAAATTCATCAAGCTGCTGTTAAAATTTGTAAGCTTTAGTATATTACATCTCAATGTAAAAGTTTATATGAAACAGAGGAGAATAAAACACCAAAGAAAGGGGATAATGTGGGATTGTTGACTTCTTAGTATATCACGAAGCATATTTGTTCAATATAGGTTTTACACACACACACACACACTGTCTCTGGGTGCACATAAAAGACCTATATAAGATCATATTATAAAGGAATCAACCAGTTTATGGTAGAGGATTTGATGTTCTGTAGAAGCTCTCAGATAAACCTCTGGAGAGGCTGTGTTCATCCACATTTTAGGGGAAGATCTGAGAGGGAGACACTGTCAGAATTGGAAACACTGAGTTGGGACAAAAGGAAAACTGCCCCTGCTGCTTGGCAATCACCAGACCTGGTTAAATTTCTCCTCTTTCAAGATGTATAAGTAAAGGGAAAAAACACCAAACAACTTTAAAAAAGTTCTATATAATGTAAGTAAGACCCACTGCTACAAGGTACTATTAAAAAATGTGTGAAATCAACAAAACAAAAAAAGCAAACCTACTTAATTGGAGAAGGTACCTGCAAATGATATATCCATAAGAGGTTAATATTAAAAAAATAAAGAACTTCTACTGCCCAACCCCATAAACACGCCCAAAGAGTCCAGTGAAAAGAAATGGGCAGAGGACCCGAATGGACATTTTTCCAGATAAGACATATAGATGGCCAACGGGTACATGAGAAGATTCTCAACATCACTAATCATCAGGAAAATGCAAATCAAATCCACAATAAGACATCATCTTACATCTGTTAGAATGACTAAAAAAAAAAAAAAAAAATAGGAAATAACAAATGTTGGTGAAGATGTGGAGAAAAAGGAATCCTACACTATTGGTGGAAATGCAAACCGATGCAGCCACTGTGGAAAACAGCATGGAGGTTCCTCAAAAAACCAAAAATGGAAATACCATATGATCCAATAATTTCACTATTGAGTACTTACCTCCAAAAATGAAAATTATCTTGAAAAGATAAATGCACCCCTATGTTGCAACATTATTTACAATAGCAGAGATATGGAAGCAGCCTAAGTATCCATCAATAGGCAAATGTATAAGGAAGATGTGGTATATGTATACAATGGAATATTTGGCAGTCATTTAAAGGATGAGATTGTGCTGTGTGAGATAACATGGATGGATCTAGAGGGTATTATGCTAAGTGAAATTGAGACAGACTGCAAAAGACAAATACCATATAATTTCACTTATATGTGGAATCTAATGAATAAACAGGCAACTGCAGAATCAGATCTATAAATACAAAGAACAAATTGATGGTTGCTAGGGGGATTGCATGGAAGGTTGAGCAAAATGGGTGAAGAAGAGTGGGAAATACAGGCTTCCAGCTATGAATGAAAAATCAGGGGAATAAAAGGCACAGCATAAAAAAAACAGCCAATGATATGGTCTTAGCAATGTATGGAGACAGATGGTAGCTACACTTGTGGTGAGCCTAATGCATAGACTTGTGGGATCACTATGTTGTAACCTGAAACTAGTGTAACATTGTGTGTTACCTATACTCAAATTTTAAAAAGTGAGACAGCAGGAAGGAAGTGGGAGATTCAATGTAAGTGAAAGAGTGGTTTGAAGATACTGCAATGTTGGCTTTGAAGTTGAAAAGCCATGAACCAGGAATGCAGACAGCATCTAGAAGCTGGAAAAGTCAAGGAAACAGGTTCTCCCCTAGAGCCTCCAGGAGAAACACAGCCCTGATGACACCTTGGTCTCAGCCCCATGAGACTATGTGGGATATCTTATCTACAGAACTGTAAGGGTAATGAATTTGTATTGTTATATATAACAAAAGTGTGAAAGATCAGCATAGAAAATTTAGAATGCACATGCTTTGAGTTATTAAAAGACAAAAAAAAAAATCTAAGGAAGAGTATTTGAAGGGGGACTTGATAAAGATCAAAGAGAACTGCCATAGTTAAGAAAAGAAGCCAGAGAAATTAAAACTCCTTTGCAGAATTAAAATCTGTATTGAGGTTAGTTAATTCAGAATCTTTTATGTAATGTGGAAAAAAAAGAAAATTATAAGAAAGAAATGATAGATTTGGGAGATAGAATATGAAGCTATGAATAATTAGTATCCTTAAAAATGAGACCAAATGAGAAGAGTAAAAACTGTAATTAAGTGTATAACCAAAGATATATAAATACAAGTTTCTGGATCTGAAAAAATTACCTGACACTGTAGACGTAGGACAATGTTCCAGGCAGAATAAATAAAGTTGAGGAGTCCTACATATGTGCTGGTGAAAATGTGAATTTCCAGTATAAAAATAATTTAAAGTTTTCAAGCAAGAAAAATAAACAGGTTACTTGGAAGGATAGAAGTCAGATTGTCCTAGAGGATCATGAGGAGAGAGCACTGAGCCCAGACATATGTGTAGAGTGGGGCCCAAGAAATGGTTTTAAATTGCTATTCAGGGCAGCCCCTGTGGCTCAGCGGTTTAGCGCCACCTTCCGCCCAGGGCCTGATCCTGGAGACCCGGATCAAGTCCCATGTTGGGCTCCCTGCATGGAGGCTGCTTCTCCCTCTGCCTGTGTCTCTGCCTCTCTTTCTCTCTCTCTGTGTCTCTCATGAATAAATAAATAAAATTGTAAAAAAAGTAAATTGGAATTCAAATGAAATACAAGAACAAAAAATAGAAGACAGGACAAAAACAGTGATATTTTAGGTGCCTATTCTTGGATTTCACTGGCAAAGATTGGGAAGTAAAAGAATATTAAACTAATATTTATATAGCTATTAGATTTTTAAATTAGAAAATACTATAAATTCATGTATGGTTTAGAAAAAAAAAACGATTCTATTCATGAAAAACTAGCTCTACATTGCCCAATTAAATAAACCGAATATACAGATATAAGTGTACTCCTTAGTTATATGTATATGTAAGACTAAAAGTGAATTCCTTAAATGTTAATGGAGGTTAACTTTAGTTATTGAGACCATGAGTGACTTATATTCTGTCTTTGTTTTTGTATCTTTTTAAACAACAAAAAGACATTAAAGCTGCAAATCAATCGAAGTGAAAGCAAGCAATGTTTTCTGTTTATAAACTAAAAAAAAAGTAGAATCAAGGTACTGTTCAAATATTCATTCAGATTTGTCTTCTTATTGCATCTGTGAATAATTGTGGACATCACATGGGAACAAGGCAGGAAAGTCTCTGAACCCATTTCTGGGTTCTAGTAATATTGACAATGCTTCATGTTTGTTTCTTCTTTATGGAGATATAAAATCTTTTTAGGGCCATTAGAGCTGCCTTATATAATCCTAAAGAATATGTCATTCTCCACCTTTACAAAGCTAGGCTCATTATCTTAAGTAGAGCATCATTAGTGATCAGTCTCTTAACTTTGTATCAGAGCACAAAGGTGATATGTAAGAGAGAAATTCAGATACAGATAGCCTATAAATAGCTAGGAATTTAACTCCAAACTTAAATCTAGTTTCCTTGGGAGCTGAAGTGTACCACAATATGTCATAAATGCTTTTAATCCAGACCAGTCAAACCTAAATGGTTGACATAAACTGTAATAAACACAAAACCCATAAAGATGAAGACAAAATAGCCAAGAGAACTTATTGGTGTCTGTCCCCTAAGCCTACATACTAATATCAGGTGACTGGATTTCAACACACAGTGGGTGAAAAGAGGAAACACACTCAAGATGTGATACTAAAATCAGAAAGGAGAAGGGTTTGTTCCAAGGCTTGGAGAAATGCTGGTCTAAGGCATCTGGACCCAGGCCTTCTCACGATGGGGACATGCCCATTATGATGTATCCCCAGGTCCATTTTCTTGTAGCAGATGCACATGGAAAAAAGACAAGCAATTCAAAATAATTTCAATAGAAGACATCCAGAATGACCTCTTCATTATGTGCAAGCCTGAGTTTTAACTTTCCTACATTTCACCAAAAGCTCTGTCCTGTCTCAGTATGGCTTTGCACTTGACCCTTTCTTTAAATACCCTCTTAATTATAGAAATTCAACAAAAATAACTAAAGAACCCAGACAAACAAGTTTGTTGAATGATACACAACTGGTAGAGAGTGTGATCCAATTCTAATGTCAGCCTGAGATTTGTCAATGTAGGGAGTCTAGACATGACCACTTTGTTTCTCTCAAGATTAATGAAAACACAGTTTAGCTTTCCTACTTAAACGTGGTTTAATTTTTACATGCTTCCTGCTGATTTTAAGAACAATCCCCAGCTTCACCTCCTCCTCCCCACTGTCCCACTGCTATACACAACATGATGGGCTAACACAAGCAGCAGTTTTAGGGGGCTTCAGGCAACATCAGTGGAGAAGGATTTGAAGTATACATGGTGAAGAATTCTGAAATCCTACTTCCTTTGCCTCCACTCCCAACTTCAATCTATTTGCCTCTCGTGAGTCTCATAGTTGGAGCTGATGGGTAGCTGGATCCAAGGGAAGCCTTGGGCTGTGGGAATCCAGAGGAGGAGAGTGGGTGTGGCCTTTTTTCTTTGTGGGCTCAGTAAGAACTTGGGAAGCGACCCTAGAGACCCATAGGGCGAAGCAGAGGCTCTTGGGAAGAGCTTGGCTTGAAGAGGTCTATGCCCCTAACACCCTCCCCAGAGTGGGAGAAGGGGGATCAAAATCAGCTTTGTATAGATATACCAGCTATTCCAGCCCACAACAGGCCAAGAATCAGCTGAATGAGTGGGCTGAGTCTTTCTAGGCAACAGGTGGGCAGAGCCTCAGACATGAGCTCTAATGGATCAACAACAACAATAACAAAATAACAACTGATCTAAGGGATCTTGAAGAAGAAAAGTGAGTAGTCAGTACAAATAGAGTGAATGGGTGACGGGCACTGGGGGTTATTCTGTATGTTAGTAAATTGAACACCAATAAAAAATAAATTAAAAAAAAAAACAAATAGAACACTTGCTTGGCAAAACCGAGTTGTAGGTAGAGACAGAAGGTAACTTAAGCAAGAAAAAAAATCAGAACATAAGGCGAAAATCATTAAGGAGATTCAAGCATAGCAGAAACAAGACTTTCTCGAAGAGAAATGATTTTCCAATGAATTGATTCAATGGCAGATCTGAAGAAGATAATTTTTGAGACAGAAATTTTGGGGAAAATATCAAGAGATGGAAGTCATTAGGACAAAGAAGGTTGGCTCGGTAAGACCCGTTATATTCATTGCAAGAGTTCCAGAAAGAGAAAGAGGAACTGAATGAAGAGAGTCAATAATTAAATAGTAGCACAAAATGTCCCAGATTTTAAAAAGAGAGCTAAATCTGCACACTGAAAGGGCTCACCAGATTTCAGTAGGGTGAATGAAAAAGGATGTATTGAGACATGGTAAAAACTGTCAGAAAAAAATGGTCCAGAAGTTGAAAATGGGTAGAAGAAATTGTTGGGTGCTTTTTCCATGCAGTGTTGGGCTTGACTTTCTTTAAACTGAGCTATTATACAAGTCTGTAGGGGCTGAGGTTAATGTGCTGATTTTTGTCTGGGAGAGAGAAAATAATTTCTGCTTGGTGGAACAGATAACCCCAAAGGATATAGTGTAGGGTACTGTAAGACATGAAACAGCTTTTTAAATCTACCCAGCAATTTTATTTTAACATTTCTTTATTAAATTACCTATAGCTACTTACTTTCTTGAATGTTAAAAAAAACCCCATATTTTAGTGGTTTTTTCCTTATTTAATGAATTAAAAAAATCACTGGCAAGTGTTCATGTTAAATTGCATGAGAATCATAGTTTTATCTTTTTGAAAATGATCCTTGTAACAGTTTTGGAAATTATCCACTGAAATCCCCAAGTGCACTCACCTGAAGACCTGCTTTGCGGGAGAAATCACCTCATGAGCTGCTTATTCTCACTCATGCACGTCTTTTCTTGACCCCCCCGGGAGTAAATGCCAAGCAGCAATGGAAGTTTAACTTTGCTGATTCGCTGTTTCTCTGTTTTTTTCTTTCTCTCTCTGTATTGATTTTGTGGTTTTGCTTTTTCTGGTTCCTACATGGTCAATAAAATCATTCCCCATTGGTGGCAGCAATGGCTGGGAATTTGATTTTATGGTCTGACCACTGTCAAATGGATGATGGAGATCTAGTATCTGAAGGGTGGGATATGACAAATTTGATTTGTTAATCTTTTTCTGTTTGCCTACTTGTGAGCTCAAATCAATTGAAAAGTATTTTGTGACCATTGGGAAGGACAACAGCTTTTCAGATCTAAACTGGTGAGTTTTTGTGTTTCTGGGTTGACTTTTGATCTGCAGCTGAAGTCATCATACAGCTGGGCTCAAAGCTATGTGTTCACGTGTTTGTGATTCACAAAAACCTCTACCTCTTGTGGGTGAATGTGAAATATCTTCTTATTTCTGGAGGGTATTAATAAGTTAGATTCGAAGGTCTATTAAATTAAAGGAACTCTGCTCTGATTGGTTTTTAGACATATATAAAGTGCAAATACTAATTGAATATTCCCAGAATTCACAGAAAAGGAAATAAATGAATCTTGCTTTTCCTTAGAGAAGTATTGTTCTGTGAAATATTTATTTCATTTTTATATATGAAGTGTGTACTAGATTATGATGGAAAAATAATGATACCTAAGACGTACTGTTTAAAGGCTGTGGTTGTCAAAGAGTGGTCTGCGGAAGACCCGTCAGGGAGTCTGATAGGTCCTTTTTTTTTAAGCTGTATAGGCCAGATTTTCTTCATATGCTTCAACCAAAAAATTTCTCAATAGATTGAATGTAGAAACAGGTATGAGAATTCAGCTCTCTTCTTTTAAGCCAGGCATTTTAAAGTCCGTTGTTTTTAACCTTTAAAAAAAATTTTTAAGCCAGATATTTTCAAAACTAAAACAATTCTGCTCTTCTAATTTTTGGTTTTAGAAAAAAATATAAAAAATATAGTCATTTAAAAACTTAAAATGCGGGATCCCTGGGTGGCGCAGCGGTTTGGCGACTGCCTTTGGCCCAGGGCACGATCCTGGAGACCCGGGATCGAATCCCATCTCGGGCTCTGGGTGCATGGAGCCTGCTTCTCCCTCTGCCGTGTCTCTGCCTCTCTCTCTCTCTTTCTCTCTCTCTGACTATCATAAATAAATAAAAATTAAAAAAAACTTAAAATGCTATTCATGTCAACCTGTTTATTATTTTTAAATGAATTTTTTAAATTGCCGATTAATTGCTATTATGGTAAATGGCAATAAATATAACCTGCATAAAACGAATACTTTGGAATTCTCAACAATTTGAGAACCATGGCCAATATGAAATAAAGGACTTCAGGCCTTGAAACTAATCTTTAATATTATATATACTAGGCTTTGAGGAAAAAAAATCCTTCTAACAAAAACTGCTAGATCAGGACATATTAAGAATTCAAATCCACATAATGAAGGTGATTCTTGACAAGTTAGACAGCTTTAATGGCTGGTTTAATAATTTTCTTTATCAATGTTCAGTGTAATATGGTATATATATATACACACACACACATATGTATACTATATATATATATATAGTATACATATATATATATATAGCAAAACTTCCTACTTTGGGTTATTAACCAAATTAACTACAGGTACATAATGCTTAAGATTATAAAAATGTAAATTTGTCTTCATAACTCTGAAGAAATTTTTATAGCAGTAATTATTTTTGTAGTATATTGGTTTAAACATCACTTTCAAGATCTGTAGGCAACTTAAAACCTTGGAATTTAAAAAAGGGCATTAATCAGAAGATAATCAATGGATATACAGATAATTTATAAGTATTATTGATACTGAAACATTGATTGCTAAACATAATTTCAAGTTTATATACTTCTGTATCTGTCTTTGATACACCAAAAAGTGACTAGATCTTTGTGATCTTCATATTAATGAATGTTTTATTTTTGCCACTTTATGAAGGTATGAAGGGTATGTATTGCTGGAGAAAGTTTTGTTATTAGTATTTATGAATTTTGTAGACTGATAAAATCTTTAAGTGTGATATAGTTCTCAATTTTCTATCTTCTAATTTGCTCTGTGAAACAGAAGTTATTTTAGTTAGAATTATAATTAATATGGATGCTTGAGACTATAATAGAAGCCATAGTGAAAGAGAAATACAACTGTGTATGTACTTTTGTTTTTCAAGAAAAAAAGAGAGTGATTTATCTTAAATTATATGTCAATTTGTTCCAAAATATAAGAGAAAATAATGGAGGACAAAATCTGAGTGTGTATAGCAAATTGTAAAGAATTTAAGGAAAGAGAATTTTGTTTGTCTTGAATTATAATAACTAAGTCTGAAAAGAAACTGTGAAATGTATTAAAATTTTGGCAAAGTTTTTCCTATTTTGAAGAATTTATTCATGATAATTTAAGAAACTAAAAGGAGCTTGTGAAGTTGTTATTGCCAAATATCATATTAATGAAAAACTAGAATTTAGCTCTCTTTCCATTAAAGTGATAAATTAGTCTAAGAACTCTTAGTAAGGGGTAGTAAAATACCATTCTGTCCCCTCTGAATTCTATTCAGATAGTAGCAATTTCATATCTTATTAGAATAATTTTCTGTGCTCTGTACTTTTAAAATGTCCCTATTTTTTAAAAAGCAAAAAATAGGGCAGCCTGGGTGGCTCAGCGATTTGGCGCCTGCCTTCAGCCCAGGGCGGGATCCTGGACACCTGGGATCGAGTCCCACGTCGGGCTCCCTGTGTGGAGCCTGCTTCTCCCTCTGCCTGTGTCTCGGCCTCTCTTTCATTCTGTGTCTCTCATGAATAAATAAATAAAAACTTTTTAAAAAAAAAAAAAAGAAAAAATAAAGAACAAAATTTTCTCACTTGTGAAAGAGTTAAAATTTCTTACAATCAGGTTACCTTGTTTAATGGTATTTTAAAACACTTCATTGGTACTTGATTTTATAAATAGCCAAGTACTAGTCTCAGCATCCATGATGCTATCTTAATGAAGTGATAAAAATCTCCTTAATAATTCTTTTGATTTTACCTTCTCAAGTTCAGACCCCAAATCAGAAAAATAAAATCAGTATGTCTTTTGCACCTAAAATTACCTTTGAGAAAACCAGAAGGCCCTAGAAAATTAAAAAGATTTATTATTTTACCTTATAAAGAACGGTAGAAATAATTAGAAGTGTTTGGTATGTTCCATATTTCACAATTAGTTTGATGTTATTGTAAGAGCTACATAGGAGTAATTGTCAAATCAGAAGACTTGCACAATCTTCCCTTATTATGTATTTAGAGGTAAAATGTTATTAATTTAAAATTCTCAGAAATTGTACATTTTATGAGAAGACCCCTGAGAATAGTTATTATTTTTATTCTCAGGAAGAGCATTGATCAAACCCTTGTGAAATAGTTTTGTGCTATACCCCATTAAAAGAATATTATTTTCCATCATCCTGATACTATTGGTCACTGTATTCAGTTGACCATTGTCATTCAACTTCATTATTGAGCAAATTTCAGCTTCCCTTAGATATTTGCTTGAAGGCTCTTCTATAAGCTACTGGTTCATAAAATGTATTTCAACAAAGAAGAACAGTTTCAGAGCCTCATGGTGTGGTCTGTACCAGGTACTCTGTGGAGACTTTAAAGAATAGACAGCTGGATATATATTTCTGAACTTTCAATGCTTAGACAACTTTCGAAGTTTACCAATGGACAGAACGACTAGAACTCTTTCCAGTCCTGAAGCAGATATACATGAGGAAAGCAGACTCTGGTCCAAGATCCAGTAGAACAAGAATGAATTACATGGGACTAAATAAACTGAAATGGAAAGTTAAATTGTGATTATTTATTTGAAATGTCATTAACATTATTTTTAATGTTTTATTTTTTAATGGATATATGAAGAATTTCTTTCTGTTTGTTCATAAACTATCACTAGCTCTTGGGGATTCCTGGGTGGCTCAGTGGTTTAGCCCCTGCCTTCGGCCAGTGGCGTGATCATGGAGTCCTGGAATTGAGTCCTGCATTGGGCTCCCTGCATGAAGCCTGCTTCTCCCTCTGCCTGTGTCTCTGCCTCTCTCTCTTTCTCTCTCTCTGTGTCTCTCATTAATAAATGAATAAAGTCTTTAAAAATAACCAAAAAAAAAAAAAACCAAAAAAACAAAAAAAACTATCACTAGCTCTCAATTTAGTAAACTTTTTTTTTAAAACTGAAATAAATATTTTAAGGGCATCTGGTTTTCACTGAACCTCAAAATTTGGATATACTTCTAATTCATATTCAATACTAAATACACTTCAATAACAATAAAGTTATCTGCATAGGTTCAGTAAAAATCTGTACTCCTTTTACCAGAATAATATTGGGCAAATTGATTATGCAACTGAGTCCGTACATGTAGTGTCATATCTGAGAACAAATCTCATTTAATCAGATATGACGTGCCCACCTTTAATGAACAAGGTTTTGTTTTATTTATAAAGCCTATGTTATCTGCCATGTGTTCCTTCTCAGAAAATCACTTGGTAAAAGACTCCAATCAAGCAAGAAATGAACCATATCTGAAAGTAAAACAAGGGAAGAGGAAGAGAGAAAACAGTAAGAATCAATTTAAATTATCCATTAAATAGAAAATGATAGGTTGTCTGGAAACATATGAGCTTAAATCAGGTCTCCTGTAATGGGAGGAACCTACTACACGGAAAATTCAAATAATAGTCTGGAACAAAAGGTACTAAAATGTAGTGAACTATCTGAATAAAAGGAAGAATTGGGTTGGAGAAGGCAGAGTAAGAGCATTTCAAATGTCTCATGGGGCAAAGGGAGGGCACAGAAAGTGGTGTAAAAGTATCTTCGCCTGGAGAACACGTTTGTGGGGAAAACATTTGGTATCATATTTCAAATAGAAGTAGAGACAAATGCATCTGATTTTGAGAGCAGGCAAATGGAAGTTATCGCAAATTATTAAGGAAAAAGTGGAATGAGTAGTAACGAGATTTTATCAGAAAAAAATGAGAAAAGGAAGCAACATCAATGAAAAATTAGTAATAAGCATAAGGAAAATTGGAAGAGATAAGATGAAAATATCAGCCATTTGACTAAATATAAATGCACTGTATTCTATCATTAAAAGAGAGACTATCAGATTGAATTAAAACCCAAAACATGGGCCACATGATTCTTACAAGAAATATCCCCCCCCCCTTTTTTTAAGCAATATCCTTAAAGCAAAATGAGTGTTGGACATAAAAGGATAAACGAAGAAAATCAGGCAGATGCAAAGAAAAAGGAGCGGAACTGGAATATTAACAACAAAAGAGGTAGAATTTAATTTTAAATGCATAAACCTAAAAAATAGGAAAATTCTATGATAAAAGACACAGTTTATGTGGAAGATACAGCTATCAAAAAACTTTATGTAGCAAGTAAAACTACTGGAAATTCAAGAAGATAAAAATCCAAAGGCTGTTTGGGTGAAAGACTTCAGCACATCTATTACAGAAATAAGGACACAGAATTTAATAAAACAATTCATAATTTCTATTTCAGAGAAAATACTTTTTCATCTATGGAACAATTATAAAAATTTATCATGTTTTTGGCTACAAAGAAAGTATTTAAAAATTCAAAAAAGTAAAGATTTAGTAGACATCTTAGATGTTATAGTATCTGATTACAATCCTATAAAAGTAAAAAGAATTTAAAGTTATATGATAAAATTTTAACGAGATCTACATAAAAACTTGTATTGATAGATAATCCTGTTGATCAAAAACAAAATCAAAAGGAAGCAACTGCAGGCTAATGAATAATGAAATATTCTACTCTGAAATAAATGTGTAAGACTGTCTAAGAGCAGGTGAGGTTGACATGCTTTTGCTATTTTTGTACATATAGGAAGTTTTAAAATTGGAAGTTCATGAGTAGTGGAGATTCTATAATCAATGAGAATAATATTCTGTACCCCCTGTTTTTCCCTCTTAGGTGAGATATTTTTTAGAAATTGTGTTCATCTTGGTGACTGCATGCTTGCTACAGTCTGGAAGTTTATAGGCACTTTATGTTTTCACTGAATAATGGATAGATTGAACCAATGGATGAAATAATGATTCATTCACACTAAAATATTAGGCAGAACTTTGTGCTGAGAAATCTGTATTTTATAGGAGATAGTATGTATTACTAGAGGAGAAAGGGCAATGGTAGACATTTTGCAATACTTCTGCGGAAGGACTACCTGTAAGTCCTCTAGTTACACCAGCCTGGCAAATACCTAACCTTCCTATATTCTGCTGTTCTTTTATATTTTGGAGCTCTAGAATGTTTGTCAGGCTTCTGTAGGTGTTTTCAGAGTATTCATCAGCTGTTTGTATCCCCATGACTTGTGTGTGGGGGTTGTGAGGTGGGGACAACCAATGGCCCCTTCCTAATCTTGACAGGAAAATCACCAGTTGCTTGCAGAGAAACCTTCAGGTTCATGGACCTGTGGTTCTGAGATTCAAAACCTGCTATGACCAAAGAACTTTATTGTTTGGCTGCATTCATTAAAATCATTTTCCTACTTGATCAAACTCAATAGCATGGTTTTTAAGATTCCAGGAAACTCTTACCCAGGAAGATAAAATTGCAAATAACTTTCTTAGTTGTTTCAGGAACATTCCCCAAACCCATTGGTCTAAACACTAGATAACTCAATTTACCCTCATGGCAAATATATATCCCTTTTAGGATGATAGATAACATCAAATGACTATTTATTCTTCAAGATTCACTTTGAAACCCTTGTCTTGCTAAGTTCACCAACCTAAACTTTTACATGAAAAACTTGACCTGTTCTAAACAAGCTCCCTTCAGTCTACCTGTATTAAAAAAACCTGCTTTAATTACCCCTCTCCCCCAAAAGCCTCATTAAATGTCCAATCTTTACTGTCCTTCCTCTGAAATGCTATTGAAATCTTTCAAAGAAGTGATCTTCTCCACTGCAGTAAGCAGTAAGCTCAACTTTGCTCTTTCAACAGGTTGTTTTGGTGACATTTTCAGGAAGCCAGTATTTGACAATCTAAAAGTAAGAAATTGTCCTACAATTTCTGAAACAATTTCAGACAACTGAAGGTCTGATTGACTTATTCCAGTTATTTGAACAAATGGCTGGCTTTCTGAAAGGAAGTTTTAGGTTAATTACAGGACACTGGTGTGCTGGAGCTGGCTTGTACTACTGGCTCTCACCGACTTGCAGAGATGCTTTTCAAATAACAGAGTATGTCAAACTGTTAAAATATTGCTAGCTTTAAATTAGCCATGGTAGAAGTATTTGCAGCAAATACTACCAATCAGGGTTTTTTATTCAGAGAGGGGTAGACCAGCACACCACTGGTTTATCGTTATGCTATTTTCATGCTGGATCCTCTGAGATCCTTCACTTATTTTGGGAAATAGGATGAAAAACACCCCCTCTTATGGGATAATAAAAAATTTAAAGCCCCATTATTATCAGAAATGTATTCATATTTTTCCATTGCAAAAAATTATTATGGAGAATGATACATGTACTAATAGAAGAATTTATTAAATCTCCCATCTCTGATACTTTCGTAATTCCATAATTTACTCTGCTATTGATAAAATTTTAAATAGGTGAACTGAATGCATAAAAAGTTTTACACTTAGGATTTTTTAGTTATTTAGTATATTGCAGAAAATCAGCTTTGAAGGAACAAATCTATAAAGGAACACTCACGTCAAAAAAAGTACCATCAGTCCCAAAGCAAGGGCTGACTTGCTTCATTGTCCGGGATCTACAGGCCTTCAGCACAGCTTCTTGAGTCATCCCTTGTGCTCCAAACTTCCAAGATGCACTACTGGTCTTGGTTCTTCAGAGAGAGCAAGGGGATCGGTCAGTTGAAATAGGTTGAAACTTTAAAAGAAATAATTTTACTAATAGCATTAATTATAAAAGCAAAAACAAAGGAAAAAATTTACAAAATGGTGGTGACACATTGTACATAGAATAACAAAATCATCCTTTATTTTCCTCCTTATCTAACTATATATTTGTTCTTTGAGTTGAGGAAAAGGCTGCAGTGAAAATTGGTTAGAGTCTCCCTCCTTGGTAGAATGCTGGATGGTAAATAAATGGATAGGTGAGACTTGCATATATTTTGTTATTTATTATTGCACATATTTTATATATTTCCTGGGAACACATCCAGGAAATCTCTTTTCTGGGAACACACCAACTCAAGGAATATGTGACAATATAGCCAGGAGCACCATGTAACTTTGTCTGTCTGTTTGTCTTTCTTATTTTCTTTTTGTTGTAAGGTGTGAGTTATTAGAATGAGATCAACCTTGGGGGAATTTGATTGATAAAGCACTTAAAATTCAAACATACTTATTGTGCCTATAACTCTCTCTGAGCTTGGCAGCAGAATAAAAACTTCCCCTTCACAGTGTGTGTTAACAAAAAGCAAACAAACCTCTCAGATCCCCAGGTAGGTGTGTGTTTGTAATGCTTTTCTCCTTTACATGAACCTTTGGTTTTCTAACTGAGAGACAAACAGAGAGATAAGAAAATGGAATACTTGGGTACTTATTTGTATAAATGTATAAAATCACAGAACACTAAGGGATCTTTGGGTAAGCAATACTAGTCAAATTTATGGAAAAGGAGAAGTTCCAAGTCACATCTTTAATGTCACATAGTCGCAGAATTAGAACCAGATAGAGCAGGTGAGTTTCATGTCACTTAAAAGATATAGACCCAAACGTTATTCTGGTTTTTGGCAGTAATGACTGATGTGATATCGGGTTTATAAATATATATATTTTAAAACTTTCCCATTTCCCCCCTCCTATCTCTCCCTCCACCTCTTTTCCTTTTTTCCTTTTCCTTCCATCATCTTTAAAATACGTGCAAATCTTACAAGGATAAAAAAAAACAACCTGTAGAGATGAACAAAGTAACATCAGATTTTCCTCCTTATTGTTCAAGGGTCATGGGTGAACAATTTGACAATTCATGTTGAAATCCAGCATGAATGTCCATATATGGAAATCCATCTAAGTCATAAATAAAGGTAATGGAAGAGTGGAATTTTTTTAAGACAGATTTTCGAAACTGGCCTCTAACAGATGATATCCACTATATACTACTGATTTTTCAAGGAGTCTGGAAAGACATAGCCTGCTGATTTAATTTACTGCTCCCCAACCTGTGGTCTGTGGAAGTATTTAGCCATATTTTTCCTGTGGGTAAACTCCATGTAGAAAATTACTTTTGGAATTAGCCACATTACCTCTTTCTGGTCACTAGAGTGTCATTTAGTAAATTGCTTCTTTAGTGTTCCTTGGCGGCTGGAATGAATTAATGAAGTTACTAGGTTATTTTCTGCACTGTGAGAATCTGGCTATCATTTATTAAAAAGAAGACCCTCCATATTGCAAGCATTCCTGAACAATAATTCTCTTTTTAGGTTTGTTCATCCATTCAGCAAACACTTCTTGATTACCGACCATAGGTACGCTCTTTATTAGGCACTGGAGAGACATGATGAACAAAAGCAGTTCCTGACACCAAAAAATAAGTCTAATGAGAGAGTAGCAAGTGACAACTAAATATAGTGTGACATTGCTTCATGGGAGTCATGCATAGGGTTACCTAAGCAGACTGAGCTGCAGTGGTGGCAATGGTGGTGGCAGCTATGGGTGACAGAGGCAAAAATGATGCTGATGGTAGCTTCGCTGGGTGGTCGTGTTAAGGATGCAGCAGGGGTCACAGAAAGCTTCTTAGGAAGGATAATTGCTGTGTTGAGCTCTGAAGGATAGAGGAATTAGCCAAATGAGGGAGGAGCATGTTTCCTTATTCTTGCCCCCATGTGCCTCAAACAGATATGCAATGTATTTTAGTTCCTGATCCCAGCTGACATGAGAACAATTCTGAGAGGTTCTTACAAATTCTCATCTTAAAGCTCAACTTGGCTCTTGCAGTGTGGTGTGCATCTCATGCATGCATCATCACAACTCTCTGCACATTTGTAACCTATTCCATCAGAGAATGTATTACCAGCCACGATTTTTGGCCCCATGTCAGTGTTTGATTCAAGGCAATACCTTCTCCATCGCCTTTGCTCTAGCAAGAAGTATGCCATGCATCATCAGACCGTCTGGTAACATTGACACTTTTATGTATCCCTGAGATATAATTTCTGTAGCTGAAAGGCCAAAAAGTTTGTAGAGCAGGATTTTGGAGAAATAAGCAAAATGAAGCCAACCTGTTAAATTCTTTAGTGTTGATGCACTTCCCCCCCAAAAAAAAGCCATTCTGGGGACTAAGGTCACTGAGGTGAGAAAAATGATGTATGGGGCTGTCACATAAATCTCATCTGTGTCCTATAATTTTTAACCTGCTTCAGGTCAGTGGGGATTTAAAATGTCTGGCCAATAGGAGTGGGGCAGTCAAGATAGTCCTCAAGGAATCCTCAGAAGAAATGTAAATTATTTTATGTCTATCTTGCTGTAGGGACCAAGAACCTGTGAGGTCACTCTAGATACCTTAGCACATATTGGACTTTGCTTAACATGCCCACACATCTGCTTCTGATCTCTTGAGAGTTGTTTTCATTTTAGTTCTCAGCAACATGTTCTCTGTTTTACTAACAAATATTACTGTCTTTGGCAACATTCCCAGGCATCAAAAACTAAATATCTATCTATCTATACGTAGGTAGATAGATATCTTCTATTAAATTGATCAGTAGTAGAAAACACTACCTATTTTTAGTACTGACTTGAATTGAAATGATGAGTTATCAGCAAGGAGTGGTGGAGTCCTTTCTAATATCGGTAGCTTGTATTTAGTAAGTGCCTGCTATTTGCCAGGTATTACACTAATTGTCATAAACAAAAGGAGAATTTCCTGCTTATCACACCTCTATCAGGTGGGTATTATCTTTCCACATACACGTTCACAAAAGTGAAGGGATTTTCAAAGATCATAGGCTACAAAGTAGGAAACACAAAATTTGAGCTCAGAGCCCATGTTCCTTCTGTCACATTTAGTAGATTTCAATCTTCCGTCAATGTACATGACTAGAAATTTTCTAATCAAATTTCACTCCATTTGAACTATGGATGCTCTCTAAATGTGAAACAGGTAAATTGAGTCTTAGAAAGACTTTGAGACCTATGGCTTTAGAATGAAAAGTTTGAAAACAGTAATGCAGGAGCATTGTAGTGGAGGAGAACATTTCACAGGGAAAGGGCACTTGAAGCAAAAGCTTAAAGAAGAAGAGGGAGGGGAATTTCAGGAAGAGGGATACTCCCTTGAGGCAATGTCCCTGATGAGATACACATAAAGAGTCATGGTAATGTGACTTTTCTGTGTGATTATAGTCTAGGACCTGGGCAGGGCCACACTGGAAATCAGGGCTAGGGAATGATTTAGCATTGATGGTAAGTGAGGAATGGCATTTAGAGATTGAGATTATATTTAACCTCAGCTGGGGGTGAGCAGTGGAAAAGAATTAGTTTTGTCACTTCAGAGAGATGAATCAGAGAATTTCCTTGTTGTGATTGCTTTTTTAATTGAATGTCCCTGAGTCTATATATGTGAGAATACCAATAGTGATCAGTGCTTTTGGAAGGCAAAACTCCATGGCCTTTGCCAGGGGACTGATAGGTGAATAATTTTATAACCATTACTCACCCCGCCCCTTGTCTTTAGAAAAGCATCTGGTGCCCCAAGATTCTTCACTCCAAAACCCTTCAAAGTATGAAGTTAAGAAATGAAAATGCAGCAGGTCTGACGTTGGTATGGTCTCTGGGAAATGGCAAATAAGCGCATGATTTCCAGGACTTTGGTAAGGTTTTAGTAGAATTTTCACTTTAAATTTTGTTTGGAAACAACGTATTTTTATTTTACATTCAAGTCCAGAACAAGAATGGTGTGATGCAGTGTGGTGTTTTGAAGATTGCTAAGTGGTGGGGGGGAGGAGCAGAATTGATGGCACAGGCCTGGGTTTGTTCAGTAGATGTCAGAGGGTTCCATAATGTTACATGCTCCTGCAGGAAACCATGTCAACTCAACAGAAAGCAGCAAGGTCACTATTTACCTCATATGCTGCAGTTCTACATATCAGCACCAATTTCTGATTGGTTAGGTAATTGGCTAACTGGGCAGGACATTTCAAATATCCACTCTGGAAACAGGGCCAACTATCTTATTTGTGGGCCCAGTGGGAAACAGAAATGTGGGGCCCCTTCTTTAAAAAGCAGGAAAAAAATACTACTAAACATGTTAAGATACAAAGCTTTTTCTTTTCCCTGTGGTCTCTATCTTGATTTGTGGTATTTTATTTTATTTTATTTTATTTTATTTTATTTTATTTTACTTACTATTTAATGTCATTCTACATTTAGATTAATTGAAAATTTAATATATAAATAAAATTATTAAAAATTTCAAGATGGTGACTGGTGGGCATTAAGTCTGGTGGGAGGCTTCTCTGAGTCGGGGGCTCTGCATACAGGTAATATGCCCATGAAACCAGCCTTATCTAGAAAGCAGTAGTCTAGAACTTTAGCAGCACCAAAATAAGCATTTGGTGAGTGTGATTCCTTGAGGGTAAAGAAAGAAAACAAGAAAGAAATCAATGGCTTTAAATATCCTCTAACAAAAGATGGCCCAAAGTACCAGGTTATCATTCTGGGAGTGCAGGGCATGCAGTAGACAAGGGATATCTGGATGTCAGTGAAGAATAATATGTCCTGATCTTTCCTAAGTTTGTGGGGGAGGAATCCAGGAGGAGCACATGGGCTGGAGACTAGTACCATTAGGTGAATCCCCAACTAGATAAACTGACCCTGTCTATAAGCTGCTAATGTGTGAATTCATGTCATTCTAGAAAGAAGTCTATTGGGTGAGGAGAAGAATTTCAAACCCTACTTTCTTCCCTGTGTGGTTGGTAGTTTTACTCAACAATTTAGGAGATCAAGTTGATAATGAAATCTATCTGTGAAGGAGAAGGAATCCACTCAATCAAAAAATAGTTGGTCATCATTTCAGCCTTCCCCATCTAAGAGATGTAGCTCAACATGGAAAAAAACTCATGTAAGCAAAGAACAGTAATAGGATGTTGAAAATGTGGGTTCGTAGTTGCACATGTGAAAAAGACCTAGAAGCTTTATTTTAATTACAGTAAATACTATGTGAGTCAGCAGCATGAAGTAGCTGGAATAAAAGAGCTAATCTGCTATTGAGCAACATAAATAGAAGTATAATATCTGGGACAAAGATGGCAATAATAAACTTCAACTCTGACTCTTCAGACCACACCTGTGGTATTGTTTTTCATTCTATGCATCCTCTTTTAAAAGTAACATAAACAAGACTATGATTATTGGAATTGAGTAGGAAGAGGGTAGGGACTCAAAACAATGCAATCTAAACAACAGTGGGAAAATGGGACTGTTTAGTTTTGCCAAAAGGAAAATTTGATAGAGAAGGAGAAGAGGTGAAATAAAAGGTGTTTCTGAACACTTGAAGAGCTTTTGTGCAGAAGAGGAATTAGATTAATTTTTTTCAAAGATTTTATTTATTTATTTGAGAGCGAGCATAAGCCCTGGGGAGGAGCAGAAGGAGAGGGAGAAGCAGACTCCTTGCTGAGCAGAAAGTCCAATGCAGGGCTTGATCCCAGGACCCCGGAATCATGACCTGAGCTGAAGGCAGACACTTAACCAACTGAGCCACCCAGACATCCCTTAGATTAACTAATTTCACTGAAGGGTGAAACAAGAGACAGTGGTGACTTCTAGAAGGGGATAGATTTCTGTTCAATGTAGGAAGGAATTCAGTGAATTGAAAGCCCTTCTATTTTTACATATTCATATTTTTAAAGATTTATTTATTTATTTTAGAGGAAGGTGGAGAGAAAGAATCTTAAACAGACTCTGTACTGAGTGCAGAGTTCAATGTGGAGCTTGATCCCATGACCCTGAGATCAGAACCTGAGCAGAAACCAAGAGTCAGGTGTTTGACGCTGCCACCCACACACCCCCTCAAAGCATTTTTAAAAGAAGAAATGAGCTTCTTTGGGAAGTAATGAATTTCCTGGTGCTGGAGCATGGGTGTGGTGTTATCAAAAAAGTTTAAGTTGTGAAGTCATACAATCGGGGCTCACATTCAGGCAATGATATTTACTAGAAGAACTTGGCAAACTGCTTGATGTCTCCCAGCTTCAATTGCTGATGGAAGAGATCTAACTTTACTAGAAGGCATGTTTAGAATATTAGAGAAAATCATGTAAATCTCTTGACATATTCTCAAATGTTGTGCTCACGAGATATTGAATGTGCCTTATGGGAAGTATATATCATTTTTTTTTTAGTATATATCATTTGACACATGTACACGAACATATTTCTGGTTGGTGGAGAAGCTTACTTTGCCCTAGATCTCAAGATATCCATCTGAAAGCCTTTAAAAAGTAAAAAATTGCTTAGTCTTGTTCTTATCAAATGTTTGCCTTAACTTTCTTCCATTATGAAAGCTAAGATCATAAGAATTTGCCTACATATATATTCTTGGAGTTTTTCTAGTGAATTATCAGTTTTTACATGGGGGTTTTAAAAATGGCTTTGCAATTTTGACAGTCAATATAAAAAAACCCTGAAAAGTAAGTGTTTAATCTACTATAAGCCAAGCATAAAATATCTGAATTCTCAACTTGTCCTCTGATCCTCCGTTCTCCAAAGCATCTTTTAAAAATCGAAGCATTTTCTGGACTAGGGCAGATAGAATCACCAAAGGATTATAGAGATCAATATTCTCTCACCTAGTCATGTGGGATAAGATAAATTCCATTTTATAGCTGGAAATACTGAGATTATACCAGCAGTAAAATTTATTGAGCGTCTCCTGTATGTCAAGTGCCAGGTCAGGTGCTTTACCTGGTTTCCTACGCTGTCTGAACAAGAAACTTAATTGAAGCAAATATTATTATCTTCAGCCACTGGTGAGGCGTGGTGGTTGGAGGACAGAGATCACTGTAAAGAACACAAATCATGCCTCTCTTACTGATGGCCCTCTCCTGGGGCCCACCACAGTGCTTGGCATATGAGGCACACAAGAAATCTTTGTTGAATTATTAGATAGATGGATGGACAAATGGGAACATAGAATCTCAGAAAGAACAAGCAAACCGAGGTCATAGAGTACTGTAAGTGGTGGAGGTCTACTCACTCATGTCACTGACTTTCAGGCTGTGCATCAAGTGTGCACGTGGTAATATGCATTTTCATGCTGAAAGGCTATTTAATGACTGATAATTGGCATCGGATAAGCCTGAGATACATATTTTTTTCAGATTTTTGTCATCCCTAGCTGTATTACTTTTTATTTGCACTTTAGGAAGTTTGTTTCATATAAGTTGATTCCACTATTTTTATTGTCTCAGATACTAATTTTAGAATAGCCCCCTTTTTTCTGATTATGAAAATAATGCATGGGGTACAGAATGAAGTTATGTAGACTTGACTTTGAATCCCAACTGTACCATAGACAACTAAGTGATCTTAGGCAAGTTACCTATGGAGATAATACTTCCCACCATTCTTTTATTTCTTCTTGATTTGGTCAGAAGTAAATGAGATAATATGCACAATTTTCTTGGCATAGTGTCATGTACATTATAGGCATTCAACACATATTAAACCATTAATGCTTAAATATTCTTAATATATGCTCATTGTAAAAAACTTGGAAAACACAATAATGAAAACATAATAAAACGCTCATAATCAACATACTCAAATATTACCGCAGTCAGTAATTTGTTGTGTTTTCTTCTAAAATGTTGTGTACATTTTTGAATAGTTGAGATAGCACTGCATATATAATTTTGTGAACTGCTCTTTTGGTTTTTACCTCAGCAGGAGACTAATTTGATTAAGAGATAAAAGCTGAGAAAAGTCATGAGTGCCTTCAACACTAGAGCATTTTGATGTTATGTTCACAGACCCTAAATGGGCACTTCTTTGTGTTTTAAATTACTTTTCTGCTCAAGGAGTGATGAAGTTGAAGTGTTGCTCCCTAGGATATCTGGAAGGCAGTAATTATTCTGCTCTCTAATTGAAGAATAAATGTCCGGTTTTACTCTGTGCTTTTTCCAGGCCTGTGCTAATCAGGATGCTGGATCTTGGAGCTTTAAGATAATTAGTGATGGACATTTTGCTCTGGTTGTTAAATAGCCTTCCCTTTCCTTTGCAATGCCTTCTCATTAGTAATCAAAAGAGAAATTGCATCAGAGAAGCTGAAGATACATTTATATGGCTCAAATGCCATGACTGGTCTGTGAATTACTCAAGAACCTGTGAGTATTTGGAAACATTTGGAAACCAGGTGGTGCTTGTAAAGATGAGAGGAGGATTGTCTTTAACAAGGGACACACTCAATGCAAGACGCTGATAGTGAAATGTCACATAGTGGCTTTCTTCCTGGCTGTTTTTCAGAGTGACTGAAATGGGATTCAGCTAAGGTCAGGGACTCTGAGGGGTTAATGAACTACTGCCTTTGACTCTCACCTCATCTAGGGAAGGCACTGTCTTGTCAAAATTACTCTTATTATTCTCAGGAGAGAGAGGAATAGAGATTCAAGGCAGTTGCTGAATTCTCAGAGCAGAAATACTATGGACTATAACTAGCCTAGAGAAAAAGAACAGAAGCAGATAGAAGTGGGAAGCTGTATTCCTGATTGGAGTAGATTTTTAAAAATTACCATCCTCCCCATCACCGTCATATATTTAGCATGTTATGAATGAGTGGGGAAGGGGGGTCACTTGGCTTGATTTTTCTGTCAAGCTGGT
This sequence comes from Canis aureus, assembly GCF_053574225.1. NCBI lineage: Eukaryota > Metazoa > Chordata > Mammalia > Carnivora > Canidae > Canis > Canis aureus. The sequence continues at coordinate 19,674,658 of NC_135619.1, forward strand.
AGATGTAGCATGTTGTGGGTTGAGTTGTGTCTCCAAAAAGATGTGCTTAAATCCATCCCCCTAGTGCCTGTGAATGTGACCTTATTTGGAAATGGGGTCATTGAAGATGTGATCACATTAAGATGAGGTCATACTGGATGGTGTAGGGGCTAAATCCAGTGACTGGAATCCTTATCAAAAAGCCATGTGAAAAAAAAAAAAAACAAACAAAACCAAACCAAAATGCCATGTGAAGACACAGGGAGACACACAAGGAGAAGCACCACATGATAGCAGAGGCAGAGACTAGAGGGATGCAGCTATGAACCAAGGAATGCCAAGGATTGCCAGGAGTCACATCCAAAGCTGGGAGGGGACAAGAAAGAATCCTACCCTAGAGCCTTCAGAGGAAGCATGGCTCTGCTGACACCTTAATTTTGGACACCTAGGTTTCAGAACTATGAGGAAATACGTTTCTGTTGTTTGAAGCCAATAAGTTTGTGGTTATTAGTTATGGCAGCCCTAGCAAACTAATATATAGTACATATGGGATTGATCTCTATCTATTCTAAGAGAATTTTTCAAGAGGACTAGATTTCTATTTTCAGATTGAGTTTTGTACTGCTTCTTATTCTATACTGCTTACCATAGTTGAAAATGGAGAAATAGGGTTTCTTATAGCTCAGAGGGATGCATGAGCACACATACATCTTGGGTTGGGTTTCCTCAGAAGCAGATACTGAGATGAGGATTTGAGCAAGTAATTTCTTTGAAGATGATCCAAAGAAGTGCTGATGAAGGAATGGGGATATGAGGTAGGCATGGGATGGAAGCAAATACCAAAGGCTGGGTTGTGGATCAGTTTATGGTGGAAAACTGGGAAATATCCCTTTGGGAAGCTCTGTGGGATAATATATAAGATGCCTTAAAGTTGTAGGATAAAATCTGTCTTTTCACCACAGATGCTCCTTTCAATCCTCCAGGAATTCTGTCCTTGCATATGTCCTTGAATGCATGGCTTGCATTTTGGGAGGTTACTTTTTTACATCTGTGAGATCCACCTCTTAATCTTCATTTTTAAATTCCAAAATCATAATGGGAACACATCAAATCATATATATTCTTTTACTTCTTTCTGTGATAATGCTGAAACCTTATAACCTATCCCTTTTTATGCGTCATTCTGGAGGAAGCACTCCCCTAGATTTGCCTCTTCACCCACATCCCTTCATTGGAACCCTTTGTGCAGGCTTTGTCCATCATGCTGGCAGCTGTGCATAGTATCAGGGAAGGCTAAGAGACTAGATCTTCAAAAGGTAGCTTTGAGGTCAACTTTCATATATTCTGAGTCTCTATAAAGCAAGGCAGTGTAATGCTTTTGAGGATTCGAATTTGCAAACACCTTTCTGAGTGGGAAAGTCTATTTGGTTGATCTTTTTAGAAATAAGATTTTCAGTCTTATTTTTAGTTGCCGTGTCAGAATGGCTGCTTTAGAAATGTAGTTTTAAGTCTTGGATTTGATTTGGCAAAGAGAATGTATAAAAAAGTTATAAAAAATTATGTAATTCTCTTTCTAACCAAAGAAATGATTAATGTGTCCAGGGATGGCACTTTTTAATTTTTTTCATAGATATTCACACAGAAAGACTCACCCTTCGAGAACATGTTGTTTCCCACTCAGAGAGCCTTTTGGGTATTGAAAATTTTGCAAAAAATTCAAAGCATGCAAGAGAGAAAAGTTTTATATCACCTCAAACAATAGCAAGTGGCAATGGAACACCTGTCTAATGAACCTGGCTTTCATTCCAGCAGCAGCAATAGCACCGAAACTTTCAAGGTGTGATGAATTATTATCCACCATCTGTTTCACAAAATGTTAATTCTTCTTGAACCAAGATTACAGTCCAGCAAATGAGCTCTTAGCAAAGCAACAAGTCATCATTCATATGAGGCTATAGAGAGAACTTGAGCCGGAAATTATTAGTGTGAATGATTTGCCAGAAACAGAGTAGAATCTTATTAAAGACCAGAGAAAATGGTCAATTAGATAATGAGACACAAAATAAGCAGTCAGTGATGGGAAGAGGGGAAAATAGTATCTCCAGACATTGAACTAGAGGATGTTTCTCATTCTGTTCTATCCTTTAGGAAATAATTGTGAACCATCTCTATAAAGATTTTCATGTGACTCCTGTGCACGTTGCTGTGTTAATGGTCACCCAGAGTTGTGAAGCATAGTTGTCCAGGTTTCTCTTTGTCTTGTGATTGTAGTAAGATCATTGTGTAGAGGGCATGTATCTAAAACCCATTTATTTATTTGTAGATGGCGTACAATTGAACTTGAGATGACTAGCACATTTTGCGTACATGCTATTTAAAAAAATAATGAATATTCCTGTGTAATACAATTCAAAAACATAGAGTATCTTTTAGAATTGTTCAAAAGCTTTGGCTACTGACATCAATTGGGACTACTCTTCCTTACAAGCTATGGAATTAATCTATGGATATATCTTATATAAATAATATAGACAGAGAGCAGTAGTCACACATTTTATATTAAACTATAACTGGTGAATTTAGATTTAATGTGTGGTTCACAAAATTCATTTGCAAATGAAGTTCTATTAAATCTCATTTGCTGATATATATATATTTAAAGATTTTATTTATTTATTCATGAGAGACACAGAGAGAGAGAGAGAGAGAGAGAGAGGCAGAGACACAGGCAGAGGGAGAAGCAGGCTTCATGCGGGGAGCCTGAGGGGGACTCAATCCCAGGTCTTCAGGATCATGCCGTGGGCTGAAGGCTGCTAAACCACTTAGCCACCTGGGCTGCCCTGATATATTTTAAAATTGCAGATTTTTCAAAGTAGGAAAGTTAACTAGTTATCTTACATTTATTATCTAAGTTGCTAAATATAATATACAGTGTATTTAATAGTTTTCCTTCAGCTATTTATTTGGCTATAAATCTTTGGAGTTTTAAATAAAATTTGTATCCTTTCTTTTAAATTGTTCTAGACTCTGCATATCACTATTCTATTATGAAGGCATAACAAACATAAAAGGAATTGAAATGGAAAATTGTCTAAGGTCTGGACTGTAATAATTCCTCCCCTAAAGTTAAGATTAAGAATCTGAAAATCAAAAAAAAAAAAAAAAAAAAGAATCTGAAAATCAGGGCAGCCCCGGTGACGCAGCGGTTTAGCGCCGCCTGCAGCCCGGGGTGTGATCCTGGGGACCTGGGATCGAGTTCCATGTCCGGCTTCCTGCATGGAGCCTGCTTCTCCCTCTGCCTGTGTCTCTGCCTCTCTCTCGCTCTCTCTGAATAAATAAATAAATAAATCTTAAAAAAAAAAAAAAAGAATCTGAAAATCTTTGGGATGGGATAAGCTTGAGTTGAGAAACTAGAATATATGCTGGAGAATATAGGAATGCATCTCAAGTATAGTTCTGAAAGCCCTGATAAATAATACCTAAATCCAAGCCTGCATCTGCTTTATGTATATGTTTATGTCTTATCCACATATCTGGCTATCTGTATCTACATATTTACAGTCAAACAATAGACACCACATTAAATGAACTTTATAAATAATATTTTACATACTTAAAATTAAAAAACCCATGAATTCAATACAATTACAATTTCTTGACCTTCAGATGACTTCCTAAAATGTTGTTTGCTGATGTTGTTTATTATTTTGGTGGTAAATGAAGAAAAGGGTATTTTTCTGGGAAGAATTGTCCTCCAACTCTTGGGTATGCAAGTTTTTAAGTTTTCATTCTATTCTGAACTCGAAGTAGTGGGATTTTTTTTCTTGAGAAGATCTACCGGTTCTTAGGTGCATTTGAATCGCACTGCATGAAGGCCAAAGGATTTTTTTTTTTAAATAACATTGTGTGTTTGCTGATCAAATTACAATACTTATTGTAATTTATTTATGAAATATTTGGAGGAATTAAGAAAAGGTCAAAGAGGAAAATAAGTCATTCATAATTCTATTATCCAAAATAGCTATTATTGGCATTTTAGTATACACCTTTGCAACACAGTTTAAAATTTCTAGACATCAAAAAAAAATTTTCTAAACATCATCATTCTAAAATTCAAGCAACAGTACTTATCTTAAACTGCATACTGACTTGTGCTCCCTCTTGAGGATATAAGAGCCTGAGCCTTTTTCTTTCCACACCATGTGATTTGGGGCATGGCCAAGAGTGATCCAATGGCTTCTCAAACAAGCATGTCTTCCACACTCCAAGGTCACTTGCAAAATGACTCAGATCACAGTCCTTCAGCTGCCTTGATGTCTTTATCCTCCTTGATAAAATGCCAAGTGCATTGTCTTCAGATCCTCCCTAAACCACAAAACCATGAGGTGCTAGAATGGACCAAACGTCCTGAGTTTGTCCCATGGCAGAGTTGATGTACTACACTGAGTTCCATGCCCCGTCTGCTGTTCTACTTTAAGTGAAAAAAAAAAAAAAAAAAAAAAAGTTTCCTCTTTCCAGTTCTCAGGTTGGTTTTTTTTCAAGTAGCTATGAGCATGGGTAGTCTGAAACACCTGCCCTCCAGCACTGGCAGAAAAAAAAAAAAAAAAAGCTTAAGAATTATAGCAAAGGGAGAAAAATCCCCTTGACACTAGCTCTGACTAAGGTCTCAGTGAAGATTTTGATTGTCCTGGTTTAGGTCATGTGCTTAACATGTAATAATCATTCTAGCCAGAGGACTGATTATTCTGATTGACTCTAGCTATGTTGGATACTGGACTGCAGCTATGTTGCATGCCCACCTCAAAGCCTGAAGATGGGTAGAGAAAGATCAGGCCCACCAGCAAACATCAAGAACTGAAAAAAATTATAATAAGTGTGAAGGACTGGTATCTAAAAAGATACTAGACAGACAGTACCCAAATATCTACTATAATATTCATATTTTGTTATAATTATAGACTGTGCAGTCAGGGTTTCAGTCAGATTTATTCATTATTGTATACTCAGTGCCATGCAGTATATTTAAACAATTATTTTTCACTTAACACTATATCTTGCCTATTTTGCTGTGTGATTAAATGTATTTTCCTAACCTGATTTTAATGGCTCTATAGCATTCTATTACTTAGATACACCATTATTTATTTAACCAATACTTAATGTTGAATATTTATTTTGTTTGAATCTGAAACTAGAACAAAGCAGTCATCCTGGGAGTTGCTTATATTGACTAACTTGTTCTTTCTAGGGTTTCTAGTCCAGCCTTCTTGGAGTTGGGAGAGCTAGGTGAAGTAAAGTTAATGCATTGAATATTAACATTTAGTGTATCATCTAGAAAAACTCCCTGTGTTTCTCTTCTACTCATACAATACTTCTGACACCACATGTCAGATGTGGATTTTTTCCCCACACTAACCAATTCTTTGACACCAACTGGGTATGTTGCAATTTAATTCAATTCCGATACTAAGAGTAGTTAGTACACACCCCACAGATTCAGGGCTCAGGCCTATAAGACTGTTCCCACTTTAGACACTGTTTACAAAGAATAGGTTATCCATAACTTACATCCATCTTGGTTACAAATCAGAGATTCCCACAACCCGTAACTTACATACAACTAGGCTACAGATCAAAGATTTTCACAACCCTGTGTTTGGATTTGACCATTTGCTAGGAGAGCTCACCTAAACGTATCTCCCCAAAAACCCAGTACCAACTAGCATTTTTACAGAAACATCATTAAGTAGGTATAATCAATTATAAACTCCATTTCTAGCGCATCTTCCCTCTCTGGAGAATGGGAGGATGTGGCTGAAAGTTTCAACTTATAATTTGTTTTTTTTTTGTGGTGACCAACCCCCGTCCAGGATCCTGGGAAGAGTCACTATTAGAACAAAAGATGTTCCTATCACCAAGGAAATTCCAAGGGATTTAGAAGCTTGGTGTCCACACCATGCTTCTATGACTCAAGAAATTACAAAGGTTTTAGGAGCTCTGTGTCAGGAACCAGGGCCAGAGACCAATATAAATTTTTTCTATTATTTCACATTTATTCATACTGATTTGGACCCATCCAGAAAAGAAACAAGTTTCTTGTACAACCTAAGGAGTTCTGAATATGCTGGCCCTGCTTAATCCTGTTTGACTCTAGATTAGCCCCCCTTTGATCCTATACTTTGTGCTCAGCATAAACTTTCTTAAATCATGCCCAGGTCTTTTGCCAAAGTGTCATTTAAGGCTCTATTCTGATTCCTAATCACTTTGTTTGCATGTGTATCTTCTAATTTTAATTTGTTAAAATGAGAAGTGGTGCCATAGTCTAGATTCCTTTCCTCCCAAGACCACAAATGGTTCGGGGTCTTCTTTTTATAGCACTGTTTTCCCCAAAAGACTTTCCAACTGTGCAAAACTATTGTGGTTTTACTAAATAACCCTCATATTCATCCTTTAATATAGATTTCTCTCTGTGCTACCCAGCCCCCCCAATGTTCCTTGAGTGGTTCACTTTTAAAGTTTCCTTGAATTTCCTTATAAAATCATATCAAATCACTACAGCCTCATCCAAAAGTTCTGTGTCTCCATTCCTAAGATGTAAAATGAGAATGATAAAAATACTTACCTCATAGGCCTGCTATCAGCTTGAATGAGTTTACACTATTGCCTACCACATACCAAGTGTTCAATAAATATCAGTTAAATAATCATTACTATTATTGCTATATTGTTCTTCTCTAAGAGTGTGTTTTATATTTTATCATGTAGACACTGGCTTAATAAATGGGAGGGGACTAGCTTTCTGAAAATAGAATCTATAGGCTATCAAAGATAAATTACTGACTTTTGTAATAACAACTTATATAGGAAATTTGATTTGCCTCAATACGTTCTGCACAATGTTCTTGTTTTCATGAAGTTGACCTCTTCTGTATCCTGACTATTCTTTATTTGCATACTTTTAAGGGAGCAGCTCTCTCACAGTCATGGTTGGTGTTCAGTTTTTCTAACTGAAAACTGTTGGTGTTAGTTTTTCTAATGGTGGGAGGGATGTTTTTAAACATAATGGTTTTAAACATGAAAATCCTTGTTGGAGATGGATTCTCCATTGTGTGGCATCATGATCTCTGTTGTGGTTAAAGGATAAACTGAGCCATATTAAAATTTTTAAAACTTTATTTGAGTAAAAAATTGATTCAAATCAGGCAGCATCAAAGTTAGCAGAGAGAAAGGAGCTCTCAGGAGCTCTAGAAAATGAAAGTCTTTTATAGGCAAAACAGAGTGAGAACAAGGAAGTTATCTTAGGCAAAATAAAATAAAATGAAAAGATTGGTTATTACAAAGATACTTTCATTTAGGGGATGGCAGAAGTCTATCAGGCAGATTCTTTAACTAGTGTTGATCAGGAAATTCCAGATTGACTGGTTTAAGATTCCATTTCTGGAAGATCCTAAGCTGTTAAGTCTTGGTTTTGGTGATGTGATGCTCAGCATAATGACTCCATTTTGGGCCTATTGTCTTTTTTTTATTTTTTATTTTTTTATTTTTAACACTGTGTTACACCATTAAACTTGGAAGCTGGAGCTGATAAGCCCTGCTGTCTTTATATTCAGGTTATGTCAATACCTTTTAGTCTTCTAAAGCACTGCATAAGAATGATACATTTCCACCAGATTCGAAGGTGTTACTGACTGTGTAGTTGGTAGGAGGCAGAAGAACAAGCCTAGAAGTCAATGATCCAGAGATGCTTCCCACCTCAAGAAGAAGTCACAGAATAAAGCAATGGTCACTGGGAGTTATGGATTTAATATACATGCAGTTGTGGAAAAAGATAGAGACAACCATATGTCCCCAGTGAGGAGATACTTCTCTTCTTAAAGGACTCAAGGGCTGAGGTCCTGCCTAAACACCTTCATATCTCTGGTGCCTAACTACAATCCAATGACTCCTGTTAACCTGGATCTGTGGCAGGAGACTTCTTGTTCTCACTGAATTCCCATCATAGCCTGAGAGGTAGGCAGCGTTAGACTCCCTGAAGAGCCAGAGGAGAGAAGTTTTATGTTGTCAAATAGAAAGTGGCAGAATGAGAAGACACATTCAGGTTCGTTTGATCATAATGCTTAGACAGGTATGCAGTGGCAGGTCAGCACTATGGGCTCTGGAACTAGGCTGGCTAAGCTGAAATCCTGACTCTGTCATTCACTGGCTGTGTGACCTTTGGCCAGTCACTTAATCTTTCTGCCTTTCCATCCCCAAGATGTAAAATGGGGATGATAACAATACTTACCTCATAGGGCTGTTACCAGCTTAAGAAAGCTTACAGTATTACCTGGCATATACCAACAGTTCAAGAACTATTAGCTAAAAGAACTATTATTATTTAAATTATTGCCATACTATCCTTCTGTAAGGATGGGTTTTATTTTTAGTCTGAGGGCACTGGACTTGTTAAATGGGAGGGAGCTAGAACTCCGAAAACAGAACACACAGAATATCAAAGATAAAATTACTGCTTGAGCTCCCTTATTAACTCTTGGTATCTTTCCTTTTATTATGTTTGGATCTTGCTCTGGTTCAGTTTGAATCTTTCCCTAGAAAAAGACAGAATGCACTAAAATTCTACCTGGGTAATGGTTTCAACACTAAACAGTGATTCCGTCTATAGGAAATCATAAAAATTCATGGAAAATTTCATTTTAAGAGTATATAACTGATCCAACAGAGGAAAAGCACAGCAGTGATACCCATTGGCTAACTTTTTTTGTATTTCTGTTTCCCAAGATAAAGATAAAATTCTAAATATTTTAATCCATTAATATTTTCATTTTATAAAATGCTGAATAAATTATGTATTTTCTATACGGAGAAACTCATGGAATTCAATATATCTAATTTAATTTTTTTTCTTAAGTAATGGTTGGATAAATATTAAAATGAAAATGTTCTTTGCTCTTAGGCAAAGGAGGAATTTATACTTATTGTAACTTCTTGCTTGACCAAATTAATTTTGTCCTAGCTTACTACTCAGTGAAAATCTAAAGACACATGGTGTTGATCATTTCTTTTAGGGTTTACAACTGTTCTGTGGGTGTGGTTGGGTATTAAGAGAATGTGGGGGCAGTGAGATAGGTTGCTATATTTTACACATTTTGTTTCTTTCATTTGAAAAACATTTTTAGAAGTGCACAGATATTTTGTACTTTTAAAAGACATGAAGAGTAATCTTTATATCCAGAAAAAGTATGTTGGGAAAAATCATAACCAGGTGTTGCTTTTTTAGAATGAGTTTTAGACATTTCCTTGTGAATCCAGATTTCTCCTTTTTCTCCTTGTAGAAAGAAAATCAATGTACACAATTCACACTTAGTGGGTGGGATGTTATCTGTGGGATATCTGCATAGGTATCTTCAATTTTTTCTGCTGGGGAATGTTGTCTATTTTCCCCAACTTATTTATTTATTCACTTATTTATATCAATATGGATTCATGAATGCTCACAGGTATTTATTTTACATTCTGAGTTATAACTCAATATTACCTTATTAATTTTATTGCTCAAATTGTTCCAGCTTGGTTGCTCAGAGTTCCATTAAGGGCCCTTTCAGTGGCTCCTGGATCCCTTGAGTTACCTCTATTAGTTTTTAAAGCACCTCCTTAACTTTCTGATACTACAAGAGGCTCCAGGCTCATCTCATGTATTTCTTGCCTCAGTCCTAGAATCAGCCCTTTCTCCCAGGAGCTCTGGTTCCTTTTATTAAAAGTATTTAAAACCAAGATCTGAGTGCTGAGTATCCTCTTCTGTACTGGGCTCTCTCAGCTGAAAGAACAAGGACTTAAATGTATGTATTCTAACTAATGTATATACACTTAACTAAAAATACTTGTATACGTAACAGACTACATATGATTCAGTTCATCTAATGAGTTCATTCTGATGTTTCCAACTCTAATCCATTACCACATGGATCATTCAAGACCTCCTCCCTTGCTTATTACTCCATCCCCTTTCCACCATCTGCCATCCATTTACCTAATTTGTTTAATTCCAGTTTCCATACACAGAGCTTTCAGAATTGTTAACCCACACTCCAATGGGACAAAAGTTTCATCAACTAGAGCTTATGTATAATTTCTATTGCCTTTAGTCTTACAAACTCCATTCATTTCCAGAGTAACTTAGGTCAGCACCTTATTTCCCTATCCACTTAGTGAGGCTGTTTCAAATGTTTGTAACATATTTAGATAATTTTGCCTATCCTGTATTCTCTGTTGGAATCCTATGATCTCCTAAATTGATTTTTTTAAAAAATTTATACACTGAGCTCTCTGTGCTGAACAGTTCTATGGGGCTTTGTCAAATGTTTAAATCTTGTATTTACTATTACAGTATCAATACAGAATAGCTCTGCCACCCTAAAAAATAATCACCAGCGCTTTACCTATACAATCCCCCCTGCTTACAAGTCCTTGGCAACCACCGATCTGTTTACTGTTCCTAAAATTTTGCCTTTTTAGGCTGTTATATAATTGGAATCACACAGTATATATCGCTTCTCGGCCTTTTGGCTAAGATCAAGTGTGGAATCACACAGTATAGCTTGATTTTCTGACTGGCTTTTAAAAAATTTATTAGTATGCATTTAAAATTGATCCACGTCTTCTTGTGACTTGATAGCCCTTTTCTTTTTGTGGGATAATATTTCATTTTATGCATATATCCCAGTTTATCTATCCTAATGGATAGATTCATTCAACAATGAATGAAAGATCTTGTTGCTTAACATTCTCATTAGTTTTTGGTATTGTGAGTTTTTAGGTTTAGCCATTCTAATAGGTGTTTATGGTATCATAGTGCCATTGTTGGTTTTTTAAAAAAGATTTTATTTATTTCACAGAAAGAGAGAGAGAGAGAGAGAGAGAGAGAAAGAATAATCAAGCACAAGCAGGAAGAGCAGCAGAGGGAGATGGAGAAATAGACCTCACTGCTGAGCAGAGAGTCTGATCTGGGGTTCCATCCCAGGACCCTGAGATCATGACCTGAGCTGAAGGCAGATGCTTAACTGACTGAGCCACCCAGGTGCCCCAATATTGTTATTTTAATTTGAAATTCCCTACTGACAAATGAAGTTGAGAGTCACTTATGTGCTATTTGTCATCTGTATATCTTTTATGAGGAGATGCCTGTTCAGATCTTTTGTCCATATTTTTTCATTGAGGTGTTTAAAGGTTTTTTTTGTTTGTTTGTTTTTGTTTCTGTTTTTTTTTTTTTAAGAGTTCTTTGTATATTTTGGATACAGCTCTTAATCAAATATGTGTTTTGCAAATATTTTCTCCTTGTTTGTGGACTGTCTTTTCATTCTCTCAGGAATGTCTTTCCCAGAGAAACAAACTTTTAATTTTAATGAAGCCCAGCTTATCAACTTTTTCTTTTATGGATCATGCTGTTGATGTTGTGTTTAAAACTCATCACCAAACCTAACATAGCACAGAGTTTCTCTGTTTTCTGCAAGAAGTCTTATAGTTTTGTATTTTACATATAGGTTCATATGCTACTGTAAATGGTATTGTCTTATTAATTTCAAATTCCAATTATTTATTGCTGGCACACATGTAAGAAAACAGTTGACTTTTGTACATTAACTTCTTATTCTGTTGCTTTACTATACTTGTTTATTAGTGCCAGAAGTATTTTTGTTCACTCTTCTAGGTTTTCTCTAAAAAATTCTCATTATCTGTGAATAGAGACAGTTTTATTTCTTTCTTTTTAATCAGTATACCTTTGATTTTCTTTTCTTATTTTATTCCACTGTACCTATAGTATAACACTGAATTGGAGTGGTAAAAGAAAATTCCTTGCCTTGTTCCCAATCTTGGTGGGGGAGGAAGGGGTAAATGATCAGTATTGAATTCACCACTAAATATTATGTTAACTTATGTTTTTGTAGATGTTATCAAGTTGAGAAAGTTCCCTTTTATTTCTAGTTTGCTGAATGTTTTATTAAAAATTGTTAATGGGAAAAAATTGTTAATGGGGGTGTGTGTGCCTGGGTGGCTCAGTCAGTTAAGCATCTGAATGTTGATTTTGGCTCAGGTCATGATCTCAAGGTCATGGGATTCAGCCCCTCCTTGGGTTCCATGCTCAGAGCTGTGTCTACCTGTCCCTTCCTCTTGGCTCCCCCTCAATAAATAAATAAATAAATAAATAAATAAATAAATAAATAAAATCTTTTAAAAAATAGTTAATGGGTGTTGAATTTGTCAAATGTTTTTTTCTGTGTCAGTTGGAAAGATTGTGTGATTTTCTTTCTGTAGTGTGTTGATTTGGTAGATTATACTGATTGATTTTTGAGTGTTGAACAGGCCTTGCCTATTTGGAATAAATACTAATTGATCTCGGTGTAAAGTTCTTTTTATACATTGTCAGATTCAATTTGGTAATATTTTGTTGAGGATTGTTGTATCCATATTGGTCTGTAGTTTTTGTTTCTTATAATATCTTTGTCTTCTTTTTGGTATTAAAGTAATGCTGGGTTCAGAGAATGAATTAAGAACTATTCCCTTTTCTTTAGGAGATCAGTGTCCTATCAAAGTCTGGTTCTGATGTTTGCTTTGTCTCCTCAGACTATTTTTTACTTCCCTTTTGGTGTGACTTGGAATTTTTTTTTTTTTTTTTTTGGAAGCTATTCATGTTTCATGGATAAGAGGAACTGAGGGAAATAGGCTCCTACTGTGAGGATTTATGTCAATATGGAGCTGGGCTGTATTTGTTGTTGCTAAAGATGCCAGATTTTAAATTCTTTTGGTACCCTTGTTTCTTGTCTCCTCTTGACTTTGAGTTTCCCTAAGTATTTCTCCTCAGAAGGAATCTGTGTCTTGTAGTTCTTTCAGCTGTAATCCACTATTACTACACTGGAGTCTCATTGGTGTGGTGATAATTAGTGGGCCTGTTCTTATAGCCTGAAATCTTTACAAGTATTTTTTTTTAAAGATTTTATTTATTTATTCATGAAAGACAGAGAGAGAGAGAGGCAGAGACATAGGCAGAGTGAGAAGCAGACTCAATGCAGGGAGCCCGGTGTGGAACTTGATCCCGGGGCTCCAGGATCACACCTTGGGCAGGGGCTAAATTGGCTGAGCCACCCAGGGATCCCAACACAAGTATTTTTTTTTAAATAGTTCTTCCTTCTTTCCTATCTCCAATAGGTGGGACAGAAGGCTGTTTGGGGCTGGAATCCCAGGGCTCTGAAATAAGCTCTGGAAAAGTCTTTTCTTTTGCAAAGTAGGCCTTTGTTATACAGAAGACTCTGGATGCATTTCACAAAGATTCCTTTTTTTCCTCTGCCAGAGAGACACAAGAGAATTTTCAAATTCTTTAAAATTACTGTTTAAGTGTTCCTACAAGTTTATAGTTCTAATGGCTTCTGCTCCAGATAGGGGAAATTTTGGCTATGACTCTGAATTTGTTTCTTCAGATTTGGGAGCAGTCATTTGCCCTGCAAACTCAGTTCTTTCATGGATTCTAAAAAGTTATTGGTTTTCATTTTGTTTAGCTTTTTCTTGTAAGAATGGAGTAAATAATTAGAAGCTCTTCACATGTCATAGCTGAAACTGTAAGTCCATTTTTAAATGGCCTATTTATTTTATTCTATTAACCTCCAAGCTGTTGCTTCTTAGTAGGGCATGACATATCTCTACCATGTTTTACCCTTTCTTTCTCCCTCAACTTCTCAGACTCCCCACCACTACATGTACACATACTATACTTCTTCTGTGGACATCTGTGAGAATTTGTTTTCCTTGTTTTTATTATCTAGTAGTTTTACAGTTTCTTCTAATTGAATCTTTGATTTCATCTGAATTTACTTTGGTGTGAGGAATGAGATATTCATCCTTTTGTGGTTTTGACCAGATGTCAGGCCATTTTTTGGATAAGTCTATCTTTTCTCCAGTGATATAAAATACTTTTCTGTTTTTTATACTAAATTTAAAAATATATTTGATGTATTTCTGGAATCTCAGATTTATTTCATTGATCTGTCAGGATACTCCTGTACCACTACCAATTTATATAAGTTTCATAGTGTGGTAAGCTACTTAGAAACATGGTATTTTAAAAATAGTAATGCCTTCATGGTATGGATTATTTTAAGAAGAATTGATTTATTTTGCCTCTCTAAGAATGCATTTCTTTATTTATTGCATTGTATTGCTTGGTATAAATTTTTAAAGTTTTTTCTCATAGATCCAATACATTTTTTTACATTTATTTTAACTATTTCATCTGTTCATTATATTTTCTTGGTAGTTATTATTTCTACATAGGAAAGCAATTGATTTGGGGAAATTAATTTTGTAACCAGAGATTTTACTGAGTTATCTCTTTGTGTCTAATAGTTTTTTAGTTGTCTCTCTTGGGTTTATGATTATATAACCATATCATTTTCAAATAATGATAATTTTGCCTTTCTATTTTTTGCTTCATTTATTTCTCTTGCCTAATGACAATGGCCAATCTTCTTAAGAACAATTTTAACTAAAAAAAAAAAAAAAATTTTAACTAATAGAACACTCTTCATTGTAATAGACTTTTTTTTTTTTTTAACCATAATTACTTCATTGTCTTGTTAAACTGTAAGTCCTTGGGATAGAGACTTTTATTCCTAATGCTTAATAGAATATTGGCATAGACTAAGTACTTAGTAGATAGTTGTAGAATGATTTAGGCAGGGTAAGGTGAACTAAACTGAGCTGAGGTCAGTAGACAGATACCCCACCCAGAGACATTAGCCTATGTAAAGTGAGTATTGTTGAATGTCACAGATTTAGCAAAAGTGCCTCTTAATCAGATCCATGAAAATCTGGTTTGAGTCCCAAAGCTAGAACCTATGATTTTTTACTACAATGGAACTATATTCTTCAGGTCTATTTCAGGTCAGTTGAATCCTGCCCAAGGCCCATCTTTTAGGCACAACTAACTGCTCTGGAAGACAGACCTTTAAATTTTTAAAAATCAATATATACAGAGAAGTTGCAGAAAAGAGGTTGGAGTGCTTTGTAGATTCTACACAGCCTGCAGCACTAGTCCCCTGGCATTTTCACAGAATCAGCAGGAATGTTCTGTGGCTCCTGGATGGGATTCCAACAGTGGTCTTGGATCGTAGGTAGAAAGATGAAAGCAGGAGTTTGGCTTTCCTGGGCATGTTAAGCATCTAGACTCTGAAGCATGTAGAGAAGCAGACATATATCCAGAGCAGCTCTGAGAGCTCTATTAGTGGGGTTGGCCTGGTACATGGTTAGGGCAACAGAATATCAGCAATGGGAGCATGAAAAACATAGCTCCTCATTAGAATGAAACCAGAATGAAAACAGTAAGTGCAGTAAATAAACCAAACACACCTGTATTCTTGGGTTATAAGCAAAGGCCAAAGTAGTTGCAGTTTAATGGGATGTCAAAGAAAAAGACTTGAAACCCAAAGGCTTGGCTGGTGGCCTGATGGACAAGTTGTCTCTGGCTCTGTAGTGGCTCCTGTAACCTCAATATGGCAGTCCAAAAATAGTGCTCTCCTTTTCAACTCTATTCCAGTAAATCCTTTATCATGCATCCCTATTTCAGAGAAGATTGCTTCTAACTTTTCCATTAGAAAAATGAATATTATGATGGATTTCATTTTTCCATTGAAGTTAATTGGCCATGGGCAATAATACTAAGCACTGTATCTAGTAGAAAGAAAAGCAGAGGGATGTTGTTCACAAATTGCTGTAGGGAAGCAGAGATCACGGTTCATTTGAGGAACTGAGGCTTCTGATTAGCTGTGCTGCTTGAGGCAGACAGGATGCTTCTCAGTGCCTAGCAACTTATTCCCAAATGGGGTTTGTGCATTTGTTCTTTCATTCATTAATCCATTCAATTCTTTCATAAAACCCCTTTGAGTGTATATCAGATGGAGGGGATATCATGCAGAGAACTATAGTTTCAAAGGTGAACAGATCATCTTCCAGGCTAGTGTAGATAAGATGTCATTTTCCTTTCTTTACATAGTGTATAAATATAATTTGGGTCATGACCTCTATGGAAAGGTTAAAGAAGCAGGCTTTCCTCTTCTCAAGACAAAGCCTTAATTTTTCATACAGTTCCAGAGAATACCCAGCCACCTGACACATGTCCATGGAGCCCCTCAGTTGGATCTCTCACCAAGAAAGCAATGAATCTCAGGACCGATGACAAGACTGTGAGCTTCATGCATCAGGGTAGTAGTAGTAAATGCCATGTTCTCTAACCAAGCTCTTCTTTGATGTCTTATTCACTTCTATAATCTAGGTGTCCCTTTTTATGTTTTAATCTGAACTCTTAAGTATTTCCCCTCCCTATGGTAGTACAATATTGAACACTGGTGAGGGCTTGGCTGAGGATGGAGACAGCATTTTGAAATATTGCCAGCTGGCAGTGTGTATTTCTATAGCAACATCCCACCCCCAAGAGCTGGAAAAGACTTTTGTTAGATTGACCCATGGTTTTACCTAGAATTCCACATCTTGTTAATGGTAGAGTCAGAACAGAATTCCTGATTTCCAGGTCTGTGCCCTTAGCACTGTTTCAGCTCTCATTCTAGACTCTGACCCCATCCCTAGTCCTATCTTCTAGACTGAAAATTCCATGTAAGGTTTAGCAAGCACTTTTTCTCAAGGGATTTAAGAATCTGCCAGAGATGTTAGAGACAAAAATGGAGTAAATGGGCTGTTTTCCTGATTAAAAAGAATATATTAATACTGTGCCACCCCATCTACACAATTTTAAAGGCAAAAAAAAAAGTATTTCAAGAGAAGCATTTTATCATAAGAGATAAAACAAAACTTTTTCATGATCCCCTAATAAGTACAATAAATACATTTTAAAAAAGGAAGTTTTCTGGATAAGGTTTTTTGTTTTTGTTTTTGTTTTTTGATGTAGCACACTAGTGTTGTCCAAATACAAAAAAAAAAAAAAAAAAAAAAGCAGAAGCCAGGAAATGAAATGTTGGCAGACTCACAACCTCAGGGGCAAAATGATACCATAATGATTTCTCGCATTCTTTACCTTTCAAAAGACCCTAGAGACTGCTTTTGTTGTATATTTCATGGTATCATCTGTCTTTTTACCAGAGCTAGTATATGTTCAAGACTTTAAGTAAATTTTTTTCTTGTGGCAAAGGAACAAAAATTCACCCACTATAGTAACTAGTAGGAAATTCACAAGGTTCCGAGTGGAAGAAAGAGCCTGGAAACCTGGTGCATTTGCTACTATGGAAACAGCACTAGGTGAGCATTTCTTGTTACATGTGTTTTCCTACCTCAGCCTAGAATAATCAAAGCAATAAATCATCTCAAATGACACATTCTTTTTAGGGATCTTCCTTTGGATTTCCTGATATGGTGTCATTTAAAATGACAACATTTCAATTAAGACTCCATAAGGAGAAAGGCTTCCTTCAAATCTGTATTTTGCTACTCGGGAATAAGTGTGAGGGGCAAGATATAAAGGAACAGTGTTTAGCCTGGAGTAAAGCACTGTGAAAAGTATATGAAAGAAATGATTTAAGCTTCAAGGTCTAAATACCAACTCAGATATGTATGATACAAGTCCAAGGATATTTGAATATAAAGCACACAGGGCTTGATAGAGGGAAAGCATTCAATACAGGCAATTGTTGTCTATTAATACTCCTACTCCTAATGCTACCATTACTTTTCAAATGAGATTTATAAAAAGCACCTGTCCTAATTCAAATCCACCAAAATGGAACTGCTTCTGAAACTATTTTCACATTTATGGTGAAAGATATCTCAATTTCCAAAAGGATATAGGTCATCCTAGTAAGAACACAAGAATAGAGAAACCCCTAATTTTAAGTAAACCTACCAGCAACATTTTTCCAAGATTTTTAGAGCCTATAAATAACATCTCAGGGAGGATTATTAATATTCAGGGTCAGGAGTTTCTCAGGAGTTTATCTAGAGAAAGAGAACAATCTCAGTGCTGTTGGTGTTTTTGATGAGCATAATAGTGGTTATGCAAAGCAGGAAGTGTGCCTGGGAATAATCGATGGTTCTCAAGTTTGTGTGTATGAGATTCACTTGGTATGCTTGTTAAAAATGTAAATTTCTAGGGGTGCCTGGGTGGCTTGGTTGTTGAGTGTCTGTCTTTGGCTCAAGTCATAAACTCTGGGTCCTGGGATCAAGTTCCACATCTAGCTCCCCACTGGAAGCCTGCTTCTCCCTCTCTTATGTCTCTGCCTCTCTTCCCTGTGTCTCTCATGAATAAATAAATAAAAACTTTAAAAAAATATATAAATTTTTAAAAGCTAGCTCCTAATGATTTTGATTGAGAAAGTAGAGTAGACGTGGGGACCAGGAAGCTGCATTGTGAAATCCCCTGTCTGATCATGATGAGCTAATCTGTATTCCACACCGTGAAATGCTGGAGTTCCTGTTTTGACACTGACTTGTATGCTAACACTTCTAGATTCCATTCTGGATAATAATAATAACAAAGTATAAAATACACTCATTCTGCATCCCTGGGTAGTTGTAGTATTTCTTTTTAAGTCATAGTACATCAATATGTTTGATTTAAAAGCAAGCAAAACAAAACATGACATATATTAAAAAATTCAAATGGTACCACTGCAGCATGACAATTTATGTTATAACCAATATTTTAGTATGGTTTGCCAATGCAGAAAAAATTTTTCACTAAAATTTAATAGTATATGAATTATTTCCTCCACATAAAGATGATCAATTTTTGAAATATAGCTTATTAGTATCTAAATGTTCATGATTCTGAGGTTATTTCTGGGCTACAACCAATAATCTCCTACTCTATATCATCAACTCCTCCACTATTACAAACTAACCTCAAAATCAACATACTTTCAATAAAACTTAAGAATATAATAATAATCAATAATAGAATGACAGAACTTAAATGCAGTTTTCACATGGAAGTCACATAATTTATTGGCAGAAAAGCTACTAGATTAATGGTACACTGTCTATCATATCAGCCCAAAGATGACAAATACGTTTCCTTTCACACTTAGGCAGACATCATTCATTGATCATTACCACTCTTTCCATCTAAATCATGTCCTGCCTCAGAATCCTTTTCAACAAAAGTAGCCACTACATTTGTCAGAGTTGGCTTGCAAATGAAATTATATTTTCCACATCCACCCCCAAAAGTACCTTTTCCTATTACATACACACATAGTCTCTTTCCACCTCCTCTGCACCCCTTGCTTTCAAAAACAAGTCATCTGTACAATTCATAATGCAGTAAAGTCTTGGTAGAGAACTCATTTTGCCATAAGTTAAATTAAGAGAAAGGTTACCATGTTTTTTTTTTTTTTGCTTTTCTAGAGATTCTCCCAAGAGTGGCACATTTGTTCATTAACTTGCAGTAGGTAGTTTGTATCAAGAAGACAGTGATTCCAATGCATACATTCAAATTCATCAAAGTACTGAGGAATCAAAGAGCCTACTTTTCTCTTTGAAGTTCCAATTTAAAATAAACCAACCAATGAAAAACCTTAAATTATTTTAGGAAAGCATCATGTGTCTCAATTTAACCATTTTTTAATGCTTAGCCAATGTCTTAGTCTGTTTGAATTGCTATGACAAAAATACCACAGACTGGGTGGTTAAACAACAGAAAATTAGTTCTCACAGTTCTGGAGACTGGAAAGTCCAAGATCAAAGCATGGGTAGATTCATTGTTTAGTGAAGGCCTACTTCCTATTTCATAGATGGTCATCTTCTTCCTTATCCTCACATGACAGAGGGCACAAGGGAGCCCTCTGGGGTCTCTTTTATAAGGTTACTCATCTCATTCATGATTCTCTGTCCTCATAACCTAATCACCCCAAAGGCCTTACCTACAAATATGAACACATTAAGAACTAAGTTTCAACATACAAATTTTTGAGGGGAGATAAGCATTCAGCCTATAGCAGCCAGATTGTATTTTGTTTACTTTTCTATAAAATCTATATTTTCAAAAAATTGTGATGCTTATGTTTTTTGTTTTTGTTTTTGTTTTTTTTTTTTGAGAAAGAAAGAATGTGAGTGGGGCAGGTGGAGAGGAGACTGGGGAGGGCCAGAGGGAGAGAGAATTTTAAGCAAGATCTATGTCCAGCTTGAAGCCCAACAAAGGGCTCAATCTCATGACCCTGAGATCATGACTTGAGCCAAAATCAAGAGATGCTTAACTGACTGATCTACCCAAGTGCCCTATGATGCTTGTGTTTTAAATTTAAAAATAAAATTGTCATTTTATATAACTTACAATATTCATAAAAATACATAAAATAAAAGTAAGATCATCTATAAAATTTCTACCCAAGGAAAGTTACTTTTAACACTGGAATCTTTCTCTCCATTCTATTATCTATGTGTCTTCATGTGAATGTGTCTTTTTTTTTTTTTTTTAATTTTCCCACAATATCTGCCTAACTTTGGACATAGAGTTTGCATCTTGTGTTTTACAAATGTAATATTTAATGAGCATTTAATTAAAAATTTAGAGTATGAGGTTAGATTATCTTTTCAAAACATGTTTTCAATGTGTCTTAGTTTGCATTTTCCCAGGAGCAGATGACAAGATGTCATTAAAACTGCAAGCATTTTGTTAGAAATTTCTGTGTGAGAAAAAATAGGAAGGGAGTCAGAGAATACTGGAATAATCATCACATCACCATGCCAGTCTGACCAAGAATGGGTACTCTGTCTCGTTGGTCATTAGCTGGGAGCAGGCCTCAAAGGATGTGGCCTTTGGTGCAAATTCAATAATGGATTTTAAAATGGCAGGTGGATCTTTGGTCAATTATATTTCCTGTAGTTGGAAGTCGATGAGGCACATTCTCATGGTCCCCATGTTAAGGTTGCATGATGATCCATCATATTGATAAGAAATAATAGAGTGTTACTATCATAAATAAGGCAGAATAGACAAGTAAAACCCCATTTTTAAGAACCATACTTTAAAAAAGAATCACCTATTCTGGTTTGCTAAGTATGTCTTTTGATAATGGATTTTATGTTAGCAGCAACATCCCAGGGGAAGAGAGTTATCTTCACTGAAACAGAATTTTCCCTAAACTTGATTTTGACCAAGGAAATTTGGAGCTGATTTAATTATGCTGCAGTGTACTACTGTGAATTGGCCACCAAGAGCTTCCTCCTCCCACTCATCACTGAAGTTCTCTCCTGTGTGGGAAGCTGCCTTCCATCTCAGCCATTGGTTGCCATCACCATTTTAATGAGGGTCAAATTCCATTTCTCCCACCTCTGTGCTGCATAACATTTTGAACCTAATTCTCCTGCCCATGTCAATGATAAAACAGTGACTCCATACCGAAAATATAATTTCATATACATCTCTCTGCTAAGAGGAAAAAATTTTAATCACCTCACATGAAAGTATTAACAGTGTGAATAGACAACAAAACTACAACAATCTTCATATACTTTCAACACTGGGAAATAAATAATTCTGTAAAATCTAATTTTCTTATTTACCTATTGGCATTTTTTTTACTCCTTGTCAGGGAGATAGGCCTCAGTGTCTATATCCAATGTGTCAACCTGCAAAATCATAAAGGGGAGGGTAGAGCAAGGAAGCTGGCAGGGGTGTGGTGGGCGATTAGTATTCTGTTAAAAGAATGATAGAATTGTCCTGTGCAATATTAACCACCCATAACACCACTCGTCTGATAACGTCTAACCCTGTGAATATTTAACTTTCATAATGTTTGTCTTACTGATAGTGGGTCACTTTCATATGTGAAATATAGCCTATTGCTTATTATTAATTAGACCTGAGGTGACCTTCAGAATTTAATATTCTTTCAACAGTGATATGTGTAATTTACTACACGTTAGCATACATCCAAACTGTGAGAACATTAGGGTTTAAGATAACATAGACTTGGGACGAATCCTGATAGGCCATCTAACTTAGCCATTCAATTATCTGTTGCAAATCACTTCCATTGGGGGTGCTGAAGGGCCTTCAGTTGTATATAAGATGCTTTCTCTCCCCTTCTGGTCTCAGGTTCTGCCTTCAGGGGAAAATAAAAGAACCTCATAAGAATACAAGGCAGTGCTGCTGGACTGATGGTTGAGTCTCTTTTGAGTTCAGGGCAGACAGAGGGCAATGTAGGTAGCAGGAAAAGACCTACTAGTA
This sequence comes from Canis aureus, assembly GCF_053574225.1. Lineage (NCBI taxonomy): Eukaryota > Metazoa > Chordata > Mammalia > Carnivora > Canidae > Canis > Canis aureus. The sequence continues at coordinate 19,696,856 of NC_135619.1, forward strand.
TAAGAAACAGAATGGCTGCGGAGGGAAGGGCAGGGTTTGGGTAGGCAGGTGAAAGAAATCTCAGGAAATCAGATGATACCCACTGGTGACTGTAGGGCTTCAGTCGATGGGTTTGTTGGTCAGCCAGCCTCCCAGCTGCCTCCAGTCCTTCTTGACCATGTGAGGTTGAAAGCCTGTACTACTTTGTCAGGAATGTTGATGGCTGGAGCAGGTGGATGCCTTTTGGAGAGATATATAGCTTCTTTAATCTAGTGATTTATAGAAGGCCTCTGAGATATGAACACAGGCTTATCTTATATGACTCTCCTCAAAACACCCCATGTTTTAGTCAAACACTCTGCTTCCTGTTCTTTGTGGCTTAAATTTATGAACTAATATTATGTGAGGCCAGGTGAATAAAGATAAGCCAGAAAGGGAACATGAGGCCAGCATATGACATGATATCATGCCCTGCTTAAAAGTTAAGACTTCAGTCATTAAAGCGTTAGCAAACCATTGACGGAGTTAAGCTTTTAATTGGGGCATGAGATAACTGGATTTGCATCTTAAACAGACGACTGGGTGCAATGGTGACACTGCATGGTTGTCAAGTACCAAAGCTCCGGAGACAGACTCCTTGTTTGATCTTATTAGCTCTAACTTTATTAACTTCTTTAAGCCTCAGTGACTTTATCTGTAGAATAGGAATGAAACACATTACCTTACCAGTTTGTTTCAAGGATCAAGTGATATAATGCATATAACATACTTGTCCACTGCCTGACATAGAAAGAGAGAACATTTAGTATGTGTTGGCTTTTATTATTCTTATTATCCCTCCAGGAGTAATATAAACCATGGATGACTCTACTGGCAGGTCAGAGGAAGGGCCTGGAGAACAAAAGACCAGATAGAAATCCATTCATGACAATATTTTAAGGGAGGCATTGACACAGTGAAGTAAGGCTTGAGGAGGGAAAACAGAGTTAACACGAAGAGGGAAGTAAAATCAATAAAACTTAGTTTCTGAGAAGTGGGAGGGGGGGGGAAGAAGAGGGAGAACTGCTACTAGTTAAGGTTACTGGTGGCGTGTTGCCATTGACCAAGATGCAGAACAAGGAGTCCGCAGAACTTGCCAGTGCCCCATTCAACCACAGCACACAACCTTCCAGCTGACAGGTGCTTCCAGTGCTGGAAGGCTTTCCCTGGTGACAAAGGCAAAGGAGACAGAAAGTGGTGGGGGATTATGTCCTAGTGGCAGCCCTTAACCATTGTTTCACAGGAGTTGTGTGTAAATACCTCAGCACATTTGCACCATAGGTGGGCTTACTCTGAGGTTCCCATTCAATTCCCAGAGTTCTCTAGTAACAGTGGCAACTTGTGTGGTGACAGATGGTAGCTACACTTATGGTGAGCAAACATAATGTATAGAGAAGTTGAATCACTCTGTGGTACACCTGAAACTAATGCAACATTGTGTGTCAATTATACTCAAATAAAAAAATAAAAATAATAATACAGAAGAAACCAAGGCATTGAAATTAAGGAGTGAAGAGTTAACTTAACAGATATTTCCATATTACATGATCCTTTTCTGTTTTTTGGTTGGTTATTTCTCTTCTTTCATTTGCTACAAAATGGATTTATATTGGGAAGCTGTAGGCCCTATTATGTTCCCTTCCCTAGCAGTCTGTATTCTATATAAGTCTATTCTCAATGCAACTACTAGCAGTTAATTTTTGGCATTGGAGTAAAAGAACAAGGGGTTGAAGTCTTGAAGGAAGGGGAGGGAGAAAGCACCAGGGTCTGCATAGCTCTAATGGCTGCTCACCCTCATCTGCCACTACTCTTTCTCCCAAATTCTCCTTTACTACTTGATTATTGTTTCTTAGGTTAAAATGGGAAGTTTTAACATGATGTCATCATGATATCATTCCTTTCAGGCTCTGAGTTTTGATGTCACCTCATTTTTTTTCCTTCTCTGTAATTTGAGACATTACAGAGCAGCCAAATCTTTCAATTCCTCATACCACAACAAATTCTTCTATATTATGAAATATTTCCAATCCATAGTCATTGACCTATTTATAGGTAGACTTAGATGCAACCAAATTTCTTAACTTCTTAAAAATTTTACACTGTCTTTTGAAGTTACAGTGGAATTTAATTAAAGGGCAAAGAGGCATTTATAATATTTATGAAAAGAGAATGAGTACAAATACTTGCCTGAGGTTTAAGGTCTTTCCTGATTTCCTGTTCTCCTTTAATACATTGCATCAGGTTTTGCAAGGTTGTCCAGAGAAATTTTATTCAAACTTTTCTAGAATGAAAAAAAAAAAGGCTTCTTGGTGTAAATGGAAGAGATCAACTTAGTTGTTTGCGATCAGGTCAGCCAATTTTGTAAACTCTGGAAAATCAATATTGTTTAAAAATACATATATTAATTAAAGAGTAATATCTGATCAGCCTTATACACTTTTCAGTGTTCAATACTCCTAGATGTTTAGCACTAAGATTATACTCAATAACTCCATTTCTCCAGAGATATCTTTTCTACATTGTCTACTATTGTACTAAGTCAATTACCAAGTTGTCTTTTTCCATTTATATAAAGCCATTAAACCAATGTCCTGTCCTTTGCAGATACAATAAGCAATCACTGACAGTTTTCCACTTAATTACATGCTTCACTGCGTGCTTCTTGATTGAAAATATTCTCTTACAATTTCCTTTGTTTTATGCTCATGATCTCACCCCTGTAACATAAGGGATGATAAAGAAAGATCTGATTCAACAAGATGCCTTTTCTGGGCAGTAGCTGTACCTGTCACTGAATGAAAATATATAACATCTTGCCCTTTACTTTCAGGCTGAGATGTTGGATCTGAGTTCTCCCCTGTGGGTCACCGAGTCTTTCATTTTCCGGGAGGTATTACTCAGCCCTTGGGTTACCATTTCTTTGGAAGCTTGTTCTTCAGAGGCCAAGCACCTGCTTCCATTGGCCTTTTCTGGAGAAAGCAAAGTTGCTCTGACATTTCTATTCAGATTTTTTTTTTTTTTCAATTTCCTGACCTCCTAGTCATTGGACCTCATCAGTAGTGAGTGAGCTCCTACAACCTTCATAACTATGGCAGGAAGCTCTCAAATTGTTTTTGGAAAAAAAATCACAAAAATGTCTTTATTCAACCAATAGTGTAATTTATTGGACCCAGAAACAACTTTGAGTTATGAGGTGGACCAACAGGTGATATGAAATGAAAATTTTGTTTGAATTCTTGTTCTTATATGGCTAATGTTATATGGCTGGTTCTACATGATATATATGACTTATATTACCTGATAGTCATGTTATTGCTGTGGGCAATAATCATGGGCAGACATGTCAACCTTGTGAAGAAGAAACTGTCTGTTGAGTTTGGCATTCTGTCTTTTTTTCCTCTCCCAAATTCTTTCTCCAGAAGAGCTGGAGAAAATATAGAGTCACATATTTTGCTGAAAGTGTCAGGTCTGCTAAAATTGCCCCAAGAAGAAGTAACACCTTAGGAATTATTTATTAATCACTGGTTAATTAATCATCACATATATAGTGTCATGTAATAAAAGTGTGAGAACTAGGTGGAACCTCAGAGAATCATCTTGTTCAATTTCCTTATTTCACAGACAAAGAAAATTAGGCAAAGAGATAAAGTAACTTCTGATGTTGACTCCTTGTATTAGAACTGGCACCAGAACACAGATCTTAGTTCAGCACACTTTTTATTATATCCTGCTCAGGAGGTCCTTCTATGGAAAGGGAAGGCTTGAAATTATTACCGTAATATTTTTTCCGAGGGCTGGCATGGTAAGGCAGTGTGTTCTTGATCTCATTTGTAACCTGGGAAGTACCTAATATTGTCTTAAATACCTCAAGTTAAAAAAATGTTTGTTTTTTTAAGACTGGGCCATTTCCATTTCTTCTTATTACTCAATTTGGAAACCCAAAATTTACTGAAAGAGTTTGTACAACAAAAAAGATAAAGGGTCATTGATTGGCTTTTGTGTCTTTTCAATATAGGAGACAGAACCATTTTTAACCAGGGCTTTGGGTGATCTGGGGAATCTGGAGTAGAGCTCTGGGTACAGTCAGAGGAGCAATTAGGTTTGGTCACAGTCGTTGGAAAAGTAGAATCTGAGTTTGTCCTTAAAATCCAAGCAGAATTTGAGTAGATTCACAAGAGCTGGCAGGGCAAATGTGCTCATTAAAGGTGCACATTTGGAAATAAGCCTTGGCTCTCACTCTTAAGTAGGGCTTTGGAGATGGGTTGAAAGTGGGCTTGGCAAGCTAGAAGGGGTCTTGGCTGGCCTTGAAGACTCTCTGCTGTGATAGGATCAAACTCACAGTAGTTTCCTGAGTCAGAGAATAGCTTTGGGAATATAAGACTATAGGAAATACAGTCTGATGCCCTGGAATGTTTGGAAGAAGTGGAAGCAATGAAAAGAGAATGCTAGAGTACTGGAGTCAGAAGATGATGACCTGACAGCCCTCGGAAGAGGAGGAATGAAACTGACACAAAACCAAAGAAGCATAGCTTGTATTCAGGGCAGATTCAATACAGAAGAATATGGAAAAGACAACTACAAGATTTCAAGTTGGAAAGAAGACTGGTGTCAGTGATGAATTTTAGAAATATTGAATTATAATAGAGCAGCACTTGGTGAAAAGTTGAATATCAGGGATTAAGGGAAGGGAGAGGTAAACTGTGATCACAATGTGACCATTTCTAGACTTAGAGACCCATCTCTAGCTTATCACTCTTCCTGGCTGGATTGGGAAGATGTTGGGAGTGAGGATTATACTCCTTTTCTCTATTCCCAGCACATATCATAGAGAAACATACTAGATGCTTCGTAGGATAACTTGAACCTAGATATCTGGTAAGTCTATCTCTATCTATCTATCTATCTATCTATCTATCTATCTATCTATCATCTATTTATTTATTACAGATTTTATTTATTTACTCATGAAAGACACACACAGAGAGAGGCAGAGACATAAGCAGAGGGAGAAGCAGGCTCCCTATGGGGAGCCTGCTGCAGAACTCGATCCCAGGACCCTGGGACCATGCCCTGGGCCAAAGGCAGATGCTCAGCCACTGAGCCACCCAGATGCCCTGATATCTGGTACTTTATAAACAAAAAGTAGGGGTGTTAGATGGGGAAGGAATAAAACTTACAAATTCTGTGATTATGGAGATGATAGGAACCTCATATAGAAACATCTTAACTATGGTTGGAAATACTGGGTCTTGGGTGAAATGTCAGGCCCAGTGATAAAGTGTTATGAATTGGCAGGATTAAATTTAGGGTTGAAGTTTTGAGCTTGGATGGTTTCTGAGAATGGGGCAGTAGGGAGAGAAGCATAAATGGTTTAACTATAAATTATTGGTTCCCACAAGAGTGCTATCTGGAAAAAAAAGCTATATGTTAATCCACTGAGTTTAGGAGCTTATCATTGAGTTTAGGAGCTTCTGTTGGCTCAGAAATTTAAGTGATTCCCTAATTTATTTGGTATATTTCTTCCTCTTTATTTCTTTTCTTAAAAGGCAAAGTTTAAGATCCCAACCAGGAGAAGAGAGGAACAAGAAAGGCAAAAATCCCAATTCTCTTGCTCAGTGAAGCACACTAATCATGAAGCACCAGCATTTAGGGGAGGACTCGGAGATTAATGGGAAAATGATAAAAGAGGAAAAAAAGAAGACCTAAGGAAATAAAACAAAGTTGCAAAAGAAAACTTCTGAGTCTGAGTAATGTGGAGTTGAGCATGAGGGATGGAATTTGTATTATTATTTTTTATTATTAATATATGAAGAGAAAGTAAGACCAATAGAGAGCACAAGATAGCAGATTCTGGAAAATGTGATTGGAATGTCTGAAAGATCAAATTATCTTTTCATTATGGCATTTTAAAAAGATGAACATTTTAGAGACTGAAATATGTTCTGTTTTTTTTTTCTGGGGAATTATATTGTTAAAACTCCATTATAGCTTCCTTCTTGATATTAATGTACTGCTTAGACCAGAAGGATCATGGCTGAAGACTTTGCAGCACAAATCAAAAAGCATTTAATGAAGATGATGGCTGAGTAGCATAAGAGGGAAGTAGAGCAATAGCCTTGAGCTTTATGATCATCTTTCAAAACCATGAGTGCCTGGTTCACTTGGAGCCTAGACGAGGCTCAAGGTCTGTAGTATGACTGGGCCATAATGAAAGGTGAGGATGGATGAGTGGTGAGATCACCAGTGATGAGATTATGTAGTCCCTGTCTGTAAGCCTGTTTAAGGAGTTTGGGCTTTCTTGAAGGTGTAATGTGATCCATTCTCTGTTTTAGAACTCTCTGTGTGACTGAAGTATGGTGATTGGATTGTTACATACATTGGTAGGAGGAAGACAAATAATGTAGGCAGGAGAATGAAGATTAAAGCAGTGGGGATGGAGAGAAGTGAGTAGATAGAGGAGCTATCTGGAATAATAGGATGGGGTGATGGATTGGGTGTAGAGTGGGAGGGCTGAGAATGACTCCTAGACCCCTCCCTGCCTTGAGCCACTGAGAAAAAGAGGAGGACATACCAGATCTGGAATATTAAAAAATTTAAAAAGTGGTTTTTTGAAATTGTAAAATACATAGAACATACAATGTACCATCTTAATCTAAGTGTACAGAGCAGTAGTGTTAAGTACATTCACGTTGTCATACAACTAATCTGCAGAACTGTTTTCATCTTGCAAAACTAAAACTCTATACACATGAAACAACTCATCATACCTTCCTCCTCCAGTCCCTGTAAATAACCATTCTACTTTCTATTTCTATGAATTTGACAACTCTAGGCGGGTACCTCATATGAGTGGAATTAAACAATATTTGTCTTTTTGTGACTGGATTATTTCATGTAGCATAATGTCCTCAAAGTTCATCTATACTGTAGCATGTGTTAGAACTCCCTTCCTTTTTAAGACTGAATATTATTCCACTGTACGTATATACCATATTTTGTTTATTCATTCAGGACACGTGGCTTACTTTTACTTTTAGGCCATTGTGAAAAATACTGCTATGAATATGAGTTTACAAGTACCTTTACAAGATGCTTTCAATTCCCAAAAGTTAAATTTATGGATCATATGGTAATTCTTTTTTCAATGTTTTAAGTAACTGCCATGCCATTTTACACTCCCTCCAGGAGTGCCCAAGGATTTGAATTTCTCTACATCTTTGCCAACTCATGTTATTTTCTGCTTTTCTTTCTTCTTTTTTTTTTTTAAGATTTTATTTATTTATTCATGCGAGACAGAGAGAAAGAGAGAGAGAGAGAAAGAGGGAGAGACACAGGCAGAGGGACAAGCAGGCTCCATGCAGGGAGCCTGACGTGGGACTCGACCCCGGGTCTCCAGGATCACACCCCGGGCTATAGGCGGCACCAAACCGCTGCGCCACCGGGGCTGCCCTTTTTTTTTTCTTTTTTTAAATAATTGTCAGTCTAATGGTAGAGGATGGTATATTCTTGCAGCTCTAGAATATGTTTTGATATGTGGGGACTGAGGTCTTATAAAAGATATCAGTGAAGGAAAGGGGAATCCTTGAGTCTTACATGTGCAATTTAAGTAACAAGAGAGAAGACAAGATTGTGATGACATAGCTTTTTTCTCTCCAAATTCCCCTAGAAATTGGCAAAACAGGTAGACAAAAAAACAGTACCACTATCAACAACAAAAATATGGAAAAATGCAAAAAATGCAAAAAATGAAGAATGAGACACTCCATGAACTCCTAAATACAAACAGCAAGCCAATAATAGCAGCAAGAATAATGCTGTATAAGCAACTCTGTGGAAGCCAGCGGGTCAGGCAAAGGGAGAGCAGGAGAAGTCAGAAATTAGCACGTTCTCTTTTAGTGTGGGAAGCTCAACAGGCTTCTTTGATAATACCAGCAAATATTGGGAGGGGGCTTTGTGAGTCCCCATGCTCCTGAGGAAGAGAGCTGTAGGATGGCTAGACAGTGCTAGAGAATTTTCAGCCTCTGAAATTAATAGACCAATGTGTCCTTTCTGGAAAACCACCTTCACTGAGAATCTACTATTGGGTGTAGAAAGCAAATGGAGCAGGGCTAGATTCTAGGAGCAAAGAAAAGAGAAAGTCCAGGTAAAAGTGGGGAAAAGGGACAAAGAGGAGGCCAGTACGAAACCACATTTGTTAATATTTCTTAATAGCAACACAAAATGAAGCCCTAAAATTGTGAAGATAAGAAAGTTACCCTGACACCCCACTGACTTAGCACATAGGGACATCTAAAGGACAGGTAAATCTGTCTCACCTGAACTTTAGCAGCAGCAAAGGACTTCAGTCACATCCTGTACAGATTCATTATAAGAAAAAGAGAGTACTAAGCAGAACCAAGTTTTTATGGGCAATCATGTAAAAAACCATTAGTCTTTTGAAACCAATCTGAACTACTTAAAATATTTTTAGAAAGCATGAAAGAACAGCATAAATTAGAAATAGAAAAGTCAGAGATAAAATAATTGGATAAAAGAAAGATTTGAAAAAGAAACTGATCAAATGAAAAAAAAACAATTAGAAAAAGAAGGAAAAGGAAAAAGTCCTATAGAATTAAAGACTATGTTAAAAGGAATTACAGATATAGCAACTACATGATGAAAAAGAGAAAAACAAGGTTTGAAAAACAAAAATAAAAAGACTTCAGGGAAAGTTGTAGGTATATAATGTTGCCAAAAAATGCAGTATATGTAAGTTCCCCAAACTTAAGCAAAGTAATGTGACAAAGTACTAAACACTGTGTTTCAAGAATAGTTTCATGAAATTAAAAAAGTCTCAAAAAGACACTATGTTTATGGGGAAATCATCCCAAAATAGCTAACATTGAGATATACACTAATAAAAATATTGGATTAATAAGAAAAGGAACACAAAACTTTTTGAGTTTCTTAGAAAAGATGTTGAGGTCACCTTTATAAGCCATAATTAAAACAACTTTTTTTTTTTTTTTTTTGCAGCAACACTTTATGCCAGAATAGTAACATTTACTGTACTCAAGGAGAGAAATGTGTAAGCCAAGAGTTTTATATTCTGCCAAATGAGCTGTCAAGCATAAATGCCATAGATACTCTTATGAACAAGTAAGAACTCAGCAGATATTGTTTCTGACATCTTTTCTGAGAAATCTCAGACAACTAAAGTGACTAGTGAGCATGGACTACATATTGATCTGTGAGTATCAAATATACATTTACTATACAACTGAGACTAAATGATGACATTAAAGGAAACAATATAGTATAGGGTAGTGATGCTCTGACAACATAGATATGGCCCACATTAGAAAGTGGTGGGAGAAGAATGGGGTACATATATAAAATGTAGTGTCAACTTGCTGAAGGACTTGTTGGTATTAACGTGAAGTAAAATGGTATTTCAAATTAATGATAGGGGAGGGAGGACAAAAGGTAACTAGATATTTTCTATATTATTCATAGTAGAGAACCAACAGAAAGCATCTTAATGAAATTATATATTTTTTATGCATTGTCATGTAGGAATATCATGCATTTGCCTCATCTAACTTGACTCTGAGAGCAACAGAAAGGAGAGAGATATGCATTGGAAGATCAGTTGCACCTTTTTTCTCTATCTTATAGGACACTTAGATATTCTCCTGATCCTGAATTTAGTTGATTAGTGTGGTACCAGGAATCATGTCCCTTCCCCCTCAAGTTGTCTCTATCATAATCCCTGGTACCTGTGAATATATTAGGTTACACGGCAAAGGGGAATTCAAGTTGAAGATGAAATTAGGGTTGCTCATCACCTGCCCTTAAAATAGGAAGATTTCTCTGGATTAGCTAGGCGCACCCATTTTAGGAGTCCCTAAAATGTGATGATGGAGGCAAAGACAACTAGAGAGGGGGCAACCTGATAAAACTGGCCTGATGTTGCAGGCTTTGAAGATGGAAGATAAGGGCCATGAGCTAAGGATTATGGCAGTGTTTAGAAACTGGAAATGGGAAAGAAATGGATTCTCCTCTAGAGCCTCCTGAAAGGAATGCAGCCATGCTAACATTTGATTTCAGCCCAGTGAAACCCATTGTGGACTTCTTAACTATAGAACTATAGCATAATGAATTTGTTTTAAACCACTGCACTTGTGGTAATTTGTTACAGTGACCATAGAAAACTAACATAGTTTAGAAATGAATTCATCTTCATAGAGTTTATGTTGGATATTGTGATTAGTGTTCAAAATCCATTCTATCTTCCTTGTAGTGCAGTGAATATCAAGCTTTTTTGGTCCTAGTCCTATGGACCATATGATCATTTTTACATCATAACCCAATACACACACACACAAACATTCACATACCCTAAAGTAAAAGGCATCCTCAAAACAATCCTTCTTTACTCTATGGGGTATATTCTACTCTATTCCATTTCATTAAAATTAAATTTATTTCACAGCCATTAAATAAATTGATTTATCACCCACAAGTAATTCGCAACATAGAATTTGAAAAATGCTCTTCTAATATGGCTTCCTGTCTGGTAAAACTATACTAGATTGCTAAAATTTTCTTTCCTGGAATCCTTTGATAAGGGTCCAGATGTGATTAGATTTGGTCAATCAAATGCCCTTGCTTGAAATTAGAGACCACATTTCCACTTTTTTTCCCCTTTCTTGTCTCTTCTAGAAAACAGAGTGGAGACACTGGGTTTTTCCACAATGGAATTCTTGTTCCAATCACTAGATTTCTACATGTTGAGAAATAGAACTTGGAGCAGAGCAAAGACAGTGTGTTTCTGAAGTCAAAATTTCTAGTGGTAGCTTCTGATTGCCTTATTTGCTGATTGTAGCAAAGGAAGCCATTCCCTTGGCAGATCAGTTCTGAAGTGTTTTTATGGGAGTCGTTCCCCAAAGGCCAACTTAGAGCCTATTTCTCTAGCTCCAACAGTGATTTTATAAGCACTGAAACCTCTCTCTCTTTTTTAAATGTTTTTTAGAAATAATTTCTGTTTTCTGCAAACCAACACCGACCAGGACAGCGTTATAACCCTATGGGTATAATCAGAGAGGAGATCCCTTCTAAAAGACATGGGCAAATCACATCTATGGATCCTGGATAGGACTCAGCCTGAGGGTAATCATGAGGTATAGTCATATCAGAGATACAGAATCTGGAATGCCTGGGTGGCTCAGTGGTTGAGCATCTACCTTCAACTCACGGCATGATCCCAGAGTCCCTGGATGGAGTCCCATATCAGGCTCCCTGCATGGAGCCTGCTTTTCCCTCTGCCTATGTCTCTGCCTCTCTCTCTCTCTCTGTGTCTCTTGTGAATGAATGAATGAATGAATAAATAAATATTTTTTTTAAAAAAGAGAGAGATGCAGAATCTTCCTATTTTGAACAATTCTGAGTTTGAGTGACTATAGAGCTTTTAGAGGAGACAATGATCTTCATTCCTTTGTCAAGTACCTAACACTGGCTGTTAGTAGAGGTCAAACTACCAAAACACAGATGCTTTGGGGATGCCTAGGTGGCTCAGTTGGTTAAGCATCTGACTCTTGATTTCTGCTCAGGTCGTGTTCTCAGGGTCATGAGATTGAACCCTGATTGAGCCTCACGTCAGGCTCTGTGCTCAGCAAGGAGTCTGTTTGAGATCTCTCTCTCCCTCTCCCTTTGCCCCCCAACCCATGTGCACTCTCTCTCTCTAAAATAAATAAATAAATCTTAAAAAAACTCACCACAGGTACTTTGTACCATATGTATGAATATAGTTGGGATATGTCTTTTCAATTTGGGGGTGATTTTCTTTGCATTCTTTAGTCTTTAATCTTTGAGAACCCTAAGGAACAAAAAGTTTTAAAAGCACAGGTTGATTTTATGTGTAAGCATATATACATATGAAAAATATTTAATTACTGATATGACCCAGTCATTGGCAAATTGGAACATAAAGAATGGATGCTAGCCATAAATGCCTTGGGCAGCTGAGGTGGTGCCCTACAAGCTGACCACCAGCCTTGTTTATTAATGATGCATTGTTTGTCCAGAAAGAATTGGGATGCCTGGGTGGCTCAGCTGTTGAGCACTTGCCTTTGGCTCAGGGTGTGATCCTTGGGTTTGGGATCAAGTCCCACATCGGGCTTCTTGTGGGGAGCCTGCTTCTCCCTCTGCCTGTATCTCTGCCTCTCTCCGTGTGTGTCTCTCATGAATAAAAAAAATGAAATCTAAAAAAAAAAAAAAAAAAAAGGAAAGAATTGAGTCTGTTTACAAAATCAATTATAAAAAGAGAAAATAAATGTAAACTCAGAAAAGTAAAAACTTTTGATGAGGGGTACCTGGGTGGCCCAGTCAGTTAAGCGTCAGAATCTTGATTTGGGCTCAGGTCATGATCTCAGGGTTGTGAGATTGAGCCTCTCCTTGGTATGTGTACTAGGCATGAAGTCTTACTTAAGATTCTCGCCCTCTCCCTTTGCCTCCTGCAACTGCCACCCCCTGACTTCTGCTTGCCTACACACCACCTCTGTCTCTCTCTCTCTCTCAAAAAAAAAAAAAAAAAAAAAAAAAAAGGCTGAAGAAAAATAGAAAGTAAAAAAAGACAAGATAAATCCAGAGGAAAAATGGATAGATAACATGCATGTTATAGGATCTTAGGCACTTTTTAAGGGACAGGAGGAAAAGGAGGGCAACTTCCATCATCACCAGGGGGCACTGCACCTGAAACAACTTACTGCTCTTTTCATAGGTTTTGAGGTGACTCACTTTCTCCATAATCCAGATTGACCACCTATGTATTAACCACAGGTTAGTTAAATAAGTGCCTTAAATCCTTAGAAAATTTCAGAGCAGTTTCCATTTCCTGACACAAAAATTCCCCTGAGTTGTCTCTTTTGCCAGAGGGCAGAGGGAAGAATAAATGAGAAATGTCTCCTCTGAACAGAAGGAGCATGTTTGAGTTCAACTTCACTGTGACAGACGGGATCTGAGTCACGGTGACCATGTAGGCATCTTGCGGTTTATTGATAGGAATAGGGTCTGTTTTTCAGCTTCATTCTCTTTCCCAGCCACAGTGACCTTTAATGATCACCAGACTGCCCATTTTGTGTCCCCTTTTCCTTATCTGCCTAGCAGATATTTGCTTTGTGGAATTTTATTTAGCCTAGATAGTTTTGAAATATGTGTTTTGAAATATTTGCTGAGGGTGAACATACTAACAAGTGAATAAAATTAGTGCCTCTAAAGCAGTACCTTCTAACAATTATTGAAAGAGTCAATGTATTAAGAACAGTGCTGGCCTATATAGCAAGTGCTGTAAAAGTGATTGTAGTTATGTTGTTCCAAAGAAACTATTAGAAATACTTCTCATTCCCCTTGTGAGTCTTCACGTTGAAGGGCCAAGTGGTTAAAGAGACAGGCTCTCCTACAATCCCAGCAAAGCCGTTAAAGCTGTTTTTGCTCTTCAAACAAATGTCAAAAAACAGCAAGACTTTAGTCTGTTAACTGCTAATTTCCCAAGCAATTGAAACAAGAGAATCTGCAGGGCAGGGTTTTAGGGTTTAAACCTGAAACCAGAAATTAGTGCCAAGTGCTTTTTTCTTTTCTTTTCTTTTCTTTTCTTTTCTTTTCTTTTCTTTTCTTTTCTTTTCTTTTCTTTTCTTTTCTTTTCTTTTCTTTTCTTTTCTTTTCTTTTCTATCTGGTATTTTCCTCAGGCTAAATCATCCGTCCTGGGAACACAGGAAAGTCATAGCAATTAAAATATAGAAAGGTATATTTAGAAATATCCCAAATCGTCTTCATGGCAAATTTTGACAATCATTTAAAATGAGTGAAATTGACATCCATAACACCCTCCCTTTTTTTTGCTAATGTTAATAATAATAGCAGCAAACAACAGCCGACATTTACTGAATCTTAATTATGTGTTGGATGCTGTGCAAAGTATGGCAAGTCTGCTGCAGGATGTAAAGCTCACAACCAACTTATGAATTAAGTATAGATCTTGCAGGTGATGAAAGTGGATGCAGTGTGGTTAAACAACTTGCCAGAAGTCTCAGGTTATAGTATGTGGTGGAGCAGATTTCACATCCAGGACATCTGACTCCAGAGTCCCTTATAATTCTGTATGTCTTACCTCCCTCTACTCATACAGATGAACAAACATGAATCAAGCAACTCCCTACTATGGCTTCCGGGCTGACTCAGTGGTTAATGATCATTGGGTTTTATATTAAACCTATTTACTGTAATTAGAATTGGTAGTTGGTAGGGTAAGCTAAAAAGTCCATATGTATGGAGGAATCATGACAATGATAAAACATTCAAATTCTTTTGGTGTTCTTGTGGCAGCTTTAATGCACAATAGATTAGGTGTTAAAATGGATTTTAAAATAAATATTTGATTTATTAAAGTAATATCAAAAATCTAATTTTTTTCTTAAATGTTTTCACTTTAATGGAAAATATTATGATGCTACATAATAATCTAGGAAATTTCAGCAACTACTTGTAAACAGGTTTTACGGTTTCTTTTACAACTTCTAGATTAAAACTGTTCGAAGCATTGAAAAATATCACTAATGAAATCCTTTACAAGAATTTTGACAATACTTCACTTCAAGTACTCAAAGAACTCTCACAGTCTATCCAAAATATGGAAGCAACTCAAGTGTCCATCGATACACAAATGGATAGCCAACAAGTGGGGAGTATACTGAGAAGTTTCTGGGAATGACTGAGCAGTGATTTGACGGCTATATTTGGGAAAAGTAGCACTTGGGAAAAGCAGATGGTACTGGGTGTGTATATATGTGTGGAGGCCCTTATTACTTAGACAACCCTAACCTTCTGTCAGCCCTACTATGAGTCACTTTCAAGGGAAAAGGTGTATTAGTACCAGTTATCTGTCTTCTTGTTTGTGGCGGGGAGAGGTGTGTGAACATAGAAGTATCAGTAGAAACTACAGGTTCACAGGAAGTCAATAAATTCCAATTGTTTCTCTTTATCACCAGTTATTTTTCACAATAATCTTATGGAGTAGGTATTGTTTTGCAAATAAGAAATTGAGATGTATAAATTAATATATCCAGAATTTCACAGAAAACAAATTAGAAACTCAGCCCAGGTTTCCTGACTTCAAATCCAGTGCTTACACTCTGCCAAGATTTCATATTTTTCAGCAAGCAAGAGTCAGGAAAGAGAACTTTGTGTGACTTAGCTACACACAATTTGGAGATGGTGCTTTGAGCCCTGGCAGGACAGAGGGTTGTATCTTAAGGGGAATGGGCCTTCTGGGAGTCCCTGTTGTGCTCATGGATAGAACATTCTCTTTATTTTGGGGCAAATCACTCTGAGCCTCATTTCCTCTTATGAAAGGAGATAAATCATATTTTACATTTATTTAAAGATTTTATTTATTTATTCATGATAGAGAGAGAGGCAGAGACACAGGCAGAAGGAGAAGCACGCTCCATGCTGGGAACCCAACATGGGACTCAATCCCGGGACTCCAGGATCGCACCCTGGGCCAAAGGCAGGCGCTAAACTGCTGAGCCACCCAGGGATCCCTTACATTTATTTCTTTTCTATCTCCCTCACCAGAATGTCATCTCTATAGAATAATTGGTGATAAAAACAATTGGCCCACCTGGCTCCAATATGACCTCTTCTTAACTAATTACATTTACAAAGACCGTCTTTCCAAATAAGGTCACATTCTTGTTTGTTTGTTTTGTTTTGTTTTTGTTTTTGTTTGTTTTCTTTGTTTTTTTTTTTTTTTTAAAGGTCACATTCTGATGTATGTCGGTGGAAGGGTAGTTGGGACTTCAACATATGAATTTGAGGGAGGACACACAATCCACCCAAACACACTAAATAAGATATAGTCTTTGTTCTTGAGGAGCTCAACAATTTCCAAAATATGAACTATGAAGCAATTCCAGGAGATGTTTAAAGGTTTTAAGCAACCAATGGGTTTTTTGTACAATAAGCTAAGGAACTTTTGAGTTTTTAAAAATGTTTTCTTATTTTTTTTTAAAGATTCTATTTATTTACTCATGAGAGACACACACACACACACAGAGGCAGAGACAGAAGCAGGCTCCATGCAGGGAGCCCAATGTGGGACTCAATCCCGGGTCTCCAGGATCAGGCCCTGGGCTGAAGGGGGCGCTAAACCGCTGAGCCACCCGGGCTGCCTGGAACTTTTGAGTTAAACCACTTAAGGAGCTTATTTATTTCAGGATTTCTCTAGGCTTTACAATGAAAATATATGCTAACACCCTTTTCGTGGAGGATCTCACGTGACTGTTTTTCTACAGCATCAATTTTAGGAAATGCTGGCAGAGTTTAAAAACACTCCTTTGAGAGTTAGGAAGGTGATTTTAGAAAATATTTGATGTTGGCTCCTCAGGTTCTGTATTTGTAAAATGCACCAACCACTCACAACTTTCTATAGAGGGTTGTTGCAAGGATCAGATAAGATCGGGTTTGTTAAATTGTTTAAAATTAGTAAAATATTATAGATGCCTTAAAGGCATTGCAATTAAATCCTAATAAGGAAGGCACCCTTTGAATCAGCTGGATAAAGATATTAGTTTTAGTGTCTAGATTTAGAGACTGGTATAACAAGAAATTCAAAGATATCTCTTAATTGTTTATTTGGAATAAAAACATAGTTGCTTTTTTAACCTCTTTGCTCATCTGCTATATTTTGCTTCCTTGTGATGTTGCCTGCAACATGGACTAACATAGTTGCCATGTTGGCTCCAGGACTCATCTAGCCATTGCTGGGTTGTAGCCAGTTTGGTAAAGGAGCTCTGACTTCTGCAGTGAGGGCTGGAGTGCAACGTGTGTGTGTGTGTGTGTGTGTGTGTGTGTGTGTCTAGTTGTTAATCCTGCCTGCCCAGAACACAGAGTGTCGAGCCCATTTGTTTCTTAGGTTTAAGGCGAGAAAGCAAGTGGTAGATTATGAAAAGTATATCAATATCTATTTTTAGAATAGGCATTGTTGGGTTAAAAATGAAATTCAGGCCTGGGAGTGAACGCTCATCAGTCCTTTTTCTTGACAAAGGAGAAATGCATCTAATTCAAACTGGTACAATTTTGGTAATAACCATGGTTACTAAAATGGATGCACTTTATTCTCAGTGAGAGAAAGCAGCATGATAACAGTTGCTCATTTCACAATAGCAGAGCCTCTTCATGGCAACTAAAAATGGAAGAGCCAGCCTATGTTTATAAGCAACTTATTTCAGCCTCAGACTATCCATTTAAGCTAAACAACATGATGAGATGCTTAAGCTAAACACCATGATGGGACACTAAGATTTGGTAAATACACAGACATGGATTTGAATGAGGAAAAAATGTGATGAAAGCATGGCACAAAAGGTTCAGAGGAGTGGAACAAGATGCTTTTCTTTAGTACATTTATGAGGCATTGATTGGCTCTAGATAATGGAACAATAACACTGATCCCAGATATTGACAGTAAAAGAAATCTGAAGTTCTGTTCACTGAGTTGTTTGCTATTAGTGAAGTTTTGGTGTGGGGAATATCCACAAGGTGCAAATACATTTGATAAAATAAAATTGGTGTTTAGATTCATTCCACATCTCGACAATATAGAAGGCTGATTTTGTATTCTCTGTCTTACTTTCTGAAGAAGGGGAAACACTTTCCTCTTAATATTCAATACATTTATACTTGAATTAGATGTAACTAGGAGTGATATTCCTAGTACCCATTGGAAACAGAACTCCTGTAGAAGTTTACCTGCTATTGAGCATATCTCGCTCAATATCCATAAAATGCCCACCCAATTTCCTTTATCCGCAGCAATTTGCTTATAAAAATCGAACAGTTAAAAATCATATGTAAAATTGATTATGGCTAAAATGTGAGTAAATAATGTATGAAGCATCAGAATTTCTTCCAGTAGGATGCAAATATAAAGAGTTGCTTGTTTTTTTTTTCCTTATTCAATAACTTTTTCAATAAATATATATTGAGTCTCAACTATGAGCCAGACACTTTGAAAACCCTTACCTTATTTAATTTTAGGGAACTCTCGTAACAGGTGATAAATGAATATATATATATATATATATATATATATATATATATATATATATATATATTTTTTTTTTTTTAATTTTGACCAGTTTTTTTAAAGATTTTATTTGTTTATTCATGAGAGACACACACACAGAAAGAGAGGCAGAGACACAGGCAGAGGGAGAAGCAGGCTCCATGCAGGGAGCCTGATGTGGGTCTCGATCTCGGGTCTCTAGGATCAGGCCCTGGGCTGAAGGCAGCACTAAACCACTGAGCCACCCGGGCTGCCCATAAATGAATATATTTTAAATAGTGATCAAAATGCAGATACTATAGAATATTTGGGAGAACGACATAGGATTGCTATATCTGATCGCTTTTTGCTTATAAAAACAATTCCAGATGAGATCAGGCACTTTCAGGGTGGTGCTAATTGAATTTAAATTAAAAAAATAAAATACAAATATCTTCAAATATTGAAAAAATAACAATTCCATAAGTTCACACACACACACACACACACACACACACACACACACACCTTCAGCTAAACAAAACTTACTTGCATTTACGGTCTTGCTTTTATTATATATTATGTTCATGGCTTATTTCTATTAATTTCAGGATGATATGGAGTATAGCTAACCATTGCCGCATAACAAACAACTATAAAACTTCAAGGGCACATAGCAATGAACACCTGAGGCACTCTGCTTGTGCTCCAGACCTTCTGGTCTGTTGCACTTATCCCTTAATCTCCCCGGCTGGCAGACTCCCAACACCTATCCTTGTTGTGGCAGTGTTAGGGGTGCAAGAGAGCAAGCAAAACATGCAAGGCTGCTTACAGCCTAGATGTGGAGGCGACCCACTGTCACTATTAACATCCCATTCCATTGGCCAAAATAAGTAAGTAAAACATGGACACAGGAACTAGGGGAAGAATTGAGGTCAATTATACAATCTACATAATGGCCTAGCACTAAAAAGCAACATGTTATCTCTTTATGCCACTGAAGGTTGCTAGAAAAGTACTTTTCTGTAAGGAAAGGAAAGTATCATTATTGCTGTCAACATCATTACCACCATGATCTCCAACACATGTCATGCTCCTATATACCAAGCATGCTTCTAAAAGCTTTACATTTAATTTTTGTGGCAACTCCGTAGGGTAGTCATTCTGACTAAATAAAGAAGAGGTGGTATATATATGTATATATATACCACCTCTTCTTTATTCATTCATCAATTGATGGACACTTGGACTGCTTCTATGATTTGGCTACTGTAAATAAAGCTACTATAAACCTAGGGGTGCATCTATCCCTTTGAATTATCAGTTTTGGGAGATTTTTTTTGGGGTGTAAATACAAAATAGTGTGATTACTGGATCATAGAGTAGTTCTATTTTAACTTTTTGAGGAAACTCCATACTATTTTTCACAGTGGTTGCATGAGTTTCAACTCCCACCAACAGAGCAAGAGGGTTCCTTTTTCTCCACATCCTTACTAACACTTGTTTCTTGTGTTGTTGATTTTAGCATTCTGAGAGGTGTGAGTTGATACCCCTTGGTAGTTTTGATTTGAATTTCCCTGATGATGAGTGATGTTGAGCATCTTTTCATGTTTCTATTGGTCATGTCTATGTCTTCTTTGGAGAAATGTCTATTCAAGTTTTCTGCCCATTTTTTAAATTGGATTATTTTTTGAGTGTTGAGTTGTATAAGTTCTTTATATATTTTGGATACTAACCCTTTGTCAGATATGTCATATGAAAATGTCCTCTTCCATTTTGTAGGTTGCCTTTTAGTTTTGTTGGTTGTTTCCTTCGCTGTGCAGCTTTTTGTTTTGTTGTAGTCCCAATAGTTTAATTTTTTGCTTTTGTTTCCCTTGCTTCAGGAAACATATCTAGAAAGATGTTGCTATGGCTGATGTCAGAGATTTCTGCCTTTGCTCTCTTCTAGGACTTTTATGGTTTCTGGTTTCATATTTAGGTCTTCAATTCATTTTGAATTTATTTTTGCATATGGCATAAGAAAGTAGTCCACTTTCATTCTTTTCATTCATGTAGCTGTCCAGTTTTTCCAACACCATTATTGAAGAGACTGTCTTTTTACCATTGCATATTCCTTTCTGCTTTGTTAAAGATTAATTGACCATATAATTATGGGTTCATTTTTGGTTTTTCTATTCTGTTCAATTGGTCTATGTATCTATTTTTGTGCCAACACCATACTGTTTTGATTACTACAGCTTTGTAATATAACTTGAATTCTGGAATTGTGAAACTCCAGCTTTGCTTTTCTTTTTCCAAATTGCTTTGGTTATTTGAGGTCTTTTGTACTTCCATGTAAATTTTTGAATTGCTTGTTCCGGTTTTGTGAAAAATGTTTTGATATTTTGATAGCAATTGCATTAAATGTGTAGATGGCTTTGGGTAGTATAGACATTTTAACAATATTTGTCCTTCCAATCCCATGAGCATGGAATGTCTTTTCATTTCTTTGTGTCATCTCCTCATATTATTTTTATGTCTAGGCGTTTGAGAATTATTTATACATTTAAGAATTAGGAAAATGCTTCTTAATTTATTCATCAATAGTCAACTTGCCTAGTTAGCCCTACCTGCCAGGTGCTGGAATGGCTGTTAGTGCTATTGAATAAACAAGGCCCAGGGCTCCTTGTTTCCGTGTAGTGTTTTAGAGCTTACCTGGAAATCTGATCCTGGCACTCCCATCACTTGCAGGGTGGTTGACACAGGCTCCACTTGGAAAGGAATGCTGTGACTTTTATTTCAGGCTCCTCCCAAACTATCAGAGAAGTGCCATTTGCTAGAAATGTTTAAGAAGTATATATGAGGGATGGCCAGGTGGCTCAGTTGCTTAAACGTCTGCCTTTGGCTGAGGTCATGATCCCAGGGTCCTGTGATTGAGCTCCATGTTGAGCTCGCTGCTCAGTGTGGGATCTGCTGCTTCTTCTCCCTCTATTCTTCCCTGTCCCACTCATTTTTTCTCTCTCTCTCTCAAAAAATACATAAGAAATTAAAAAGAAAAAGTACATTTGATAATAATATTATCTCTTTGAGGAATCATTCCTGTTAGAAATTTTTTGGCTTCTCATCTTTAAATGCAGGGCTATTTACTGGACTACAAGCCATCCTCTGATCAGGAGTAGAGGTAGTGTTTGCCTCATTCTTCAGTGAAACCCACACCTGTGGGTTTGGCCAGCAAAAAGAGCAAGGCAAAGGCTATGTGAGGTTGGAGGTATAGCCCTGCTTTCTACTTAACATTGATTGCTTTGGCAAAGCACTTTTTTATTTTTTTCTTAAAAAATAATTATGAACTTCCTATTACAGGGTGGGCATGATGCTAGGTTATGGAGATAAAACAGGGATCTGTGTCAAAGAGAAACCATGGGAACTGAGACAGGGAATAACTGTCAGGGGGAGAACTGAGGGATCTCACTTGTTTCTTGCTTCCTTCTCAGGAATCTGTGAATAAGGTTCCCTTCCTCATGCTCAGATAGGAAATCATCTAAAAGAGTTGCTTTTAAAAATGATGGATGAAATGATGGTTCATGCACAACAAGGTTCTCTGCAGACCTTGACATTCTGCTCTCTGACTCTCAGACAGTCTCTGCTTCTCTGCGTGCTGGGCTCTGTTGAGCTGACAAAATCTTTTCTTCAATTTAAATGACTTATGGTACAGGGACAATGTTTTCTGTAGAAATGTGCCTGAAGGCTCAATTATTAAAAGAAAAATGACTCTCAAGTAGAACGTGTTACATTTTTAGTTCTTAATATTATTTGTATGTGCTCTGTACTGAACTAGTTTTACACTGAGGCACTCCTGTACTGATCATATAATAACATAGAATTAACATGACTAATTCTCTCTTCCCAGAAGGATTATGAGCAACTTGAGTTAGGTGATCTATCAGGGTACTACACTCATAGAAGATATTTTAAAATATTTGTTTGTTGAGTGTTACAACACCTAAAGAACAACTAAACAAACATTCAGTAGCCTGGTACACCACTGCTGGAGCTACTAGTAAACTTACATTAAAAAAAATTATTTATTTATTCATGAGAGACACACAGAGAGAGGCAGAGACATAGGCAGAGGGAGAGGCAGACTCCTCACAGGGAGCCTGATGTGGGACTTGATCCCAGGACTCCAGAATCATGCCCTGAGCCAAAGGCAGACACTCAACCACTAAGCCACCCAGGCGTCCCAGTAAACTTATATTTTTACAAATTCTTTTCTGAGAGATTTCTTCAAACAAGGAGTATGTGTACACACAAGTGCTATTTCTTAAAAATCTGTCTTATTTACAAAAGCAGAAGATTTAAGATAATTTTTAAAGCACAGTGAGCTGATTTTATAACCTCTTTCTTCTAGAGAGTAGATTTTAGCATTTCCCTTATAGTGAGAGCCACCAGGCTGTGCCGATGGCTGGTCACATGCTGCATTGCCTATTGGGAGTGTCCACTGATATGCAGCCATGCTGACAGGACAGTGTAAGGAATCCTCAGGGAATGGACCAACACTAACCCCTTCCTTGCATGAACATAAGGCAGGAGGTAGTTACCTTACTAAGTGAATAGAACCTGCCTTCCTAGGATCTAAATAGGGAGAAGGAGGAAGCTTGGTGGATTTACCTGTATGTAAAGTGGGTTTCCAGTTCATAAAGAAAGCCCTGTAGTCTCTTCTCACCTACCACCAAGAGGTTCATTGACAGGATGCCTCTCTTGCTTGTAAGTAGCCCAGGTTAACTCATAGAAGCAGTGTCTTTTCAACTACTAGAAGAGCGAAGGACAGAAATAGGAAGAGCAAGTAAACATCCCAACAATGATTTTATTTCTTTTCTTCTTTCCTGCCTTTCTCTCTTTTTCTCATCTTTTCTCCCCTCATGCTTTCCTTTCCTCATTTTTTGCACAAGTATGACTTACCTACCTGCTTCTGTCATCCCTTGGGAATGAGTGAGGCTGTCAGTGGTAAGATATTTCCTGGCAAATTGGACTTAGTACCATGCTCTGATTTTGTTGCCACTTTCTCTCCTTGGAGGGAAAGATCCAAGCAACAGGTCCCAGCAGGCAGGCTGACAGATGCCAATACCCCAGCCAGAGCCTCAGCTCACAGCAAATTGGGCCAAAGTCCAGGATAAACTTGTACATTTCTCTACAATTTTTAGAATCTTTAGAAGTCCTTCGTTGAATAGATGATGAGGACTGGTTCTTGACATTTTTTGTTCCTTCTGTGGATTATCAAATAGTAAAAACTTTCCCTATAATTTTGAAAGTGAACTTTTTTCCTACCTCTTCCCCTGATCACACACAAACTCCAGGAAATTCTAGGGATAACTTGGTTAATTTCTCAAATTTGAATATTTCCATAGATCTCCTGGGAGGGAAGATTCAATTTGGGCAGGTCTTGGTGAGGCCCAAGCTTCTGTGTCTCTAATAAGATCCTAGGTATTGCTGCTGCTGCTGCTTCAGGATCTCACTCTGAGAACTAAAGAGCTATTATGTTTGAATACCCATGCTTTAGAATGGCCTCTGGAGTATGGATTCTTATTTTTCAAGGATGTTTACTTTGCCAGATCTAATTTGAAAATGTGTCCTTAAGTGATGCCGAGCAGGATGTCTGTAGTGAAGCTCTGCAAATTAGCTTGAAAGATAAACTGAATACCAATGGATAGTCTGCCCATAACTGAAGACTTTTTACAGGGTGAGGTTGTTCACTGCCTTTATAAACTTGTCTTTCTGACATGGCAAAAGCACGGAGAACCACAAGGTAAAAATGTATGGCCGTAAGCAATAGCAGAGGTCATCCCAGCGGAAAGGATACCCATGGCCAAGTTGACAAGATGCCTCCTGTTCCTGCTGATGACTTTGTGCTGATGTTCATGCTTATGACAACAAATGGACTCCCTTCTGACTCAGTTTCTATAGCTGCAAATTGTGAAAGTGAGAGGACAGCTCTTTTCCAACTAGTGAGATTCTTTATTGAGATGCCACAGTCAAACCCAGGATGTAGGACTTGCATAGGATGCATATTTCATTCACATCAATCCAGGTACACGTGTAAAAAATATAATCTTGAATAATAATGCTTACTGTGCCATGTAGTCCAAATGCTTACCCTGTAGTAATAGATTTAATTCCCCAAACAATCCCATTAAGAAGGTATAATTATCCCTGCTTTATGATAGAAAAATGGAAGTATCCAGATGATAAATAACTTTGTCCTGTGTCAAATAGAGCACTTAGACCTTTTGTGGCAACAGGCTGCAGGTGAGGGCCTACAGATATGTTTTGTTTGCTATGCCTCAAGATTTTCAAAAAGTTCAATTAGTTGTCAACAGTTACAGGCAAATTCTTGCTTCTTCTGGAAAACCAAGTATCTGGCAGCTTTAGACTTGTGTTTGTGCACAGTGGCCATCAGCTGGTGCAGAGCAGCGACCCTGCCCTTCCAGGGGGGATCAGCACCCCAGTTTTGCCATACTTCTCACCTGGCCCATTTCACTTGTGCTTGGTATTTCCTGGCACCAGTAACCATTTGGACTGGATTTGAAATCCTTCTGCACACTGTCACCATCAAGGATCTTTATACAACTAAGAATCACCACCCCTTGTAAGTATTTTGTCGAGCTTTCCTGTTGTAGAAGTCACTGTACTGAATGAACACCATAGGGTCTGGGTGAGAAAGACACGGGACTCAGCCCTCAAGATTTCTTTCTGCTGTGATCAAAGTCAGGTTTTCAGTTTCAGAAATATAATATTCTCTGTTATGTACCTTCAAGAAACATGGTTCAGTGACACCCTGGTGTATGAATGGGCACGATGCCCCACTGTTGTGGCAGGAGTACTAATTCAGTTGTGTTCTGTCTCCTTTCCCCTTTTTTCTTCTCAGACTTAACCATTTTGCTTTTTGCAATAATTCATTTGATAAGCTACAAAGGTGCCAGATGGGACCTGGATCAACAGAAAACTCTATCTTCTGGCCTGGGTGAGCAGGAAGGAGTAGAACGATATGGATAAGGCAAGTAAACATGCTTTTAATTAGCCTGAAACATTAGCTGGCATGGATTTCTTCTGCTTCCAAGCAGTCGTGTAAGAATGGGTGCATAAGAGTGAGCTCATTATTAGTCCTGAGGCGTTCCAGTGTCCTTGGCCTCTAAGGAAGTGGCACTTGCTATAAATTTCTGTGTCCTCGGACTTCTGTAAACCCTCAGCAAAGCCCTCCCGTTGCCCACTCTGCAGCAATTTCACAGGTGTGTTTCTGAACTATCTCCAGGTAGTGTTAGGTGGCGGGGCTGCATCTGTCCCAGGCACTGTCAGCAGAGGCAGTGGCAGACAGAACACGGAATGGTGGAAAGGGAGGAAGAAGAGAACGGGTTGTTGTTAGGGGCAAGGTTATACGATTTGAGGGGGTTAAGAAAGGAGGATTTGACAAAGCAGAGCCAGTCTTATGAAGATGTGAGGACACATGAGAACATGATGGGGAAAGGAATATAACTGTAACGGCAAACTTTACTGAGCTCGCAGTATGGGACCAGCATTGCTTTAAAGACTCTGAGTATCAACATCCTCATTTTACAGACGAGGAGGCAAAAATGCAGCACCGTTAAATAACGCCAGTGTCAGGTAGGTAGTTAGCAGGAGAGCTAGAAGCTGGGCAGCCTGATTCTTCCGCTCAAGTTCCCAGCACGTCCTGCCAGGGGCAGGGGCAGGAAAGAGACAAGTGATGGGGGTGAACTGGTTAGAAGCTGGGCAACCTGAGAAGCGAAGTGGAGAGTTCTCCAGCCTGTGTGATCACATTCCAGGTGCAGGCCCCCTGTGACTTGAGGTGATATAACCTAGGTACCTGCTTTTGCTGTACCACTTGTGAATGTGCCTTTGAGCCTCAGTTTCCTGATCTTCGGACTGTGCATGATAACCTGAGTCAGTGCTCGTCAGGATTAAGTCAAATAAAGTAGACAGAACACGCTGTGGGCATTATTGAGGGCTCTGCGGTGGGGACTCTTGATGTTAAAGCTCTTTCTGTTCACGGAAAGAGTGGAAACCTGAATTTGACCACTGCACCTGTGGGCGCAGTAAGACACTTTCTTTCTGTGATGTGTTTTCCTGGCTGATGTCCTGACGTCCCTGTCGTTGGCTAGAGCTGTCATCTTCTTTATCTCACTCTTGCTGCTCTGTTGATTTTTCCAAGTGTCTGAAAGGGCAGCATGTGTTTTTCCTTTCACAGCGTGAGTGATCTTAGCCTCCGGAGCCTGTATTACTAGCCATCCTGTTAGTGCCACTGCTAAAAGGTATCAGTGGCAGAGTCACTGCTATGAACTCAAAGCTGCCTGGACTTGCAAGGACCACATTTTTCTGCCTTGCCATTGCAGGGTCATTTGCTCAAAGTTAAAATAATTGATTCTTTTATTTTCTTTAGAGTGACTGATAGCATCTCAGAATTTAAAATCCTTCTTGCCACTGACCCTGATGCTGTTTAGAAGATGCTTTTTAATTGGGCAAAGTGGGTGGAGGAGATGGGGTGTGCACAATTGGGAGGACAGGAAGCAGCAACATCACTTTGTTTCCCACCTCACTTGTACATAGGTTATCTCAATAGGTCATCGTCTCTACCCAGGACCAGTGTAGGTACAGCAATGACCTGGGCATGGCTTAGTGTGCTCTGGTCCTGCGATTCACTTTACCCTCCTACTCTTGTTTTATTCTCTGCAGGTTGTTAATTAATCCTTAGTTGAAATGTCACTGCTCCTAAGAGTGTTTGCTTATTAATAAAAAATGGAGAAGAATAAAAGCCTGAAGGACCCCGAAGGACACATCTTTCTGGAGGCAGAATTTCAGGTTTTGACACAAGGATTCCTATTTACTGAAATTACCAATTCTGTATCTTTTCACTTTTGGGTCCTTGTATTCTGACTGCTTTTCCTCCTGATTATCAACTTACTACTTTTCTTCATTCAGATTTCTATTCAAATATTACCTCCCCAAAGAAACTTATACTCGCCTCTTTATGTCATCTATCACCCCTGCCAACTCTGGCCTTGCCTTAATTTTATTTTCATTACACTTATCACTACTTCATGCTATATTCTGTGTTTGTTAATTATCTGTATACCTTAAATAGTATGTAAGCTATGTGAGCTTGGAGGCGTTGTTTCAATCATCACTGTATCCCCTAAAATATTTTATTAGGCTCTATGAGATTCTTTCATATTCAAATTAGTCATCAGAAAACTTTTCTGGTGCCTCTTAATTTTATCAGCTATGATATATCTTTATGTTTTCATATGATAAGCCTGCATCTTTAGTGTATATATTTCTATATGATATGCCTATGTCCTTAGCATTTCATTTATATTTATCCATTGATTAATTTAGCAGGAATTTTAACATCTACCGAGTTGTAATCATTAGGCTGGTGCCGAGAATAGAAAGGTGAATGAGGCACAGACTCAGCCTCCAAGCTTCTCACAGTGTAGTGGGGGAAGCATGTGAGTAACAGAGTGTGAGGATGACAGAGTGTGTAGTATGACAGAGTGTGACGATGGACAAGACAGTACACATTCTGTAGTATTTCGCTACATTGATGAAGGTGGATAAGAACTGGCCAGGAGACCTGGGGGATGAGGCTGTCTCTCTAGGCAGAGATTAGTATGTATAAGGTCAAGAAGGTGTAAGAGTTCGTAGCAAATTCACTGACATGGAAGTAGCTGATGTGTCCATGCTGAATGATATGGGCAAATATTGAGGGAGATCAAGCTGAAGATATAAGTGAGATAATATGGGAAGTTCTGAAGTTATGAATGCCATTTTAAAGAGTTTGAATTTTTTTCCTCAAAGAGCCAACAAGGGACTTTTAACGAGGGTGAGACATAATTAGATACACATTGATTTAGACACTCTACTTCCTCTCAGATTTTCTTTTACACCCAGAATTAGTATCAACCACAGCAAGGGAGCAGTGCAGATGTGGAAAAAAAATTGTTTATTTATGTTAAAAATGACCAGAGTCACTGAGAAATAAAAGAGTTCTATAGTACCCAAACAGTTCTCTGGTTGGCATATCTCTTTTTAGACTTTTTAAAATGGAAAATTTCAAATATATACAAAATAAGCAAGTGTTATAATTAACCTCTGTGAACTCATCACACAGCTTCAACATTTGTCAATATTCTGTCATTCTTGTTTCATTGGTACCTCTGCACACTCTTGACCTTAGCCAATAAAAAGTAAGAGGTTTATAAGGTGAAATCAGATGGAGTTATAAGCAAGGAACATGAGGAATGAGGGAAAGATATAATTAAGAGTTCTGTTTGAAGACTTAGCCTTAAGCGAGCTTAGACTGAAAGAGGAAAGAAGGAATAGATGTGGATAAATGTTTAGGTGGAAAAAGCCGTAGGGGTGGGAAGGCAAGCTCTTGAAAGTAGAGATGATGTTCTACCTGTCTTTGAATGCCTGCAGTCAATAAATTACTACATGTGGTAGGCATGCAATAAGTATTTGTTCAATCGAATTGGGATCATGCCCAGTGATCCTTGTTTGCTTCATGAAGTAGAAGCTTAGTCATTGACAGTGATGAGACAGACACAGAGTAAAGGATAGAGATGGGGTAAAGCTATGGACTAAGTTCAGTGATCCGTGAAGTTGAAGTAGATGCTATTGGCCCACACATGAAGATGCATTTTTAAAAAAATATGCTCTGTCAAATATGTTCAATATCAAGAGAGGTTATTTTCTTCCTCAGTGTTTAAAAGAAAAGAGTTATGAATGATTTGGAAGACAGGCTTTTTCAGTCTTGTGTTCTCCTTTCCAGATAGAATCTTAAAGAACTCTTGAGTTCAAAAGTTTGTAGAAAAGATTTTGAACTTTTTGTCTCTGTTGTCCTTTCTTCTCTTTTCTTTCTTTCTTTCTTTCTTTCTTTCTTTCTTTCTTTCTTTCTTTCTTTTTTTTTTATATCTTACTATATATCATGAACACAACTGGTCCTTCTCTAGTCTGACAGAAGTATCCTTATCAAAGTTTTCTGGAATGCCCAAGACTGAAACTCAATGAGTTGGAGACGTTACTCTACACTCCACCTCTGTTGTGAAGAATAAAATATGGGAGAAAATAAGATATAACAACAGATTTAACTTGAAACTTATAAAATGAGACGCTTAGAGTAATTGCAACACATTCAGTGCTAAAGCTACACAAGACCTTTAATGACCTTCTAGAAAAAAATGGCAGAATGAGTAAATGCATGCTTCATGTTGTATATTTATGATTATTCATCTGAAAATGTTTCTGAAATGCAGTAACTAATTATTCAAATATACTAATCTGAATATCAAGCATGACGTATTGGTGTTCAAGTTATTGGGCATTGTCATTTGCTATAAAAAAAATGAGGACAAAAAGGTCATTTGACTTTTTTAGGTTATTTAACTTTTTAAGACTATTTTGCAAATGTTTCCATTGCCATCATTCAGCCAAAGCTTAAAATCTTTAGGGCTCAAATTTTTACTGCATAAAATAGTTAATATCTTTTGCATGCTGGTAAATTTTATGGTCATGAGGTATCCTACCCTTCCTTTCTTCCTATTTCCTACAAATGTTATTATGAACTTACTAAATTCTAGAAAACTTTTTAGACACCAATCATGAGAAAGCATGATTGCCACCTTCAGTGAGCTCATCATAGTCTTAACCAGTCACTGGTGTCTACTTTTGTATGTGCCTGCAGCTTCCTAGTCTTACTCATATTATAGAAATTTTCATGGTGTTTTATAATTATATTTTGGTTTTGTTTCCCTCTTAGATGGATAGAAAGTCATGGCGTTTTACTCTTGGCATTTTTTGGGAGACAATTTTCCATAGCATTTCTGCATATCTCACATCACCTTTTTTTGATGGACTATCTTTTCAAGTATGTTTGTGTAACAAACAGCATAGGTAGATGGAGAACCCAACCTGACATTAGAATTATTGAGGTGGTAAGAGAGTTAGGGCATGTAAATCAATCAGAACCATCCTTACATATAGTTGGTACACATTAGTATTTGTTGTTACCATTAACATTATTATTACGATCAACTATATGGAATACTCTAGATGCAATGTTCTTGCAACTAAGGATGTTTATTCTCCTCTGATGTGTGTCTGGTGTTAAATTAATTAAATAAAGAGGCCATTAGATTGATGTGGTGGCCTATGTAAGCAAACCAAAACCTAAGCCAATAAACGCCTTAAGGTTATGAAATCAAATGCTAAGGACAACCAGTCACAAACAGCCAACTAGGCTTTAAACTATAGTCAATCAAATGCTTTCCTGTCTTTCCTTCTGCACTGTCTCCATATAAGTCTTTTCCTGGCTCATGTTGGTAGAGCTCCTAGTTATTTCTGATTTTGTGCTTCATGATTCCAGTTAATTTTTGCTCAAATAAACTCTTAACATTTTTAATCTGCCTCAGTTTATCTTTGAACACTGGTAAAGGGCAAAAAAGGATGATGAAATTACTTAAAACCATACAAGAAGATGATTAGTTGAAACAATCAGAGATATTTAACCTGGAGAAGGAAAGCTTATGAAGAACCTGGTAGCTGTCTGTCAATATTCAAAAGGCTGTGATTTGAGAGTAAGAATAGATTTATTTTGGGTGAATCCAAAAATTGAGGATGAGGACAAATGTAGATATCAAAAAGAGGCATATTTAAAAAAAAAAAAACAAAAAAAACAAAAAAAACAAAAAAAACAAAAAGAGGCATATTTGAGCTCCAGATAAGGAAAGTTTTTGAACATGGTCCAGGCTCTCACTGGAAAGTATCTTGCTGGAGATACTATCAAGGAACTCAAGGTCTCGATGAGAATGAGCAGGAGAGAAATAGATCTGCTCACTGCTGAGATTACTGATCAGAAGGAAATTTAGAAATCCACTGATTAAACTATCCATATGAAGCAGAAAGCTTATATTTACTTTCTCAACATTTCCAAAACAGATAAATATCTTAGAGTTTGTTCACTGTGTACTGTTAACTCAAAATGAGTGACAAACTAACACAGTAACAAAAATTTTAGTTTCTGCTCTACTGGTTTAATGCACGTACTGTAATAATTGTGCTTGAATAGATAGTTAAGTATCTGTACAACTTCACTGTGTGATGGAATGCCTAGAAATGTGGAACTTTAAAAAAATATGTATGTATTTAGTTAGAGGTGTTGTCATAAAAGTTTCTCGAGGACAGGGGGTTCAGGATACTCTGGAGAAGAACTTTTTGTTTGGGGAAGACCATTTGAGTAGTTCCTTTTGGTAAAATAGATGTAAGGTAAGGACCCTTCCCTGACTGTTCTGGACTTCTAATATCCTGTTCCTTTTTTTATACATCCCTGGGGAAGAGATGGGTGATAAGATATTGTCAAACACCTTGATGATGGGTTCCTATTCTGGGGCAGTGGAAAGGCTATGTGGAAAGCAGCTGAAAGGGATGGTTTAATTACCTGCAGCTAGTTCCAGGTGACATCAGGGTCAGCTGCTTTGTGGCAATTTGGGTGGAGCAATTATACGTAATAAACAATGGTTTCTGTGTGTGTATGTGTGTGTGTGTCTACATTGTCGAATTATGTTTCCAGTCCATATTCAAAATGAAGGGACTTCTCAAGAAAGCCCTTTCGTGATTTTCTGAATGAGCACATACAGGTTTTTAGGACAAGGTACTGCTAGCAAAGTCTGACATGCAAGCCCAGTAGAGTGTCCTATTCCAGGCTATGCAAACTGGCCTACTAGTCTTTTCTTTGGTGATGTTAACCTAACAGATATCACTCACTTTCCTCCCCACATCTGCTTGATTTTTTTTTTTTTTGCTTGATTTCTTTTGGGTGCTAATTGCAAGGTTTTAACATAGGGTGTCATCCTATGCCCTCCCTAAATCCTTGGGAGACTTTCTCTGGTTCCCTATCATGCTGTGTGTGGGGAGGCCAGAGGTAGTTATAATACTGGAGAGAGAA
This sequence comes from Canis aureus, assembly GCF_053574225.1. Taxonomy (NCBI): domain Eukaryota; kingdom Metazoa; phylum Chordata; class Mammalia; order Carnivora; family Canidae; genus Canis; species Canis aureus. Next base: position 19,728,947 of record NC_135619.1, read on the forward strand.
ACTTGATCTTTTTTTGCTCCCTTCTGAGAAACTGCCACAGAAAACTTTGTTTCTGTGAGGATCATATCTGGATCACTAAAGTTATACCAGATTCCATAATTTTTTTTGGCAGAAGTAGCAGCAAACATGATTAAGAATGATGCATTTCAGGGAACTGATGAGACCCTCTGATGTCTTTTCTCTGGATCACTGATAACCAGGACTGACAGTCCTAATTTGAATAAATACCCTTGGACTTCATAGACTTATTATGGAAAAGGGGGTGAGACACTAGAGAGGAAAGATAGACATTCCCACAGATAAGTGGGAAGGGCTCAGAGAGGATGAACACTGAAAGGATATAACCTTTTCTTTTTATGAGGTGGGATATGCCAGATACCCTTGGTTAAGATAAGCTAGCTCATGACAGAAGTGACAATCATGCAAACCATGACATTGCTAGAATCTAATGAGCCTGAATGGATTTCTGTCAAGTTAAATTTCAAATTCAGATTAATATTAACTGCCATATCAGTAATTCTTAAAGGTCTCTATATCTCCTTTGTTAGTTTGGGACCTACCTAGTTCAGGTGGTGAGTGTTACCCTCTAAAGGTAAGACCTTCAGTCATATATTTAATAAATTTTAAGCACAAAGCTAATTATTCAAAAATCTCAGCCTAATTGTCTGATGGGATGATGGTGAATCAAACACATGGGACTTTATTTACCTATTTGTTGGTTGTCCATTTATTTATTTTTTTAATTTATTGAGGTGTAATTGACATACAATATTATATTATTTCAGTGTATACTACAGTGATTTGAAATTTGTATATGTTGGGGAATGGTCACCATAATAAGTCCAGTCACCATCTTTCACCTTATAAAATTAACACAATATTGTTGATTATATTCCCCATGCTGTATATTATATCCTAATTTCTTATTTATTTTATAACAGGAAATTTATGTTTCTAATCCTCTTCACCTATTTCAGCACTCCCTACCACCCCTTCCCTTGGTGGTACATATATACAATGGAATATTATCGAACCATAAAAGAATGAAATCTTGCTATTTGTGATAGCATGGATGGACCTAGAAGGTATTATGTTAAATAAATAAGACAGTGACAAATACCATATTATTTCACTTATATAATAAATGTTAAAAAACAAAAAAAAACTCTTAAATATAGAAAATAAACTGGTGATTGCCTGAAGGGTGAAGAGATGAGTGAAATAGAAGGAGATTAAGAGATACAAACTTACAGTTACAAAATAAATAATCCATGGAGATGAAAATTAACAGTATGGGGAATATAGTCAATAATGTTATAATATTGTATGGTGATAGATGGTGACTATACCTAAAGTGGTGAGCATTCAGTAATGTCTAGAATTATTTAATCAATATTTTGTAAACATAAATTAATATAACATTGTGTGCCAATTATTTTTTTGTGTGTGTGTGCCAATTATATTTCAATTAAAAATATTGCTGAGACAGATATCAAGGAACTTACTGTTTTGTTTTAAGGACTTTATGATTACAGGTCACACATCCAAGTCTTTAATCTATTTTGAGTTGATTTTTGCATGATATGCAAAAGTGGTCTAGTTCCATTCTTTGTCATGTAGCTGTCCAGTTTTCTCAAAATCATTTATTGAAGAGACAGTTCTTTCCTCATTGTATATTCTTTCCTCATTCACTGTAAATTAATTGACCATCTATGCATGGGTTTATTTCTGGGCTCTCTATTCTCTTCCATTGATCCATATGTCTGTCTTCATACCAACAATACTGTTTTGATTACATAGCTTTGTAGTAGAGCTTGGAAAAAGAGCATGATACTTCTGGCTTTGTTCTTTTTTCTCAAGGTTGTTTTGACTATTTGGGGTCTTTTGTGGTTCCACACAAATTTTAGAATTATTTGTTTTAGTTCGTGAAAAATGTCATTGGAATTTCTATAGGGATTGCATTGAATCTGTAGATTGCATTGGGTAGTATGGGTATTTTAACAATATTAATTCTTCTAATGCATGAGCACTGAGTATTTTTCTATTTAATTGTATCATCTTTAATTTCTTTCATCAATGTCTTACAGTTTTCAAAATACAGATCTTTCACTTCTTTGTTAAATCTATTCTTAGGTTTTTTATCCTTTTTGATCTGATTATAGATAGAATTATTTTCTTGAGTTTTTCCTCTGATAGTTTGTTTGAAATGCAACAGATTTTTGTATACTAATTTTGTATCCTGCAACTTTAGTGAATTCATTCATTAGTTCTAGTAGTTTTTTGGTGGAGTCTTAGGATTTTCTGTATATATAGTACTATATCATCTGCAAATAATAACAGTTTTATTTCTCACTTTTATGCCTTTTGTTTCTTTTTATTGTCTAATTTTTATGGCTAGGACTTCCAATACTATGTTAAATAAAAGTGGGAATAGTAAGCATCCTAGTCTTTCTCCTGACCTTAGAGGAAAAAATTTCAGCTCCTCACCATTGAATATGATGTTAGTAGTGCATTTGTTATATATGGCCTTTGTCATGTTGAAGTACATTTCCTGTATACTTACTTTGTTAAGAATTTTTTAGATGTTTAATTTTGTCAAATTTTTTAATTGCATCTATTAAGATGATCGTATGATTTTTATCTTTCATTTTGTTAATGTGGCATATTGTGTTGACTGATTTATGAATGTTGAACTATCCTTGCATTCTTGGAATAAATTCCACTTAATTATGGGTGTGTGATCCTTTTAATGTATTGCCATATTTGGTTTGTCAATTTTTTGTTGAGGATTTTTGTATCTATGTTCACCAGGGATATTGGCCTGTAATATTTTTTCTTTGTGCATCCTTGTCTGGTCAATCTTTGTTCAGTGAGCATCTTTATGACCAACACTATGCATTTCTTATCAGGTAGATTACTTATCTCTGTATTATTAAGTTATTTTTCTGATGTTTTATCTTGTTCTTTCATTTGCAAAAATATTTCTGTTGCTTCACTTTGCTTAACTCTCTGTGTTTATTTCTATGTATCAGGCAAAACAGTTACCTCTTTGTCTCTTAGTGGCCTTGTGTAAGTGATAATCTTTTTCATTTAACAATGTTCTAGCCTTTTGGTTGTTGCTTGAACCTTTGTGATTGTCTAAACCACCTAATTTATCCTTGATACATCTTCATTGTTGAGGGTGTGTGTGCCAAGACCTGTCAGTGACCAAGGGGAGGAACCTCATTTATCACCTAGTTTCAGGCTAATTGGAAATCAGACCCTTAGGTAGCAGCTTTGAAAGCAGGCAAACATATATAGTCTTATAGGGCCCCAATCATAATCCCAGCCTCTAGCTCAGGAGATTTGGAGGTGTCCCTTGGGTGACAGTTGCAAAAATCATAGCTCCAGATGAATGTATAAGCTTCCTTTGGGAAGTTTTGTTGAGTTGGAAGAAGGCCAAGGTTGTGCACAAGGATGATGTTTGCCTGCTTACTTCCTGCGAACTCTTCCTTAACCTTTAGATGTTTGAGAAACCTAAAGGCCTGTTCCTTAGACTAAAGCTCCAGACTAAGTAAATAGGCTTTTTTTTCACAGGAACTCGGAGTTGTACTTCAGACTGCTGTCTGTGCATTGCTCTGGGGCCAAAGGCCTGCCAAAAGCTGTCTTTCTGATTGTTAGAGAGTCCCATGGAGCTCCAGAACACCAGGTCTCTTGATCACCATGGTCAGGTAATCAAGTGTCCCCTGTGTAGACTGTATGTGCTTGTTGGCTTTAACATGGCAGCTTGAGAATATAGTGGGTGGGCTATGTTTGTGGATTTCAGATATGCAACATGAAAATGTCTTGATTGTTCATGCTTACTGGGCTTTAGCAATGCAATGGGAGAGTAACTTCTATGCATGCATACTGGGTTTAGGCTGGGAGCTGGAGAATACCTTGGCTGCCCACATTTGCCAGCCTCAGCCAGAGGGTAGAAAAGTGTTGCAACCACTTGCACTCTCTGGCCTTAGCAAGTTCTATGACAGCTTATGCCTACCTGTCCCAGGAAGGCAGCAGGAGGGTGCTGCATCCAAGCTCACCCAGCTGTGCTAGCAGGCTATGTGGAAAGGGCAACAGTGGTGTCTGCTAGTGCTTCCATCTCCAGGGAATGTCTCAATTATCCCCTGCCCTTCGAGCCAATGTTCCCAGATCAGCAAATGACTCTCCCTTATGTATAATCTAGGTGCTTTTCAATCTGATGTTTTCTCCCTGGGTCTTGGGGCCAGCAAGATAACACATGAGCCCTCTAAGAGGGAAATCTCAGTTTCCAATAGCACTTAGGGATGCCTGGACATTTGCTTCTTTGGTTTTCTAACCCACACAGTATGGGAACTTTGTTCTCCAGTGCAGGGGCCAGAGTGCCTGATATGGGGCACCAACCCTTTGCTCCTCTAGGAGAAGTACCTGCCTGGTGAGATCCCTCCCTGTTGTATCCTGGTGCATGGGGAACATGTTTTATTTTTGTGAGATTGAGTGTCTGCCTCTGCTACCTGAATCGATGTGGTCCTTTTACCTTTTGTTGTGGAGAATAATCATTTTAGACAGAAATGATTCAGATGTAGCTATAGATTTGGTGTGTTCATGGCAGGAGATAAGTTCGAGATCTTTCTGTGCTGCCATCATGGACACCTTCCTCAACTTTATTTTTTTAAGCACAAGAAAGGAAATGAGGATGCTATCACTATTAATAATAATTCAAACAGGCACTTCAGTGATAAAGAAAAATGAGTTGCAATTCATATATGTGCATGTGCTGATTGGGAGACTATTTTAGAGGGGTAGGAGCAGAGGCTCTTGCTTAACTCTACCTGCAGGTGTCTTGCCAGGAATTCTTAACTCAAGGAAGAGGAAGAAATTGTGCCAACCATCCTCTGTGATAACACCTGATCTAATGTTCTGTTTTTCTAAATTCTCTGCAGTTGAGAGTAGTAGCCTCTCTATCCTTTGAAGTAGCTGTTATCTTTGTATCTTTGAGGTCTTTAATTAAACACTAAAAGCTGATCTCAGAAACTTCCTATTGTATCTGGTACTATTCTGCTGATAAATTCAACTAGCTAAGAAGAGTCTCAGGAAAAAAAAAAAAAAAAGAACAAAGTAAAAAGTAAAAGAGAAAAAGAAAAAAAAAAAGGACAGGCATTGCATTTATTCTCCATTCGGTTTTTTCCAGGTGTTTCTATTTACATGTAACCTTTGAGTTAGATAATTCTCTCCCAAAAGGATGACACTCTGTCACTAATCTCTAGATAACATGAGACAGGGACATAGGAACTAGATACAATAATAGATTTGAATCTTTGGATTTTTCACTTAGCTATTGTAAGGGTGAGAAATGGACCAGATCAAAAAATTAACTGGGCCCAGACAGAAAATGCCCATTTGTCCATGGATAGACTGCATGGACTTGATGGAAAGAAGGCCAGAATATACAAGATTGTCTTCTTATTTTAAGGCAATATTTTATTTATTTTTTATTTATTTATTTATTTATTTATTGGAGTTCAATTTGCCAACATATAGCATAACACCCAGTGCTCATCCCATCAAGTGCCCCCATCAGTGCCCATCACCTAGTCACCCCAAACCCCCACCCACCTCCCCTTCCACCACCCTTAGTTCGTTTCCCAGAGTTAGGTGTCTCTTATATTCTGTCTTCCTCTCTGATATTTCCCACTCATTTTCTTTCCTTTCCCCTTTATTCCCTTTCACTATTTTTATATTCCCCAAATGAATGAGACCATATATTTGTCCTTCTCCGATTGACTTACTTCACTCAGCATAATACCCTCCAGTTCCATCCATGTCGAAGCAAATGGTGGGTATTTGTCGTTTCTAATGGCTGAGGAATATTCCGTTGTATACATAAACCACATCTTCTTTATCCATTCATCTTTTGAGAGACACCGAGGCTCCTTCCACAGTTTGTCTATTGTGGCCATTGCTGCTGTAAACATTGGGGTTCAGGTGTCCCGGCGTTTCACTGCATCTGTATCTTTGGGGTAAATCCCCAGCAGTGCAATTGCTGGGTCGTAGGGCAGGTCCATTTTTAACTCTTTGAGGAACCTCCACACAGTTTTCCAGATTGGCTGCACCAGTTCACATTCTCACCAACAGTGCAGGAGGGTTCCCCTTTCTCCAAATGCTCTCCAACATTTGTGGTTTCCTATCTTCTTAATTTTCACCATTCTCCCTGGTGTGAGGTGGTATCTCATTGTGGTTTTGATTTGTCTTTCTCTGATGGCCAGTGATGCGGAGCATTTTCTCACGTGCTTGTTGGCCATGTCTATGTCTTCCTCTGAAATTTCTGTTCATTTCGTTTGCCTGTTTCATGATTGGATTGTTTCTTTGCTGTTGAGTTTGGTAAGTTCTTTATAGATCTTGGATATTAGTCCTTTATCTGATATATCATTTGCAAATATCTTCTCCCATTCTGTAGGTTGTCTTTTAGTTTTGTTGACTGTTTATTTTGCTGTGCAGCAGCTTTTTTATCTTGATGAAGTCCCAATCATTCATTTTTGCTTTTGTTTCCCTTGCCTTCATGGATGTATCTTGCAAGAAGTTACCGTGGCCAAATTTAAAAAGGGTGTTGCCTGCACTGTCCTCTAAGATTTTGATGGAATCTTGTCTCACATTTAGATCTTTCATCCATTTTGAGTTTATCTTTGTGTATGGTGAAAGGGAGTGGTCTAGTTTCATTCTTCTGCATGTGGATGTCCAATTTTCCCAGCACCATTTATTGAAGAGACTTGTTTCCAGTGGATAGTCTTTCCTGCTTTGTCGAATATTAGTTTAGTTGGCCATAAAGTTGAGGGTCCACTTCTGGATTCTCTATTCTGTTCCACTGATCTATGTGTCTGTTTTTGTGCCAGTACCACACTGTCTTGATGATCACAGCTTTGTAGTACAACCTGAAATCTGGCATTGTGATGCCCCCAGCTCAGGTTTTCTTTTTCAATGTTCCCCTGGCTATTCGGGGTCTTTTCTGATTCCACACAAATCTTAAGATGATTTGTTCCAACTCTTTGAAGAAAGTCCATGGTATTTTGAGAGGGATTGCATTGAACATGTAAATTGCCCTGGGTAGCATTGACATTTTCACAATATTAATTCTGCCAATCCATGAGCATGGAATATTTTTCCATCTCTTTGTGTCTTCCTCAATTTCTTTCAGAAGTGTTCTGTAGTTTTTGGGGTATAGATCCTTTACCTCTTTGGTTAGGTTCATTCCTAGGTATCTTATGCTTTTGGGTGCAATTGTAAATGGGATTGACTCTCTAATTTGTCTTTCCTTAGTCTCATTGTTAGTGTATAGAAATGCTACTGACTTCTGGGCATTGATTTTGTATCCTGCCACACTGCTGAATTGCTGTATGAGTTCTAGCAATTTTGGGGTGGAGTCTTTTGGATTTTATATGTACAGTATCATGTCATCTGAGAAGAGGGAGAGTTTGACTTCTTCTTTGCCAATTTTAATGCCTTTTATTTCTTTTTGTTGCCTGATTGCTGAGGCTAGGACTTCCAGTACTATGTTGAATAGTAGTGGTGAGAGTGGGCATCCCTCTTGTGTTCCTGATCTTAGAGGAAAGGCTCCCAGTGTTTCCCCATTGAGAATTATATTTGCTGTGGGCTTTTAGTAGATGGCTTGTCAATGCTGAGGAATGTTCCCTCTATCCCTACACTCTGAAGAGTTTTGATCAGTAATGGATGCTGTATTTTGTCAAATGCTTTTTCTGCATCTATCGAGAGGATCTTATGGTTCTTGAATTTTCTCTTGTTGATTTGATCTATCATGTTGATTGCTTTACAAGTGTTGAACCAGGCTTGCATCCCGGGGATAAATCCCACTTGGTCATTGTGAGTAATCTTCTTAATGTGCTGTTGGATCCTATTGGGTAGTATCTTGTTGAGAATTTTTGCATCTGTCTTCATCAGGGATATTGCTCTATAATCCTCCTTTTTGGTGGGGTCTTTGTCTAGTTTGGGAATTAAGGGGATGCTGGCCTCATAGAATGAGTTTGGAAGTATTCTATCTCTTTCTATCTTCTGAACAGCTTTAGTAGAATAGGTATGGTTTCTTCTTTAAACATTTGATGGAATTCCCCTGGGAACTCATCTGGCCCTGGAGTTATGTGTCTTGGGAGGTTTCTGATGACTGCTTCCATTTCCTCCCTGGTTATTGGCCTGTTCAGGTTTTCTATTTATTCCTGTTCCAGTTTTGGCAGTTTGTGGTTTTCCAGAAATGCGGCCATTTCTTCTAGATTGCCTAATTTATTGGCGTATAGCTGCTCAAAATAAGTTTTTAAGATCGTTTGCATTTCCTTGGTATTGGTGGTGATCTCTCCTTTTTCATTCATGATTTCATTTATTTGAGTCTTTTCTCTCTTCTTTTTAATAAGGCTGGATAATGGTTTATCTATCTTATTAATTCTTTCAAAGAACCAACTCCTGGTTTTGTTGTTCTTTTCCACAGTTCTTCTGGTCTCTATTTCATTGAGTTCTGCTTGAATCTTTATTAATTCTCTTCTTCTGATGGGTGAAGGTTTTATTTGCTGTTCTTTCTCCAGCTCCTTTAGGTGCAAGGTTAGTTTTTGTATTCGAGTTCTTTCCAGTTTTTTGATGGATGCTTGTATTGCGATGTATTTCCCCCTCAGGACTGCTTTTGCTGTATCGCAAAGATTTTGAATGGTTGTATCTTCATTCTCATTAGTTTCCATGAATTTTTTAAATTCTTCTCTAATTTCCTGGTTGATCCTTTCATCTTTTAGCAGGATGATCTTTAACCTTCACGTGTTTGAATTTCTTCTAAACTTCTTGTGATTGAGTTCTAGTTTCAAAGCATTATAGTCTAAAAATATGCAGGGGACAATCCCAATCTTTTGGTATCGATTAAGACCTGATTTGTGACCCAGTATGTGGTCTATTCTGGAGAAAGTTCCATGTGCACTTGAGAAGAATGTGTATTCAGTTGCGTTTGAAAGGCAATATTTTAAATACCTGGTAATAGATTCATTCTACCTTGATGAAGCAAATATATATGCATTATAGAGTTTCATAGCAGCACTTTTTTTCATAGCAACAAACAAGTAATAACTGTTTCCACCATTATGTGACTGACTTTACAAGTCAAGATTCAGTAAACTATGGCCTGTGGGCCAAATCCAGTCTGCAGCCTGTTTCTGTAGTTTTATTAGAATACAACCACACCCATCAATTATATATTGTTCATGGCAGAGTTGAATAGCTGTGAAAAACATCATTATAGCTTACAAAGCCTCAAATATTTAGGTCATATAGCAATATGACCTTTTGCAGAAAAAAATCTTCCAAACGCTAGTATAAATGGTTGCACATACCTTCAATAGAACACTGCTACCACTGAGAGAATACAAAAGTTTGGTATTTGGTGATTTGAAGAGATATCTGGGATCAAGAATAAGTGGATCATAATAGTGTGGATATAAATATTTTGGATACTATTTGCCTAAAAACAAAGAATATAAATATTCAACAAATTTTTCAGTAAGAGTATACAAGGAACTCCACAAAAATTACCTCTGAGGAATGGAAATAGAAAGTAGGATTAGGCAAAGGGAGAGTGAAAGAGGGAATGGGGGAGAAATATTTATTTGATATTCTTCTCTATCACTTAGAAATTGTAAATTCCCATATTACACTTATATTTGGAAGTAAACTAAATTAGTGTGGAGGCCATGGTCATTTGTTAAAAACATATTTATTTGTAGCATGAATTAATATAATGTGTAATGGCATAGTAATAATGCCAGTCTTTTTTTCTTATTTTATGGATATTTTAATTGAACATTTGTGTAATATCTTTCCTTTTGACTAATTAACTGAATGTTGTTTTATCTGAAATTTTAGGTTCGCTATTAGTTTTAGATGATTACAATTTACCTCTTCATTAATTTGGTGAAGAAATCATCAGGGCATTTTATTCCAATCAAATTGTTTATATGTTTTAAATATATTTTTACTAGGAGAATTTTCAAAGTGCTGCTGTCTTCTAATGTACTTTATAAAGTGCTATATTAAACTCCACTTGAGTCTTATAAAAATTTTTAACTTTTTTTTGTTTCTAGTTTTATAGAAATATGTTTGACTTGGGACAAATTATTTAAATGCTTGATTTTTTTAATCTGCCAAACGGTAAGAAAAATAACACTTGTCTTACCAAATAGAATGTTTATGTTATGAGGAATTTTTCTTTGTTCAATCATCAGTTACTTCAAATATATGATTTTGGCACAGTTTTAGTGCAACCAAAATGTGGACAGTCACAAGTGGAGTTTTTTTTTTTTTTTTTTTATGGTATGCATGGAACCAAAAGAAACGTTGTTCTAAAAGAAATGAAGCCTGGAATTTTAGGCTCTTAGACCACAAATGATCCCGGGGAGCACACACATCCATTGTGAAAAATTAGAAAAGATGGGCCTCAAATAAAAGCAATGTCAATGTCTCTTTCAGCCTGAAAACTCGTTTTGGAGCAAGTGCCTGTTTCTCATCTCTAAAATAAGGATTATTATACTGGGTTTTTGTAAATAATTAAGTGAATTACTGTTTACTAGAAGTACTTGTAAATTTTAAGCCTACACACCAGAATTTTTCAAAATATGGTATGCAACCACTGTTGGTTTGCAAGATGATTTTCAGGGGGCATGAAAATGTTTGTATTCTAATGATCGCATATTTATTTTATATTTATTTTTTAAATTTATGATGAGTAAGATATTACCCTTATGGTAGCTTCCTCTGAAGTTAATGTTCAGGAGTACAAACGTGAGTCATCTTAGTGAAAAATATTAAACAACTCACACTACAGGTGGAATGCAGATATGACCTCATGACGGTGTATGAAAAACTAAAATTCAGGAAATCTTATATTCTAGTGATATAAATTTGATTTGGATTTTCATATTTTGCCATATGGTTCTCAATTGGCATTGTTTAATCTGCTGTGGCTGTAAGCATACTGTGCTAAAACAAGACATATGGAGCCCTTTTGCAGTAAAGGAAGAAAGAAAAGAAGCAGATGCCTGAACCATTTAGGTAAGGAACCTGAGTGTAGCTGGCATAACTGGCCAACGCGAGCCCATAGTCCCATTGGTGTGGGGCAGACTGATTTCAGGAAAATCGGAGGAAAAAGCACCACCTGAGTACTGAAAAGTGTATGTCTAAGAAGGACTTAACATTCCTGAGAAATTTCTTTAGACATGTTACAGTGAAGAATCTCCTGGAAGAGTGTGATTCTCCTGTTAAGTGAACCTACTGCACGTCGGCTCTGACCCACAGACCTGCCCACCCAGTGAGTTGCCATCATGAACATTCCTAGATTAGGTAAGGGCAGCAGATGGGGGGGAATAGTGGTTTTAGGAAACCTACTTTTGTGTTCACAACCTAAAGCTACTGGATTCTGCCCAATTATGGCTTTCCTGATACTAAGTGACAGAGGCATACCAAGCTCATAAGCTCAGACTTGGAGGAAGCAAGGGTTAGGTGGAGGTGCCAAGCCAGGCATCTGCACCCAGCCCTTGCTTACTCTGTGAACTGGAAAGCAAAAATGCCATTTGTAACACAGCGACAAACCCACCCAGGCCTTCTTCCCAAGCTTTTCCCCTTCTGCCCAGCAGACAGCTCAAAGAGCAGAGGTCTCTTCTCCAGGGTATCCACATAGTCTTGCTCTCTTCTCACATCGGCTTGGGAAGAGTACATTTTGTGCTCTCAGGCTCTAGGAGTATAAAAGCAAGCTTACTGAATTCTAAGTTGAGGACTCTAGTCCCACCAAGTCCTGCGGGAGAGCAGTTCTAGTCTGCCCTTGGTGCAAGATGGGAAGTCCTTGCTTTGTACTACCTGCTTGTAGAACAAACTACTGCTTTTCTGTGTCTTTGCAGAGTCCAATGACTAAGGAACTGCTTATGTAGCAGTTCAGAGGCAAGATGGAGAATTTCTCTTGATTATTTATTTAAAAAATTCTTTGAAGCCTGCCATTTAACCCCAGCAGGGGAGTTGGGATTTTTCAGCCACACATAGTGATTTTATTCCTCTGAGCCTTATATGAATTATTGAGCTTTTTAGAAAAGAGAGCAAATAGTTCTGCAAGGTAATCAAAAGCAAATATGCTAATTTGGGTCCATAGGACAGTATTTTTATCAGAAAGAACATTAAGCTTAGATGAGTTATTCATCTAAATTAAGGAAATTGAAAAAGAGAGCAAGACTAGCAAATTACCTTTGCTGATGTTCGAAACCAGCCCTATCTTGGACTCTTTCTTAATCGTCTTTCTCAGTGTAAAACCTAGTTACTAGGATACGGCCGTGTGGCAGCATCTTTATTAGAAATTGTGTGGGAGAAAAAAAGGTCAGAGGCTCATTTCCAATAACTGTTTGACAAGTAACACAGAGAAAAGGGCAGAAGGAATTGAGGTTTCTGGTGTTTCCCTATATCAAGACTTTGAGATAATGGCACTTATGTGAATGGGAAGTCTCCAAGAATACATTTTATTAATCTCAGGGCTTAAAGAAAAAGAGACATGGTATCATACTGTCATCAAAATTAAAACCAGGAGCCTAAAAAGTTACATAAATATCCTTTCTAAAGGATCAGATAAATATCAAAATACCAGATAAAGAACAAAAAAATCCCACTATGTGTCACCCACTATGTGAAAATTTTCTTACCTTAACTCTGGCTAAATCCAAGAGTTGTGTAATTATATAGATAGAGGTCACAACTCCAATTACCACAATTTGAAAACAGTCAATCACCGAAGGGTTTAAGCGTGGTAGAAAGTTTTGTAAAATCCAGGTCTTGAACAAAAGTGTGCAGAGGGGTCATTACCTGTCTCTGTATTAGTATATCTTCATATCAGAATAGAGAGATATTTGTAAAAATTCACATTAATGAAAATTTCTTTGAATTAAACCCTATCTTACTATTGTCTTCTTTTTTTTTACTATTTTTTTATATTTTTTTTTACTTTTTTTATTTTTTTTTTTTACTATTGTCTTCTAACAAAATCCAAGCTACATTAATAAATTACTGAAATTCACAGGAAGATGAAAAAGCTCTACAGTAAAACATGCTTTAATTATTAACAATAAAATTTGCTTAAAAATAAGGAAGCCAAGAAAATAAAATACCTGACCTCCCAGACATTTTGCCTTCTCATGCCTTTCCTGCCATCCTCTCCCACTTTTACTACACACAGAAGGGTCTGGGTTGGGATAGGGTACAACCGTGCTGGCTTCCGATAAACCTGGTGTTGCTGTTCAGTCTACCAACTTATTAGCTGTGCGACCTCAAGAGGATCATGTGGCCATTATGAGGCTTGTTTCTTCAACTTAGTAAACTTAGCAATTTTCAGGCTTCTTGTGATAATTAAATGAACTGATATATTTAAACTGTAGGTATTTAATAAATAATAATTATTATTGTTATTATTATTATCAGAGTTTTAGGGAGGAGTCAGTAAAGACTCCTGCCTAAAGGAGGAACCCAACTGAGAAATGAACATAGAAGTCAGACAGATGGGGACACCTGGGTGAGTAAGTGGTTGAGTGTCTGCCTTTGGCTCAGGTCGTGATCCTGGGGTCCTGGGATTGAGTCCTGCATCAGGCTCCCTGAGGGAGCCTACTTCTCCCTCTACCTGTGTCTCTGCCTCTCTCTCTGTGTCTCTCATGAAAAAATAAATACAATCTTTAAAAATAGAAGTCAGGCAGATGGATCTTGAATTACTAATAGCAGCTGAACTGAAGATATAAGTAAGTATGGAGTCACAATAGGCTTGCTAGATTCCCTCTGGACAGACTACACATCTAGTCACTGGCACAGCTATACAGGGACTGCCCTCTTTCCTTATGAAAGAAGATACACCAGAGCATACTCTCCACTAAGCAGAGCTGATGACCTGCTCATGAATGCTCAGACACTTCTAAATGCCTGTATTATTGTATGTCCTGGCAGGAGTGAACGAGGTTGAGAGACGCTGAAAGTGCCTTCATGTGGAAACATAAGATGAATAGACATTGAGATTTCTCCCAAAATATAAAAAATTTGATAGATATAATTTTAATAAATTGATTTTTCTACTAGTTAAAAATCGAATGCTATAATACTTATAAATTCATTTATTTAAATTCAATTAATTAACCTATAGTGTATTATTAGTTTCAGAGGTAGAGGTCAGTGATTCATCAGTCTTATATAAAACCCAGTGCTCATTATATCATGTGCCGTTCTTAATGACCATCACCCAGGCACCCCATATATATGTGTCTATATAGCATCTGTATATATTTATATATATATAAGTAAATACCATATATATATACATATACATATATATATACACACACACTATATATATATATATATATATATATATATATATATATATAAGAAGTGGGATATATATATATCCCACTTCTTTGGTATTTTTCCTATGATGGTGAATTGAACTATTGTTCCCAATCGTTCCCTTCTTCCCACTAAATAATTTTTGCATGCTTTCTCTTTGCCCCAATTTTCTCAGTATCTTCACTCTAGGTGATGTATACTTCCCTGCCATATTCACTTTGGCCATGGTCTTGTGACATGCTTTGGTTAGTGGAATACATGTGCATATTAACTATGCTGCCATGTCTGAGCAGAAACTTTACATGAGCTTGAGTGATTTGTCTCTATCTATCCTTGACCACCTGCCATTCACTGTGAAAACACCATGTGCTATATCTGGCTGTTTCTTCAGTCTGTATTTCAAGAGGAGTGGACACACAGAGCTGGCCCAGTGGACCAAGCTCAGCCTAGGTAAGATTCTATCTGGTTACCTATGTCACCAACCTATCTGCAGCCGACCTGCCTCCTTTATGTAAAAGAGCAAATGTTGGTATAAGCCACTGTAACTTTAGGGTTGTAATATCACAAAATAGTTGACTAAACAATAGACCATTTGTTCTTACTAGATCATTGACCAGATAGCTTGCAGAGGTATATCTCAGGTGAGAGGCAAGGCTAACAGTCAAAGCTCATGACTAGCCATGACTATGGAATTGTTCTGAGTTGGCCTGATACCTGTTTACCTTTTAGTAGCATAATAGTGATAGCCAGACTTCTTACAGAGACCACTAGCACTTTCTGACCTGGGTAAGCAATGCACATGGTCAGACACTGGCCAGTTGCTGAAGTGTTCTGTGAACACCAGAAACAGCACCATCCTTACTGGAGGGGTCCTAGGTCTCTGGGGTGTATATTCAGAGGAAGTATTTTCTTAAAGTGAATCTCTTAAGTTCCAGCAAGTGCATGGCAGTCAGGAGTATACTAAATTGTCTTAGCCCTCCTGCATAGTATAATTTAACATGTGAACATTGCAAGTGTGCAATTGGATCCATGAAATTGAATTGTGGCAAAAACTTAGATCTTATTACAATAAAACATATTATAATGGAATGTTTATGACCCAAAGGATTTCCAAAACCTAGTAACAGCCAATTTATTTTGGGAAATGTTAAAATTTGATGTTTCCTTGCTTTGTTTATTGGAATTTGATTTACAAATATTTTTCATTTTGAGATAGTGTACTTGCAGAGTGACTAAGGACAAAGACTCCTAATGAACTAACAGGACTTATTTCAAATGCCTAGACACCTCACGTCCTAACTTTACATGTTTGGGCAAGTCATATTGAGCTGTCTCCACTTTCCTCACCTGAAAAACAGAAACAGTAATAAACCTACAGAACAAGGTTAAATAAAGATTATATGAGATTATATTTTTAAAACACTTAACACATTGTTGGCATATTATAAGCACTTGATATTTGTTAGACATGTTTTTACTATCATCTTTGCCATACATAATTATGTATAAAGAACAAACAACATTCAATATTTTCAAGAGTTTCAGCTGTTGATACTTCCAAATGATTAAAATATGAATGAAATTTCATCAAAAACTGAAGTCCTACTGTTGTGATAAAGGAGATAAAAGGAGAAAAAGGAAATTCAGTTTTGTTTTGACAAAAGACAAGGCAGTGATTTCCATAAATATTCAACAACCAACACCAAGTATTTGAACATTTCAAAATGTCACTGCCTTTTAGTAATAATTATACTCGTTTATTGTATAGCATTAACTCTTTTCAAGGAACTTTGCTGGTTATTTTCTTTAATCCTCTGAGCTATTTTATTACAAAAGTTATTTACATATTTCATATGCATACCAAAAGTCAATGACATTTCTAAAAACACTGAATATTGAAAACTTCCACACCAAATACTCTCAAGCTTTTATTTTTATTTTGTTGTACAACAGATTCACCACCTTCTTCTAGAGGTTTACTCCTTTGACAAAACCAACCTGGGTGTGGTATGTGTATTCATATTAATATTTTTGTATTTTTCTCACATGTTTGACATTTCATAATTTTTAGAGAGCTTTAAAGAAATGGTTCACTCCTTAAAACCATATGAAAATCAAATTTTAGTGTCTATAAATAAGGCTTTGTTGGAACTCAACCATGCTCATTTGTTTACATTTTATTGATGACCGTTTTTGATACTGCCACAGCAGAGATGACTAGTTCCTCCAGAGATGTATGGCCTGCAACATTTAAAATATTTACCATCTGGATCTTTACAGAAAAAATTCAATGATCCTTTCTCTAGGGCATATCTCTAGAAGTAGAATTTTTGTATTCAAAATAATGCCTATTAATAAAGATATAAGTATATGCTGTTTGCAGTATATATGTTTACTATACATACATATACACATACATATGTATTTATATTTATATAGTATATAAACATTGACTAGTTGCTCTGCAAAGTGGTTGTCCTGATTTATACTCCCACCCACCAGGAGCATTTGAAATGTTTCCATTTCTCCATATCCTCACCAGCATGTTTTCTTAACACCTTTATAATACTTGCTAATCTCTCTTTTTAACAAAGCAATGTTCATATCTCAGGCTCTTTTAAACACTATAGAATCTAGAATTGTTTTGTTCTTAAAAGTCTTGATGTTTATGGTTACCTTTAAATTTGTGGCAAATGATAATGGTTTTCCATTTTGGGGAGTGATATAAAGTCTCCTTTAAAAAATTTTTTTAAGGAAAAAGTTAAGTTGATTGAAAGAGAAATGGTTAAGTATATAACAGAAGGGTGATATGCAGATGTAGCACAAAATAAAGATGGATTCTGAATGACTGAAATTCATGAATCATGAATGAGTGGAAACTTGTGATCTGTGTTTTAATCTTGGGTCAATCATTTGCTAATTGTATGTTCTTGGACAAATTATTTATCCTCCCTAGATTTTTTTAAAAAATGGGAGTAATTACTAAAGCTTCCCTCTCTCCTTCATAGTATTGTTTTGGAGATCTATCGAGATTGTAAATGAAAGAGTTTAATAAAAGCATAGATCATTATTTAAATGTAAGACATTGCTGTGTTGCACCATCTCCATGCATGACCTATATCGCAACCTAACTGAAGTTTCTACTGTTTCTCCTAAAGATAGCCAACATCAACCACTTTTGGATTTTGGTTTTTGCTCACATTGATGCTTCTGTGAATAGTACCAATTCCACAACCCTTCATTTCTACTTGTAGAAATTCTATTGGCTGTTTGTCAGCCTTTTCCCATGAAGTTTTCCCCAGATTCCATTTCCTCTTGTCATTTGCATGATCCCTTCCTTCAGTAAAACTTTATATCATTTGAAGATGCTCTCTTACAACATAGGCCATATTCCTTACTCTTAGTTGGGGTTGCTCATGTGTTATGAATATGGATCGCTATACTCCTTTGGCATCTTCTTCATACTCCAACATTGTTTCTTGTACATGATACTAGGGAATCGATGTGTTGACTTTAATTTCTTTTATAAGTATCCATGACCTATTTATAGTTATGTTTGCCTAATTTTGTCTACATGGCTAAGAATATGAGCCCTTAATCTGGTAAACAACTTCTTATATGGTGGACCTCTTCCTACCCCTTGAGGCTCATCTTGCAAGAGCCTGTCTTCCTTCTCTCTGCTTCAGCCACCCTGATCTGCTAGTCTTCCAAGCATGTGTTCCTTCTGCTTTGTGGGGCCTCCACACATTTGTTCCTAGCATAAGAAATGATCTCTTTCCTTCTTCACTTAATAATTTGAACTTATTTTCTAGACTTGATCTCAATTGTGTCTTCTCCAGAGAAGCTTTCCTTAGCTGTAGCAAATTTCCTTCTTCTATGCCCTGATAATTCTATAGACTTTTTAAGGGCAGCATTTATCATAGTGACAATTTTATATTTATTTATATGATTATTTGCTTCATGTTAATCTTACCCATTAAACTTTATGCTTCATGAACACATGCTTGGAAGACTTGAGAATATATGTTTTGCCTCATTGTCATATCTCTAGCATCTAATACAATGCTGGGTACATAGTAAATGCCTAATGAATATTTGTTGGATGACTGACTGAATGAATGTAGAGTTGCTCTGTCCCCGGCAGAATCAAATCCAAAGTACTGTTCTCACTTGTTCCGTTTTCCATGATTAGCAAGGAAATACATATGAGCAAGGGCATAAACTGAGCTTTATCTGCTTTAGCCGAGTAGCCTGGGAAAACTTCCAAGGTGTCAAGACACCAGTCATATCTTCCAGGAATCAGTGATGTCCTGAAGCCGTTCTTAGTGATCTGCTACTGCTGACCCCTGCCCTTTGGAAATCATATTTTCTTCAAGCAAATGCCAGAATGCTGTCTATGATAGTTGGACTCCAGCTACATGCTACTCTCTATTTATACCCAGGTGCCATTTACATTAAATTTCTATCGAAAAATAATCAGACTGTTGAACCACAGAATAATAATACACAATTTAAATTCAGGTGCCAAGTGGCATATTGATGTTTAAGAACAGACCATCTTGCATTTGGTTTCTGACATAAAAAGATCTGTCTTGCTGTGAGGCATGAATTACAGGCAACCACATAACATCCCATATCAAATTTGACACAAAGGCAGCCTACATATACCTAAACACATGTGTGTAATTATTATTCAAACTGTCTTTTACAAGCCTCTTTTATGGTCAACAATGCTAGACTTTATTACCACTTACGAGTCTTAATACTATGGCATTAGATTGCAGTATAGAGAATTTTAAAAAAATACTTAGCTTTTTGACACTCCAGTAAAATGAATTTTCCTAACTCTCCCCCAAATATCTTTTTTTTAAAAAATTTATTTATGATAGTCACACACAGAGAGAGAGAGAGAGAGAGAGAGAGAGAGGCAGAGACACAGGCAGAGGGAGAAGCAGGCTCCATGCACCGGGAGCCCGACGTGGGATTCGATCCCGGGTCTCCAGGATCGCGCCCTGGGCCAAAGACAGGCGCCATACCGCTGCGCCACCCAGGGATCCCCCAGATATCTTTTTTTAATTGCCAAAATTATCTGTGAGTTTGCGTTTAATAGGAGATAAAACATTTTGACTTCGGAATACCATGTTTATGTATCCTTATTATAAACACTCTCACAACATAACTATGGCAAGGACATGGTCCGTGAACAGACGTCAGCAGTTAGTTAACAGAGCATATACAATGGCACTACATCTATGTTGTAACTTGGCCAAAGCCTCTTTCTCAGCATTGTCCATTGTCTTTCTACAACGCTGTTAGCACATATGTGCAGCTCAGGGCCACTCAGCTAAAACATAGGGAATTGTCTTCTGGATTTCTGTGAAGATTGAGCATTACTTGTCTTGATCTAAATTTGTCATTTTACTTTCAAGACCCTAAGAGTGAAAGAATGAATGCTTACTTTTAACCAGAGGAAACGATCAAAGCAAATGGTCTGGATAATATGGCTGTGAGTACTGGTTTAGTTATTGACTTAATCAGGGAGAGAAATTATTGCAGAAAATGTTCATAGGCAGTCCTGGATTTTCTAAATTAATGAAGATGCTCATTTCCACTTTCAAACAGTGCTGCTGGGTATGGTTTCTGTTTAATGTCACATTGTTGCTAGATTGGTAGTGGGCTGGCACAAAAATGGGATAGAGAGAAGGTGCCAGTCAATACTAGAAAGGTCCAGAAAGAAAGAGCGAGCGCCAAGAGAACATCTGGGTTAGAGATACAGCTGCTTTGGGGAAGGCTCAGATTCTTATAGAGTGGGTGATAAAATTCGGTGAGTCAGAACTTAGACTATCGTGCATTTGATAATAACTTTCTAGCACAGTGTTAGAGTAGCATTGCCAGGACTGCTATTTACAGAGGAATCATTTGTGTTTCATTTTATTTTGCTTGATTGCTTCCATTGCATTGTGATGAAACCTGCACATGAAACCTCCTTTCAAAAAGGAGACATTTTAACATTTTTATTAGTATTTTAGAAATGATACTGAAAATTGAGTCTGTGGCCATTTAAAATCTGTGTTTTGAATTAATTTTCTTTGATGGAATAAACAAACACTGATGTGAGAAGGAGTTTTTAACTATATAATGGTATAATCCAATACTTTTTGGCTGAAGGGTTTTGGATAATTTAGAATTCTTCCTTCTTATTTGCTTCTATTTTCTGAATGCTTTACTTTTTATTTATTTTTTCTTCTTCTTTGTTTTTCTTCCAAGTTTTTATTTACATTCTAGTTAGCATACAGTGTACTATTAGTACTAGTAGGGTCACGCGTAGGATTTAGTGATTCACCACTTACAACACCCGGTGCTCATCGCAAGTGTCCTCCTTAATTCCTACCACTCATCTAATTTTTGTGTGTGTGTGTGTGTGTGTGTGTGTGTGTGTGTTTTGTGTGTGTGTGTTTTAAGTTTGTTTATTTATTTATTTATTTATTTATTTATTTTATTGGAGTTCGATTTGCCAACATATAGGATAACACCCAGTGCTCATCCCATCAAGTGACCTCCTCAGTGCCCATCACCTAGTCACCCCCACCCCCAACCCACCTCCCTTTATACCACCCCTTGTTCGTTTCCCAGAGTTAGGAGTCTCTCATGTTCTGTCTCCCTTTCTGAATTTCCCACTCATTTTCTCTCCTTTCCCTTTTATTCCCTTTCACTATTTTTTATATTCCCCAAATGAATGAGAACATATAATGCTTGTCCTTCTCCGACTGACTTATTTCACTCAGCATAATACCCTCCAGTTCCATCCATGTCGAAGCAAATGGTGGGTATTTGTCATTTCTAATGGCTGAGTAATATTCCATTGTATACATAGACCACATCTTCTTTATCCATTCATCTTTTGATGGACACCGAGGCTCCTTCCACAGTTTGGCTATTGTGGACATTGCTGCTAGAAACATCGGGATGCAGGTGTCCCGGCATTTCACTGCATCTGTATCTTTGGGGTAAATCCCCAGCAGTGCAATTGCTGGGTCATAGGGCAGATCTATTTTTAACTCTTTGAGGAACCTACACACAGTTTCCCAGAGTGGCTGCACTAGTTCACATTCCCACCAACAGTGCAGGAGGGTTCCCCTTTCTCCAAATGCTCTCCATCATTTGTGGTTTCCTGCCTTGTTAATTTTCCCCATTCTCACTGGTGTGAGGTGGTATCTCATTGTGGTCTTGATTTGTATTTTCCTGATGGCAAGTGATGCAGAGCATTTTCTCATGTGGTTGTTGGCCATGCCTATGTCTTCCTCTGTGAGATTTCTGTTCATGTCTTTTGCCCATTTCATGATTGGATTGTTTGTTTCTTTGCTGTTGAGTTTGGTAAGTTCTTTATAGATCTTGGGTAGTAGCCCTTTATCTGATATGTCATTTGCAAATATCTTCTCCCATTCTGTAGGTTGTCTTTGAGTTTTGTTGACTCTTTCTTTTGTTGTGCAAAAGCTTCTTATCTTGATGAAGTCCCAATCATTCATTTTTGCTTTTGTTTCCCTTGCCTTCATGGATGTATCTTGCAAGAAGTTACTTTGGACAAGTTCAAAAAGGGTGTTGTCTGCACTGTTCAAAGATTTTGATGGAATCTTGTCTCACATTTAGATCTTTCATCCATTTTGAGTTTATCTTTGTGTATGGTGAAAGGGAGTGGTCTAGTTTCATTCTTCTGCATGTGGATGTCCAATTTTCCCAGCACCATTTATTGAAGAGACTGTCTTTCTTCCAATGGATAGTCTTTCCTCCTTTATCGAATATTAGTTAACCATAAAGTTCAGGGTCCACTTCTGGGTTCTCTATTCTGTTCCATTGATCTATGTGTCTGTTTTTGTGCCAGCACCACACTGTCTTGATGACCACAGCTTTGTAGTACAACCTGAAATCTGGCATTGTGATGCCCCCAGCTATGGCTTTCTTTTTTAAAATTCCCCTGGCTATTCGGGGTCTTTTCTGATTCCACACAAATCTTAAAATAATTTGTTCCAACTCTCTGAAGAAAGTCCATGGTATTTTGATAGGGATTGCATTGAACATGTAAATTGCCCTGGGTAGCATTGACATTTTCACAATATTAATTCTGTTAATCCATGAGCATGGAATATTTTTCCATCTCTTTGTGTCTTCCTCAATTTCTTTCAGAAGTGTTCTGTAGTTTTTAGGGTATAGATCCTTTACCTCTTTGGTTAGGTTTATTCCTAGGTATGTTATGCTTTTGGGTGCAATTGTAAATGAGATTGACTCCTTAATTTCTCTTTCTTCAGTCTCATTGTTAGTGTATAGAAATGCCACTGATTTCTGGGCATTGATTTTGTATCCTGCCACACTGCCGAAATGCTGTATGAGTTCTAGCAACCTTGGGTGGAGTCTTTTGGGTTTTCTACATACAGTATCATGTCATCTGAGAAGAGGGAGAGTTTGACTTCTTCTTTGCCAATTTTAATGCCTTTTATTTGTTTTTGTTGCCTGATTGCTGAGGCTAGGACTTCCAGTACCATGTTGAATAGCAGTGGTGAGAGTGGACATCCCTGTCTTGTTCCTGATCTTAGAGGAAAGGCTCCCAGTGCTTCCCCATTGAGAATGATATTTGCTGTGGGGTTTTCGTAGATGGCTTTTAAGATACTGAGGAATGTTACACTCCAAAGAGTTTTGATCAGTAATGGATGCTGTATTTTGTAAAATGCTTTTTCTGCATCTATTGAGAGGATTATATGGTTCTTGTTTTTTTCTCTTGCTGATATGATCAATCACATTGATTGATTCATGAGTGTTGAACCAGCCCTGCATCCCTGGGATAAATCCCAATTGGTCATGGTGAATAATGTTCTTAATGTATTGTTGGATCCTATTGGCTAGTATCTTTTTTTTTTTATTATTTATGATAGTCACAGAGAGAGAGAGAGAGAGGCAGAGACACAGGCAGAGGGAGAAGCAGGCTCCATGCACCGGGAGCCCAATGTGGGATTCGATCCCGGGTCTCTGGGATCACGCCCTGGGCCAAAGGCAGGTGCCAAACCGCTGCACCACCCAGGGATCCCTATTGGCTAGTATCTTGTTGAGAATTTTTGCATCCATGTTCATCAGAGATATTGGTCTATAATCCTCCTTTTTGTTGGGGTCTTTGTCTGGTTTGGGAATTAAGGTGATGCTGGCCTTATAGTACGAGTTTGAAAAGTATTCCATCTCTTTCTATCTTTCCAAACAGCTTTAGTAGAATAGGTATGGTTTCTTCTTTAAACGTTTGATAGAATTCCCCAGGGAAGCCATCTGGCCCTGGACTCTTGTGTCTTGGGAGGTTTTTGATGACTGCTTCAATTTCCTCCCTGGCTATTGGCATGTTCAGGTTTTCTATTTCTTCTTGTTCCAGTTTTGGCAGTTTGTGGTTTTCCAGAAATGTGTCCATTTCTTCTAGATTGCCTAATTTATTGGCATATAGCTGCTCAAAATAAGTTTTTAAGATCGTTTGTATTTCCTTGGTATTGGTGGTGATGTCTCCTTTTCATTCATGATTTTATTAATTTGAGTCTTCTCTCTCTTCTTTTTAATAAGGCTGGCTAATGGCTTATCTATCTTATTAATTCTTTCAAAGAACCAACTCCTGGTTTTGTTGATCTGTTCCACAGTTCTTCTGCTCTATTTCATTGAGTTCTGCTCTAATCTTTATTAACTCTCTTCTTCTGCTGGGTGTAGGATCTATTTGCTGTTTTTTCTCCAGCTCCTTTATGTGCAAGGTTAGCTTTTGTATTTGAGTTCTTTCCAGTTTTTGAATGGATGCTTTATTGCGATGTTTTTCCCCTTAGGACTGCTTTTGCTGCATCCCAAAGATTTTGAATGGTTGTATCTTCATCCTCAGTAGTTTCCATGAATCTTTTTAATTCTTCCTTAATTTCCTGGTTGACCCTTTCATCTTTTAACAGGACGGTCCTTAACTGCCACGTGTTTGAAATCCTTCAAAACTTCTTCCTGTGATTTAGTTCTAATTTCAAAGCATTATGGTCTGAAAATATGCAGGGGACAATCCCAATCTTTTGGTATCAGTTAGGACCTGATTTGTGACCCAGTATGTGATCTATTCTGGAGAAAGTTCCATGTGCACTTGAGAAAAATGTGTATTCAGTTGCGTTTGGATATAAAGTTCTGTAAATATCAGTGAAATCCAGCTGGTCCAGTGTATCATTTAAAGCTCTTGTTTCTTTGGAGATGTTGTGCTTAAAAGATCTGTCGATTGTAGAAAGTGCTACATTCGAGTCACCAAGTATAAGTGTATTATTACCTAAGTATGTCTTAACTTTGGTTATTAATTGATTGATATACTTGGCAGCTCCCACATTTGGGGCATAAATATTGATGATTGTTAGGTCCTCTTGTTGGATAGATCCTTTAAGTGTGATATAGTGTCCCTCTTCATCTCTTACTACAGTCTTTGGGATAAACTTTAATTATCTGATATAAGGATGGCTACCCCTCCTTTCTTTTGAGGACCATATGAATGGTAAATGGTTCTCCAACCTTTTATTTTCAGGCTGTAGGTGTCCTTATGTCTAAAATGAGTCTCTTGTAGACAGAAAATAGATTGGGTCTTGCTTTTTTATCCAGTCTGAAACCCTGCGCCTTTTGATGGGGTCATTAAGCCTATTCACGTTCAGAGTTACTATTGAAAGATATGAATTTAGTGTCATCATGTACCTATTCAGTCCCTGTTTTTGTGGATCATTCCCTTGGACCTCCTCTTTCTATTACAGAGTCCCCCTTAGTATTTCTTGCAGAGCTGGCTTGGTGGTCACATATTCTTTCAGTTTCTGCCTGTCTTGGAAGCTCTTTATCTCTCCTTTTATTCTGAATGAGAGCCTTGCTGGATAAAGTATTCTTGGCTGTAGGTTCTTCTCATTTAGGACCCTGAATATATCCTGCCACCCTTTCTGGCCTGCCAGGTCTCTGTGGAGAGGTCTGCTGTTACCCTAATACTCCTCCCCATAAAAGTCAGGGATTTCTTGTCTCTTGCTGCCTTAAGGATCTTCTCTTTATCTTTGGAATTTGCAAGTTTCACTATTAAATGTCAAGGTGTTGAGTGGTTTTTATTGCTTTGGAGAGGGGGGGATCTCTCTATCTCCTGGATCTGAATGCCTGTTTCCCTTCCCAGGTTAGGAAAGTCCTCAGGTATGATTTGTTCAAATACATATTCTGGACTTCTGTCCCTTTTGGCTCCCTTGGGAACCCCAATTGAACGTAGATTTTTCCTTATGAGGCTGTCATTTATTTCCCTTAACCTATCCTCATGATATTTTGTTTTTCTCTTTCTTCCTCAGTTTCCCTCCGTGCCATCAATTTGTCTTCTATGTCACTCACTCATTCTTCCACCTCGTTAACCCTCATCGTTAGGACCTCTAGTTTGGATTGCATCTCATTTAATTGATTTTTAATTTCTGCCTGATTAGATCTAAATTCTGCAGTCATGAAGTCTCTTGAATCCTTTATGCTTTCTTCTAGAGCCACCAGTAGCTGTATAATTGTGCTTCTGAATTGGCTTTCTGACATCGAATTGTAATCCAAATTTTGTAACTCTATGGGAGAGAGGACTGTTTCTGATTCTTTCTTTTGAGGTAAGTTTTTCCTTCTAGTCTTTTTGCTCAGTGCAGAGTGGCCAAAAACAAGTTGTACTGGAAAAAGGAGAAAAAGAAGAGAAAAAAGAAAAAAAGAGAAAAAGAAAAAAGAAAAAAAAAGAAAAAAGGGGGGGCGAAGCAAACAGAAAACAAAAATCAAGGGGGAGTATCCTCTGATTCTATATACTGTAAATCCCTCAACTTCCCCTGGAATTTTCCAGTGCTGCTTGGTCAATAACTTGCTTTTCCCCTGTCCCTCTAGCTGGTCTTCTGGGGGAGGGGCCTGCTGACTGATTTTCAGGTGTGAGCACCTGGGGGAGCTGCCCAGCCTCCTGCCTGGTGCAGGGCTCAGTGGGGGTTGTTTACCCCGTGAGGCCCCAGGAGGAACAACAACAGTGGCGGGGCCAGCTCTGGAGCCCTGGAGTCGGCTCCCGCAGTAGCTCCCGCAGCTCCCAGTCCGCAGGGGGCTGGATGCTCCGTGGCGGGGCGCGGATCTGCACAGCTCCAGGCCGCCCGGCGGCTGAGCGTCCTCGTTGTCTTGTGTCCTTCCGGCCTCTGCCTGTTCCAGGGGGAGCACCGGATCCTGGGCTGTGTCCCCCCGCGCCCTGGGCTCCGGGGCCTGCTCTGCTGAAATCGCGCTCCCAGGGCCGCCCAGCCCCCTCCGTGCGGAGCCGCCACCAGAGCTGCCGCCTGAGCCGTTCCCGGGTCCTGTCTGCGCGCTGCAGCCCTTAGGGAGCTCGGCGCACTCTCCCGGGGCGCAGGTGCCTGTTAGTGTCCCCGGGAGCCCGAGGGCATCCCCGCCCTCCTGGGTCCTGCTCCAACTCCCCGCGAGCCCCTCTCCGCCCGGGAAGGTCGGTGCAGCTCCTGCTTCTCCGGGACGGGGCTCTCCTGTCCTGGGGACACTCGCCCCGGCCTCAGCCCGGCTCCTCGCGGGGCCCCTCCCCCTTGGAGGCCTTTTGTTTCTTTATTTCTTTTTCACCCCGTCTTCCTACCTGGATAGAAGCGCGAACTCTTCTCACTGTAGCATTCCAGCTGTTCTCTCTTTAAATCTCAGGCCGAATTCGTAGGTTTTCAGGATTATTTGAAAGTGATCTAGGTAATTTGGTGGGGACAGGTGACTTGGGGACCCTCCTCCCACTCATTTAATTTGTAATATAAAAGCACACTCATGGGGTGCCTGAGTGGCTCAGTTGGTTAAGCATTGTACTCTTGATTTTGGCTCAGGTCATATCTCAGGGCCGAGTTCGAGCCCTGGGTTGGGTTCTGTGCTCATCAGTGTGGAGCCTGCTGGAGATTCTCTCTCTCTCTCCGGCCTCCTCATGTGCTAAATAAAAATAAATAAATAAATAAATAAATAAATAAATAAATAAATAAAATCTTGAAATATAAGCTTTGTGTTTATAAAGAAAGCACACTCACATACATGAACATACACATCCTTTTATACACATGCACATACACAGATATGTTTCCTTTAGGTTGAGCTGCTAAGCTGTTTCAAAGAAACATCTATTTTCACCCTCCAGGATTGTATCACACAATTGGTTTGCTGTGGGAGAGATAATGAGGGAATGAGTAAGGAGGAGGTGGGCAAAAGCAGGATCTTCTTTTTGGGCGGAGTTTAAGTAAGCCATGGCAGACATGTCAACCTGAAGATTTAGAGGGCATTTACCAGAGCAGCAATACAGTTATGAGAACATCTTACTAGTTGAAGGTACCTGAATGGATGCTCATGGGATAGAAGATCATACTTTCAATTTCAATAAATTTTTTTTCAATAAATTTTTATAAACAAAACAAAACAAAAAGCCAGAACTTCTGCTCCTTTGCCTCTCTCTAGCTATTGTCTGGGGTGTGGGCCTTTGAGCTCCCATTTCCTCACTGTCCAACATCAGAGTAGTGAAGTTACATTAGTAACTTGGCATACTAATGACTATGCTTTCCACCTTCATTTGTGTGTGTCATGAATTTTCCTAGGGAAGTTTGTGGTCTGTTGGCATGGTGGGCATTGGTTTGCTTCCAGCACCATCATTTTTACTTTATATATTAAAGTCACATTTGAATTTTTACTGAAAGAATTTACTCATGTATTACCTATGGAATTAAAACCTAAAAAATTCACAAGTCATGTTAAAATATTTACAATGGTTTTTATTTTATTTATTATTATTATTTTTAAAGATTTTATTTATTCATGAGAGACACACAGAGAGAGAGAGAGAGAGAGAGATGGAGAGAGGCAGAAACATAGGCAGAGGGAGAAGCAGGTTCTTCTCAAGGAGCCTGATGTGGGACTTGATCCCAGGACTCCAGGATCATGCCCTGAGCCGAAGGCAGATGCTCAATGGCTGAGCCACCCAGGTAACCCTTACAATGGCTTTTAACTGTGATTATTACTTCCAACTTAATCCACTAAAAATATGCATATGTAATTTACTTTCTTTTATTAATATTTTGAACAATATACACAGATCCACTTTTTTCTTTCTTTCTTTTTTCTTTTTTTTTTTTTTTTCCACTATTGAGCACTTACATCTTTCCCCCTGCCCCCACATGTCCTTTTCATGGACTTTTCTACTGTGTCGGGTCTAGGAAGCGTGGGTGTTCCCTGACTTCAGGTTTCCATTATGACCTCTAATCTGAGGCACCAAATTCCTGGTTCAGACAGGAGTTAGGAGGTGCTTGCTGCTGGAGCTTTTATGTGAGTGATTCAAGGTAGTAAGAAAAGCTTGAGGTTAGACCTGTCATGAGTGTGGCTCAAGGACCAATTTTTTTTTTTTTTTTTCCCTGTGGTAGGGCGTAAGTCCTTTGTGGCCCAAGCTACACAACCTCTAGGCCTCTGGATTTCTGCCTGTCTCAAAGCCTGGTCTTGGGAGTCCCCAGTATGCTTCGGACCTGTTTGCTTAGATAGCGGAGTTTACTTATCTTGCTTGCAGCCAGGAACTGACAGATACAACTCATGTTAACTAGAATAGATATGTCTCTTTTTCCATGTGAGGTGACCAATGATCATCAGGAACATCCTATGGGAGAAGACTATTCTTAGAATATGAATATCCACAACAAAGTCTTAATTTGTGATTTATACAGCAGCAAGCCAGCTCTGGGGCTTTCTCTATTTAATCATAGCGATGATGATGCATTGTTCTTGTATATCCCTCAGGCTGCTCTCACTTTTGATTACACAGAGAAGGAACAGAATCCTTAAAGATATGAATCCAGAGGTCTTTCACATGGAGTTTGACTTTCAAAGAATTCTGTTTTTGACTTGCTTTACAGTGTAAATTGTGGGTCTGTAGAATGGCTGTCATGGAATTTAGTCACTGGAAGGAACTCAGTAATTATCTCAGAACCTGCTTTCATTTTAAAGCTAAGAAACCAAAACCCCTAGTAAAGAGATGTAACCCAAATCATACAAATGCAGAATTTAAACGCAGAATTGTGCTTAGAATTCAAGTCCTCTGAATCCTCATCCCAAGTTCTTTCTCGAGATGCCACTCTGGAAAGAGTATGATTAAAAAAAAAAGAAAGATGGAGCTTAGAAGCCACCTTGCTTTGAAAAGCATAGTAGACATGTTCATAATGCTTTTTGGATTTTGGCTAAATAGTAATGCACTTAGCATTTGCTTCACTTACCTCTTCTGTTGTTTGGCTAACAAGTTTTAGGAAACTCTTACATAAGAAATAGGAAAAAGTAAAACACATTTTTAGATGATTCTCTTTTTTTCCTTAATTCTACATTTCAAATATATTATTTTCTTTAGCATATTCAAGATATAAAAAAGTGGAAAGCTCCATTTCTGATATTTTACATTTCTTCCTAAAAGTGTCACTGTATTGTGGGGCCCTGCATGGGACAGCTAACTGGGACAGTCTTTGTGCTCTGAGTATAGACCCCATAGCTCTTCTTCTTCTTTTTTTTTAATGGGTGTGTACTGCCTCCTGAATGAGATTGTTCTCTTAGGGGATCTTCAGCAAATGAGTTTTGATAGTCTAACTTTCATTTAACAAACTTGCATTGAGCATCTACAATATGCCCTCTCAGGGAACACACTCTACTCAAAGAAGCATGCATTTTAAGGTGACAGGTAGAAAGAAATGATATACAATCAAAATAGACTACTGGTGTCCTTAAAAATCTATTATTTCCTTAATAACCCAGATTAAGGCACTGTTAAAAACTTCTAACTAGGTTTTACATTGAACATTGAGCAGTCTGCAGAGGCTCTACAGTAGTCTGTGAAGACAATTAATACTGGCAATTAAGTCAAAATACATCTAGGTCTATGGATAATGATGAAGGCATCTCTAACATTACAACTTGGTCATTTGATTTTTGTTTTTTCTAAGACAGAAGGAGTGTATGTTTTCAGCAAATGTGGATAAGAGAATGAGTTGAACAGATCAATGTGAGCCAAATGGTGGCAAATGAGCTGAAACCTCTGGGAAGATTAAAGGAGAATGGGATAAAAATTGTATAGCAATACAGCTGTATTTAAGCATATGCCATATGCTTAAAATCACCTTTGTCTTGGCAATGATATTGGGAGGCTCCATGTTTGTTATTGACATATGAATAAATTTATTCATTTATTCACTCATTCAACACCTCTATTATGAGCATAACTTTGTTCCAGACACTGCTCTAAATGCCAGAGAAGCAAGACAAAAATGCCTGATTTTGTGGGCTACATTCTTGTCTTCCTTGTTTATGACACTTTAACTTACCCTCACACATTCAAGATAAAATCCAACAGCATTAGTATAACATACCAGGTCCTGCTGATTCCTCCAGCTCTTGCTATTCTTCTTCTCTTACTTGAAGTTCTAGCCATGCAACAACTCCTTCCAAATTCTGGAAACTAAGAAACACAGGTCTGTCCAAACTTCATATCTTTGTACATACTCTTCCTTCTACTGCAATGATCTTCTCACCCTTTAAACCTTGACTCAAACTTCAGGTCTCAGCTAGCTCAAATGTCATTTCCTTCAAAGCTTCTCCTGGCTTCCAGAACAGGTCTAGGTGCCTCCTGTGTGTCCCCAGAACACCCTGCGCTTAACACACATTGCACCCCACCAAATGGCCTCTTTATCAGTTTGTCTCTCCCTCCAGACCAGAGAGTCCTTGAGATCAGAGACCAGGTCTTGTACACTAGCACACCCCCCAAGGTTCTCACATAGTGCCTGACACCTAAATATTTATTTAAAATTGACAATGCATGAGGAACCAATGAGAGGTTGCCAGCCAAACAAAGCCACCAGCCATAAGATTTTTCTTAAAAGAATTCACAGCTGGTAAGCTATCTACTACCTGAATCAAATGCCAAATCTCCATCACAAGGTTCTCATCGATGGATTAAAAATGTTGTGAATGAGCATCATATGCCCAGCTAGAGGTAAATGCTGTTGTGTTTTTAGGGAGACACAGATTGCACAGATAAAATTCACGCAATTAGGAAGCAAGTTTAAAAACAAAATCATTAGGAAAAAAGCCATACAGGGTAAGTCTAGAAGTACCTAACTATGTGTGGAGGGTAAAGCTCATTGTTGGCACTCAGAAGAATGAGAGATCAGGGCAAACTGGAACACTCATACCATTCACTGCAGAAACTAAACTTGAGCAGTCTCTATAATAAAAGATATTATTTAGACTGTCACTTTCAGGAGGAACTAATTGTAAGCTAATTGTGACAGAGGCCCATCTGTCATTTTTCAGTTTACTCTGTCTTGGTGGTTAAAAAAATCTTTTTCAGGAGGATTAGAATCATAATCTTTGAATAATGGATTAACATAATTAATTTGAAACCTATTCTTAAATTAGTTTTAAAGTAGTGCTTAGTTAAAGTAGTTTTCGTTCTTCCCTCTTCTCATCCCACCATTGATTTCCTCATTCTTCCTGAATAATGTTGTTATTCAGCTTAGAAAAAAATATACAAAAACCCTGAGGAAGTTTAAGGATATTGTTCTGAAAGTGGAGAATTTCAACAGCAGTTCACAGAGTTGTACATGAGCCCAGAATTTGCCTGTTTCAGCCAATGTTAGCAACCCATCAATTTCTCAGACAAAAAGTCACAGTGACCTGCAGTTGAAGAGGAGTCACTCTGCACCACTTAGTCAAAATGACAAGCATGTCCTTGGTGACAGGATGTTTAAATGGTTGGCCAAGGGTTTGCTGGGGTGACAACCTATAGGTCTAAGTGGAATTGTAATTTCCCCCAAAGAGCTTTTAAAGGCTGTTTCCATCTCTGGTTCCCCCTCTCTCTGAATTTTTAATTTTACTTTAACATTTTTTTTTTCAGTTAAATGATACATAATTCTGTTCTTATATTACTTTGTCAAACATATCGCTCACTTGAAAGTAGTTACCATAAAGTCATAACTCAAGATGGCCCACCACTGCTCTTGAGCCTGAGACAGTGAGTAGAGATAAGGTTTGAGATGATGACCAGAATGAAGTACCAGAAGGGAAAACGATGTAAGACCTTCTTTTCTGTCATGGTGGTTAAATGGTAGCTTGGTGATTGTATCCCTATTATGTATCATTTCTCCAAACAACCATGTTTTACAGAAATTCCACTCCACTGGTCCTTCCCTTGAACTCATAATAACCAATAACTACATATCCTCCAATGTTTTTTAATTTCACACATTCTATTTTTTGGTAGCCCTATTTTTTTTTTTTTTACCACAGTAAAAAAAAAAAAAAAAAACCTTCAGTTTCAACATTCTCATGACACAGTCTAGACAACCAATCTATTGATTACTCACCTTTACCCTGTCCCTTTGACATTACTCCTTCCCTTACTTGGCTTAAATTCCATGACCAATCATTATAATCACTTCTTGGCATGCACTGCCTGAGAAATCTTTTATCTTTCTTTTCAAATAGATCTGTTGGTGACAAATTCCTTTCAACATTTGTGTCTCTGAAAATGTCTTTATTTCACCTTTATTTTCCAAGGATCTCTTTGCTGGATATAGAATTCCAGATTGAACAATGTTTACTTTTGAAACTCTGAGGGTTCTTGGGTAGCTTAATGAGTTAAGCATCTGACTTCAGCTCAAGTCATGATCTCGGAGTCCTGGAATCTAAGCCTTATCTCGGGCTCCCTGCTCAACGGGGAGTCTGCTTCTCCCTCTTCCTCTCTTTCTCCTTCTTTTCCTCCCTTTGCTTGTGCATGCTCTCTCTCTTTCAAATAAATAAATAAGATTTTTTAAAAAAGAGAGAAAACTTTAACCTTTTTTTTAAAATTTTTTTTTAATTTTTATTTATTTGTGATAGTCACAGAGAGAGAGAGAAAATGAGGCAGAGACGCAGGCAGAGGGAGAAGCAGGCTCCATGCACCAGGAGCCCGACGTGGGATTCGATCCCGGGTCTCCAGGATCGTACCCTGGGCCAAAGGCAGGCGCCAAACCGCTGCGCCACCCAGGAATCCCAACCTTTTTTTATTCAAATATTTTTATGATTCCCCCCTCTCTCTTCTCTTTCTGAGACTCTTTTTGGCTCATATTTTTAGACTGCTTTGTATTGTCACTGAGGCTCATGTTCATTTTTTTTTTTCAGACACTTTACTCCCTGAGCTTTACTTTGGATAATGTGTAATTTATATTGGTATGTCATCAAATTCACTGATTTTTCTTTCCTGCAGGGTTCATCTCTTTTAATCCCATCTAGAAAGTTTGTCATTTATGAGACTGTATTTTGCAGCTCAACAATTTCCATTTGGGTCTTTTTCCATTTCTCTCTCATTATGTTCATATTTTCTTTCAAAGCCTATCTATCATTTTAGTCTGTCTTTATCTTTTAAGATCTTAGTCTTCTAATTTTACATTTTTATTATCTCTGTGTTTGTTGTGGTAGCTGACCTTTTTCTCCTGGTAATGGCTGACATTTACCTGTTTCTTTGTGTATTTTATATTTGTTATTATGTGCTAGACATTTTGAATTTTATGTTGTTGGGTGCCAGATTTTGTTTTCTTTCTTTAAAAATGTTAAACATTTTTTTCTTTCTGGTAGTTAAGTTACTTGTGAATCAGCTTGATTATTTTGAAGCTTTTTATTTTAACTTTACTAGAGTAGGTCTAGCTTAGACCTACCAGTAAGTCATGAACTTTCTTGGGTCTCTAGAGAATGTCTCAAGTGTTCATTGAGAACTGTTTACTCTTGCTGGTTGGAATTCAAATGTCTTCCGGCCTGGCATAGGCCATGAGAATTGCTTCAGTTTAAAGCTTTCTATTTGGGGATGTCTGGGTGGCTCAGCGGTTGAGTGTCTGCCTTTGGCTAGGGTATGATCCTGGGGTCCTGGGATCAGGTCATACATGGGCTCTCCACAAGGAGCCTGCTCCTCCCTCTGCCTATGTCTATGCCTCTTTCTCTGTGTTTCTCATAAATAAATAAAATATTAAACAAAATAAAGCTTCCTGTTTGTTCTTTTTCCAGCATCTATTGTGGTTTGGTATTCAGCAACAGAATCAAATTTCCAGAGTTTTTTCTCTGCTATGTTCCTTATAAATATTTGCCATCTCATTGTCCCTCAATTCCTCAATATTTTCTTCTCAACTTCGTGAGACCACTGTGTTCTGTTGGGTGCCCCCCCCCCATGCTATAGTTGAGAAATGCCTTCAGGCAGAATGCCAAGAAAAATGCAGTGTTTATCTCATTTGTTTTCATTTGTTAGGGATCATAGTCTCATATTTCCCAATATCCAATGTTTGAAAATAGTTATTTTATATATTTCTTCCAGGTTTCTCATTGTTTTGGGGAAGACTTGTTCCAGTTACCCTAACATGTGCAGAACAAAAATTCTGAGTATGATCCTTTTTAAAGTAGGGGCTTAGAATAGTGCCATGATTCAAAAGCTGGATGTCTTGCAAATAAATGTTCAAGAGGAAACATGAAGTTGGAGTTGAACAAATCTGGACTTAAATCCTGGTGCCACTATTTAAAAGTTGTGTGATCTTGAACAAGACCCTTAACCTCTCTGTGATTCTATTTCTTCTTCTGTATGTGGCAATAACAATACCAACAATGGGTAGCTGTAAGATTTGGATGAAATAATATACATGAAGAGCTTCTAGAGACTGCTCAAGTTTAGTTTCTGCAGTGAATGGTATGAGTGTTCCAGTTTGCCCTGATCTCATTCTTCTGAGTGCCAACAATGAGCTTTACCCTCCACACATAGTTAGGTACTTCTAGACTTACCCTGTATGGCTTTTTTCCTAATGATTTTGTTTTTAAACTTGCTTCCTAATTGCGTGAATTTTATCTGTGCAACTTGAAGCTGGTCTCCCTAAAAACACAACAACATTTACCTCTAGCTGGGCATATGATGGTCATTCACAACATATTTAATCCATCGATGAGAACCTTGTGATGGAGATTTGGCATTTGATTCAGGTAGTAGATAGCTTACCAGCTGTGAATTCTTTTTTTTTTTAATTTTTATTTATTTATGATAGTAACACAGAGAGAGAGAGAGAGAGGCAGAGACACAGGCAGAGGGAGCAGCAGGCTCCATGCACCGGGAGCCCGACGTGGGATTGGATCCTGGGTCTCCAGGATCCCGCCCTGGGCCAAAGGCAGGCACTAAACCGCTGCGCCACCCAGGGATCCCCCAGCTGTGAATTCTTTTAAGAAAAATCTATGGCTGGTGGCTTTGTTTGGCTGGCAACCTCTCATTGGTTCCTCATGCATTGTCAATTTTAAATAAATATTTAGGTGTCAGGCACTATGTGAGAACCTTGGGGGGTGTGCTAGTGTACAAGACCTGGTCTCTGATCTCAAGGACTCTCTGGTCTGGAGGGAGAGACAAACTGATAAAGAGGCCATTTTGTGGGGTGCATGTGTGTTAAGCACAGGGTGTTCTGGGGACACACAGGAGGCACCTAGACCTGTTCTGGAAACCAGGAGAAGCTTCTGAAAGAAATGACATTTGAGCTAGCTGAGACCTGAAGTTTGAGTCAAGGTTTAAAGGGTGAGAAGATCATTGCAGTAGAAGGAAGAGTATGTACAAAGATATGAAGTTTGGACAGACCTGTGTTTCTTAGTTTCCAGAATTTGGAAGGAGTTGTTGCATGGCTGGGACTTCAAGTAAGAGAAGAAGAATAGCAAGAGCTGGAGGAATCAGCAGGACCTGGTATGTTATACAATGCTGTTGGATTTTATCTTGAATGTATGGAGAATAAATTGAATTATCTTAAACAAGGAAGTCATTGACATTGTCCTGTTATTGAAAAAACATTCTAAATAGAATGTGATCGAATGGTGGAGGCCAAGAATAGATACAGGGTGAGCTCTTAAGAGGCTGTTAAGCACTGTATTTCACTAATTTTAAGACTTACATTTTTCATATATTATTATGTCTGAAATTTGAGTTCACTTTACCATTAGTGGCATGTCTTAGATTAACTCATATCTTTTATTTTCTCTCTCAATGATACAAAATATAATAGGGCAGTTTGCACACCATAGCAGCCTAACTAAAATGGTACAAGCATAGCTGAAGAGAAGTGGAAGTGAATTCAAGAAATATTTTGGAGTTCAGATCATTAGAATCTAATGACGGATAGTATTTGGAAGCATGAGATTGAGAAAAATGTTAATGATTTCTCCTATTTTTATTTTTTGTGTCATTTGGGAAGCAGGAG
The DNA here is from genome assembly GCF_053574225.1 of Canis aureus. Lineage (NCBI taxonomy): Eukaryota > Metazoa > Chordata > Mammalia > Carnivora > Canidae > Canis > Canis aureus. The sequence goes on from NC_135619.1 coordinate 19,765,624, forward strand.
ATGCTCTGGAGGTCAATAAATTCTAAAGAACACAATAGGGTTTGTGGGGGTGAGGAGGAAAATGTATGTGATGAGGGAGATAAAGAGTACAGTTCTGCACGTTGTGAGTATGAGGATTCTGCGGACCATCCAAGTTAAAATGCCCCACCAGGGATTGCATGTACACTTCTGTTGCTGAAAGGAATTGGAACAAGAGATGTAGGCTTTTCCCACATGTTTATTAATCAGGGAACACATAAAATAGTTTCTCTGGGCTGCCAGGGAAGCAGTTCCCCCTCAAAGGCTACTCTTTCATTAGGATTGGGTCTCATTCCAGAACTAAAGCATCTCTAAAGCATGAACTCTGATACTGACACCTCATCTTCTGCATGTTTGGGGGATTTCCTTTAGGGATAAGTCTCATCTTTTCCCTGGATCCCTCACATCCTCTAGCTCATGTTTATTTTTAGAATAACCCCATCAGCTTATAGAAAAGTTATATGTGCATTCACCTTTTCTGAGTTCAAGAACCCAGATTTAAAAGAAGTTATCTGGGGTGTCTTACCTTTGTAACTTCAAAGACCCGAATGGTGGTTTATATTTGTCTGCAGGAATAGTGGGAAGATAAGAGAAAGAGGAGACTATTCTGATCATGACCCTACCTTCTCTCTCTCCATAAATTCCTTCTGGACCACCAGCACTAGACACCTTTTAGGCATCTGCTGAGAACTTTGCCAGATGCTGGCCCTCCTTTCCATATGGTGAGACTCAGAACCCCCTGTTAGTGCTACCCAGGGTGCCCAGGTATGCCTGATGGAATCATGCTCAGGAGTCACTGAGCTGATCTGGCTTTCAAGAGCAAATCAAACTCCAATAAAAAATATACCAAAACAAAAAAACACAACCTTGGTGTTCTGGGCAGGTAAAGAAAAAAAAAATGTATGTCAAAATAAAATAGTCAAATAAAAATTTTCATTTAAAATTTTGAAAAAAAAGAGCTTTATGGATCCTGAATAGGGCTTTGGAGAGAGGATTAGAAAATCTGATATGGCTATAAGTGACAGCCCCTATTTCATTCATATGGTGAAACTCAACTAGATAGGTTGCGCATCTTAACACTCATTATACCCTCATTGAAGCCTTTGAGTTTTAGAAGAGTTCAAAGCCAGACAGTGATCTGGCAATATGAAAACTTGGGTCTTTTGAATTCCAGGTCACTCTTCTCACTAGATCAGGAAGGCTATCGACAACAAGAAAAAAATGTTTCTTGAGGTGATTTAAGCTACCTTAGCTGGTCTGGAATGTGGGTCCCTGAGACAGGCCTAACATCCCTAATATCCAGGGGTATCCCAGATGTCCAGGGTCATTTCATAAAATACGCATCCCTTAAATTAGTGATAATATTGAGGGTGTTTTTGCCTCTATTTAATTCAGACCAATAGACCCCGGAAGCCTCCCAGAGGAGTCTGTGGAGGCTCCTAGAAGGCAGGGGGCCAAGCAGAGATTTGTTTGCTCCCAGAATCCTAGCAGATACACTGTGGTTGAGCCCTTTAATTTTGTTAACAAACTCAGAATGTGGTCTCCCTGATTATTCCTAGGGTCAAAAAATATCCAGCTGAAAGAATATTGCTCATTGCCCTTGTCACTGTGGGGGATTTTCTGATTTCGTCCGATCCCCAAGAACTGGTGCTGCTGAGCACCAAGAGTTCACATCTGGAGTTTTGCTGCTCTGAGTGTGTTGAACGCCTGTCACAGGCAGTTCTGTGGAGTGAGATCACAGAGTTCAACAGTGGGTTATGTTAGCAAAGGAAAGACTTTCTTGTGTGTAGAATCATGCCCTTCAGCAAATCTGTTAACTTCATTTTAACCTGGACCCTTTTCTTCTTGAAAGTAATAAAGCCTCTGAAATGACTGCACTTGGCAAGAGGGTCTCTTCTGTCATTTATAGGAGAGGAGAATTCACAGAGTAAGTGAATTACTTTGGTTTCCAATAAAAATGTTAATATCTGCCATAGATGTGAACAAAGGACACTGTATTTCAATAATGAGATGATCAAATCCACAGGAGCTGAGGGAGAGGAGAGTGTGGAGTTGATGCCACTGCCACTCAGCTCCAGACAGAGAGAGCAGAGCTGCAAGGGAAGGGAGAGAAGAAGAGAGACAAAAAGACAGAGGGACTGGAGAGAGATTAAGACTGAGCATGAGCACCGAGAAAAGGAAGATTTCAAGATGCGCAGGCCTTTAGAGGAACTCAAACTGTGCAAAATGGGATTGACAAAACAGCAAATCAAACTGCCCTCGTTTGGTAACATTTAATATAAGAGGAGGCTGTGTGTGTCTCTCTTCTGCGACTCAGGACTCCTGTGTGTGGTGGTCATAAGAAAGAAACCGTAGGGCAGTTGGGTGGCTCAGTGGTTGAGCATCTGCCTTTGGCTCAGGGCATGATCTCGGGGTCCTGGGATTGAGTCCCACATTGTATTCCCCACAGGGAGCCTGCTTCTCCCTCTGCCTATCTCTCTGCTTCTCTCTCTGTGTCACTCATGAATAAATAACTAAAATCTTAAAAAAAAATGTAGAAAATAACTGTTCTTTTCAATTGCATAAAATGCAGGTACCTATGTTTAAAGAAGAGGAGCAAAATTTTAGCACATAGAGAAATGTTCATATCTATCAGCATTACATTATTTTATATTTCAAAACTTAAGCCCCATCACCCCCATCCAAACCCACAAAGATGATATATATCTTGTTAATGGAATAGTAGAGACTTGTCCACACAAGATTCTGAGTGAATCATTTCTTCCACACAGTGTTATTAACAATAGCCATCACTTAGTGAGCACTTACTCTATACAAGACATGATGTTAAAAACAGTTGCATGCAGTATCTCTTTACTCTGGAGAACTTTCTAGGTTGTATAATTACCCCTATTTTACAGATGTGTAACCTGAGGCTCAGAGAGATTAAGTGACCTGCTTGAAGTAAAAGGGTTAACGGGGAAGAATTGAGTTTTAACTCAGGTTAAAAAAACTCAATGTGAAGAGGAATCTGTAGAGAAAATTTGTTGTAAATGGTAATTTTCAGGCAATGTGCTTCCATTTATTTACCTATGACCCAGGAACAGGCAATCCGAGAACTTGGATTCAATTTAAGAGTTATTTTAAGATAATTGGGCACAGCTAATGTCTTAGCTTTATCTTGGAGTTTCACTCAAATGTCAACTTCATTTGTAAGTAGTGCAGTCATTGTTTTGTACAAATGTTAGATCTAAATAGCCGAATAGTGATCCACATTCATAGAGATGGATGTTCTGACCTCAGATGTTTAGAGGCCTTCAAGATCCCTTTCCTCTCCGACTTTGTTCAATCTTGTAGAAACAAAAATAAAAGCCCACTACGGAACTGTTTTCATTCACTGATGTCAATGTGTCAATGTGTCAATGTCATATCTCTATTGAAATGCATAGAGACTGTTTCAGTCTCTGGTTCTCGAGGGTAAGCTATGTAGATATTTAAATGACACTTATAAATAATACAAATTACCATGCTACAATAATTTCCTACAGTGAATTTAATTATTATTATAATTTTTTTTACCAACTTCTAAGCAAAAACTGATACTTTTTCCCAGAAGGCAAATAATTAAACCTTCCAGGGCTCAGTTGAATTTGATAATTCTAGTCTCTCTCAGATAAATTCAGTGACTGGGGAAGAAGACATCCCTAGAGGTGACTGCAAAGGAGATGAGGAAGGGATAAGGAGACCCAGTAGCCTGTAAGTACTTACATACTTGGATATTATCTCTCTAACCTGTCTCTGAACAGGTGGCTGCCATCTTCTTGAGTGTTGGCATATGAAGGAATAACATTTAAAAAAACAACAACAAGAATTTACCAGAGGGCTTATATCCAAATGTCAGGTTTGAGTTGCAGGAGGAAATAATTTCTGGAAGCATGGCCTTTGTGTGTGTGTTTGTTTAAAAATGCTCCTGCTGCCATAGGTTTGAAGGAAAAAATTAAAACAGTTTATAATACTCTTTACATGGCATCCAAGTATTTTTCATTCATAAAAATATTTGCGTACTGTTCCCTAACTACCAAATAGCATATCAATCAGCTTCTGCCAGATGTTGGCATTGTCCTCATCTGTAAGTACATCATGTTATCTTACCTTATTTTATTTTATTTTATTTATCCTGATGGCCTCTTTAATGGGCAATAATTCTCTAACTTTCCTGACTTCCTGGGTAGCATGCTGTGGCAGACATATACTAACTAATATGACCCCAGGGAATCACAATCTTGTATAACCCTGCCCCTTGAATGCAGAATGGACCTGTGGTTATTTCTGGCAACAGAATATGGCAAAGGAATGCAACTCCCTCCATTAGGTTACTTTATATGGCAAATGTGTTGGGGTATCACTCCTGTGATTATGTGGTGTTATATAGAACTTTCTCAGCAGGTTGGAGTGAGAGATTCTCTGGCTGGCCTAAAATAAGTATGCTGAATATTTTGGGACGGTCAATGGAGGGGGACTTGTAGCAAGGAACTAGGATGTCCTCTAGGAGCTGAGAGCTGTCTATAGCCAACTGCTAGCAAGATTTAATCATACAATTTCCCAAAAACCTGAATGAGCTTGGAAAAGAAACCCACGCTCTAGAGGAGAACACAATTTAAAGAAATTTAAATTTAAATTTAAATTTAAATTTAAATTTACCTTCTGGACACCTTCACTGCAGACTTGTGAGGTCCTGATCAGAGGACCCAGTTAAGCTATGCCCAGAATCCAGACCTATGGAAACTGACATAATAAATATGTTCATTTTAAGTTTGTGGTCATTTGTTACTCAGCAACAGAAAATGAATACAGATGCTGTGGCCTGCCTATCTTATTCATTTTCATTTCCCTATTGAAAAGAACTGAGTGATGACAGAACTATAGAGTATTAGTATAATTTAAAATAGTTTCAACTTTTCATAAACTTTCATAGCTCATTTAGAAGAGATGCTTGTAAATAATTAGCTCTCTAGATGTGGGTAACAGTGAAAGACCAAGGAAGGCCTGAGGACAGGAACCCATTGCATGATCTATTTGAGGGGGCTAAGGACTTGGGTGGGAAATCGCTGCTATTTTCACACTTGGGACTTTTTTTGAAAACTCAGCAGCTAAACAGTGTAATCACAAAACACAAAAGTGTTTTCATGACACCAGTTATTCTGCTTTCTGCAGGTATGATACCAGTTGTTCTGTTTTCTGGAGCTATGACAAGTAATGTAATCCAGGGGCATCCCATAGAGCAAGCGGACAAGGGAAGTTGTGTGCACTGTAACATTATTCCTGAAAGAAGCTGAGAATCAGAGTTTAGTGTAGGTACTTCTTTGATTAGCTATTTGTTTCATTAAAAAATATAACTCCCTAGATTTGTAACTTATTAAATTAACCTATTCCCAAGGTAAAAATATAAAACCATGCAAAAATATACACTAAAATACAGGTTTTCCTTGACTTATGATGTGGGTATGTCCTAGTAAAACTCCTCATAAGTTGGAAATAGCCTGTCAAAATGCATTTACTATACTAGACCTACCAAACATCATAGCTTAGCCTAGCCTACTTTAAATGTGCTCAGATCCTTTACACTAGCCTACAGTTGGGCAAAATCATCTAGCACAGAGCCTTTTTTAAAATAATAAAGTGTTGAATATTTCATTTAACTTACCTAACACTATACTAAAAGTGAAAAACAGAATGATTATATGTGTGAGTTGTTTACTCTGTGATTACATGGCCGACTGGGAGCTGCAGCTTGCTGATTCCACCCAGCATCAAGACAGTGTATCATACTGAACATCACCTGCCAGGGAAATGATCAAAATTCAAAGTATTGTTTCTACTGAATGTATCCCTTTCACAGAAAATCTTAAGTTGAACCATCGTAAGTCAGGCAACATCTGTAACTGCTTCTGACTCACATCTTGAATCCTATTCCCAACAGGCAACAATCATCCGCAGTTTCTTGTGCCTCCTGTAGGAAATGTGTGATACATTCAGATGCTCACATCTTGGAGCTTTATGTGAACACATATCTTTTTGGACACATATAGGAGCAGAGTGGTAACAGAATTGTAGAGTATTATTACAATTTTAGATAATTTCAGCTTTTCATAAACTTTAATGGTCCACTTAGAGGATACTTATAAAGAGCTCTCTAATTGTGTAGAACAATGAAAGGCCAAGGAAGGGCAAACCACGGAGCACTAAGATGGGCTTAAGTACAGGAACTGGTTGCACCATCTATTTGAGGACAGAACCTTTTGGAGCTTTATGTAAACATATATATATTTTTGGACTTAAGAGCATAGGGCCTACTCTGTTTTTTATCTTATTTTTTTAGTGTAACAATGTATCCTGGAGATTTTTCCATATCAACAATGAACTTAAACTGTTTTATTTATTTATTTTTTTACTTAAACTGTTTTAAAGGGTGCCTGGGTGGTTCAGTGGTGGAAGCATCTGCTTTTGGCTCAGGGCATGATCCTGGGATCCTGGGACTGAGTCCTGCATTGGGCTCCCCACAGGGAGTCTCCTTCTCCCTCTGCCTATATCTTTGCCTCTCTCTGTATCTCTCATGAATAAATAAAATATTTTAAAAACTGTTTTAAAATAATTTTAAAATATTATAACTATATAATTATGAATAAATATGGATATATACATTGTACATGCTTATATACTTTTATGTACATATGACACTATTACTCTATATGTGTTAACTCATTTAATCTTAACAACCCTATGAAATATATACTCTTTTAGCACTACTTTGCAGATTAGGAAACTGAGGCACAGATTTCTTAGAAACTTGTCCAAGGTCACAGAGCTAGTAAGTGGTGGAACCACACAGATATTAGAAGTAGAAGTAGTAGTATTAGAAGATATTAGATATTAAGAAGTAGAGCTTCAGGGCTCAAGCCCACTTAATCCCATAACTATGTTGGTACTTATGTTGCTCCCAACGATATATCGATATATATATATCTCCATGATTCAAAACACTTTTTTTGTACCTTCACAGTTGTAGACATATGCAAATACAACTGTAGAAGAAATTCCTCAAGACCAAATTTCTAAATTGGGGGATGTGCACATTTTTACTTTTTATGGATACTATCATATTGCCTTCTAAGGAAGTTATGACAATGTGTACATCCATTGCCAGTGTGTGATAATGCCTTTTTCTTCACAATCTTGCCAAGACTGTATACTATCAAACTATTGCCAATCTGGCAGCTAAAAATTGCTATCTTTATTTTGCTTTAATTTGCATTTATTTATGAGAGGGATTGGGTACCCTTCCATTTGCATATGAGCCATATGTGTTTATTTTTCAGTGAAAAGCATATTAATCTATATTTTTAGAGGATTTGGGGGTATTTTTCTTTATTGATTTTTAGGAGAGTTTTATATTTTAAGGAAAATAGTATTTTACCTTTGAATATATTGCAAATATTCTCCAGTTCGTTTTTTAGCTTTTGTCTTTGTTTACCCTACTTGATTTTAACCATACAGAAGTTTTAAATGTTCATGAGGAGTAGTAATTTACCAACATATTTTCTTATGGCTTCTGGATTTTTTAGTCTTGATTTAAAAAGTTCTTCAACTTCAGGATTTTGAAAATTTGGGATATATTCTTTATTATGGTTATGTTTTCATTATTTTTCTTTTGATGTTTGGTTCAGTTGGAATTTATTTTGCTATAACGAGTGAAGGAAAAATTTAACTTTATTCTTATTTTCAGTAGTTGCTTAGCGCATCAAAATTTATTGAATGATCCCTCCTATTCCCATCTTTTTCATATAGTGAATTGTCATATCTATTTCCATGTATTTCTGGACTTTTTGTAACCATTCTATAGTCTGGCTATTAAAACTTCCTTCTACTCCTCCTCCCCCATTACTCTTTTATTTCTGAATTTTCTGGTTAATCTCACATATTTATTTTTCCCAATTAAACTTTGTTTTTTTAGTTTAATTTAATTTTAAAAATGCAAGTTGTATATATTTAAGGTAGACAACGTAATGTTTTGATATTTATATACACATTGAAATGATTACTGCAATTAAACTAATTAGCATATCCATTCCTTCACATAGTTACCATTAGTGTGTATGTGTGTGTGGTGAACACCCAAGACCTACTCTGTTAGCAAATCTCTGGTATATACTACAGTATTTTAAATTATTTATTTTCTTGCTCTTTCTTCCTTTCTTTCTTCTTTCTTCTTTTCTTTTTTATTTTTTGATATAGAGAAAGAGATAGAGTAGGGGTGAGGGGCAGAGGGAGAGAGAGAATCTCAAGCAGGCTACATGTTCTGTGCAGAGCCTGACTCTGGGTACAATCTCAAGACCCTGAGATTTGAGCCAAAATCAAGAGTCAGATGCTTAAGCAATTTAACCAAATGCCCGTATAATACGGTATTTTAAACTAAATTTGCCATGCTGCACATTGGATCTTTAGAAATTATTCATCCTATACTACTACAACTTTGTACCCTTTGACCAACATCTCCTCCTTTCTCTTTTCCTTGCCTCTGGTAACCATCGTTACCATCTCTACTATGAATCAATGCTTTCAGATTCCATAGTAAGTGAGACCATACAATACTTTTCTTTTGTGCCTGGCTTGTTTCACTTAGCAAAAAGTCCTCCAGCAATTAAACTTTATAAACTTTAAAAAATTTATCTCTTTATCAAAAAAATGTAATTCTTCTTAATGACATCACACCAAATATTTAGATTAATTTATAGGAAATAGAAATGTTTACTATTCAATATTCTTAATCCTGTAAATGGTGTATATTTTCATTAGCTCATATTTTTATGTCTTTGAGAAAATATTGAGGTTTTCCCCTCATTACTTGTCTATTATTAGGATGTATATGAGTGTTGATGTTGGTAAATAGGATCTTCCCTATATATAGGAAAGTAATTGGATTTTTAGAATACCAATTTTGTAACAGCTAACAATTATTTTGTGGTTTTCGTCATTTCTTTCCTCTGATTTTTTAGGGTTTTTCAGATATGTAATTATATCATCTGTACATAATTTTGTCACTCCTTTCCTCTAAAACTTTTTTCTCTTAGGTAATTGGATACTTGGTACTTTCAGAACAATATTGAATAAAACATTTAAAGAATAATTTCACCTGCTCTTCTTGAACTGTTGATGTTTAACCACTAAGAGTGTTTATTGACAGCTTCTAATAAATATCTGTTATCAAATGTATATTAATTGTGAAGAGGTACCTTCCAGATCTAGTCAGGAATTTTTGAATTTTACTAAGTACTACTTTTATTTTTATCTATATGGTTAATACATCATTTGTGCTTTACCTATAGCGATGAATTATTTTAATTGGTTTCCTAGTATTGGTTTCCAGCAATCATGCTTATATTTATGAATAAACCCTACTTATTTGTTTATAGTATATTGATCTTTAAATGTGCCACCAAAATGTATTTGCTGTTTTATTTAGAATATTTTCAATGTTATTCATTACAAATGAGATTGGTCTGTAGTCCTTTTTGTGGACTCTCTTTGTCAAGTTTGAGTGACATCATTATGCTACCTTAAGAAAAAGTACTTAGAGATTTTTTTTTTTTTTTTTTACTTGCTGTGTTCTGGAACAATGCAAATGCCACTGAAATTTTCTGTTCCATCTATAGATATATTCAAATTTTTTATTCTTAAAACATTCTGGACTTTTTTCATTAGAGGGCAAATTCTTATCAGACTCTTATCAGAATCGAATCAGATGCTTAAATGTAATTGATTGATTTTAGCTTTTAGGAATTAATTTTTGTAATATTTTGTCTAAAATATTTTATCCAGATATTTCAAATTTATATGAAGAGCTTTACAAAATATTTTTGCTATTCATTATTCTCCAATATATTATTTCTAATTTTGCAAATTTGTACTTTCTTCCTTTTTCTTTATCAGATTTGCTGGCAGTATATCTATTGTTATAGTGTTTTCTCCATTGCTCATAGAAACTGCTCTTGTCTCTGTTCATTATTTCTCTTATTTAATTTCACAGAAATAATTTTTACCTTTTTTTAGAACTAAAATACCTTTCCTAGGATACTTTGTATTCTGCATTCTTTTTTTTTCATTTTATTCATTTATTTTCAGTACTTCTCCTTGAAGAGCATGGTATAAACTTCCACTGAGTATTGCTTTAGCTATATCCCAAAAATTCTGATTAGTAGTGTTATAATTATCATAACTTTCTATAATAATTTGGGAATTTTTTGTTTTGTTTTGTTTTGTTTTGTTTTTCCTAGAGATATATTTTTATATTTAAATATCCCAAAGTTCCTATTACTTTATTTATCACCCATAGATAGACACCTTTGCCTTTATCCTATGAAAGATGAAGAAATATCAGTCTTTTTCTCCTATCTTCTGGAACTCACTTCCTAAATTTGGTTAAATTGTAACTTTCTATTTTACTTCAAATACTGCTATCATATTCTGTATTTGTTACTTATTTATATCTGTTTATTATATGTTTTCAGAATGACTTAATGTTTAGTGTCATTCACTTTAAAATGGCTTTTCCAATTGTTTCTTGTTTTTTTATTTTTAAATTCCATTTTTTTCCCTCAAAACACATGGCTATCTGTTGCATTTAAAATCAAACTATTTTAGAGACACCTGGATGGCTCAGTTTGTCAAGTCCAACTCTTGATTTTGGCTCAGGTCATGATCCCAGGATCCTGAGGTTGAGCCTCATATCAGGCTTCACACTCAGCAGGAAGTCTGCTTGACGATTCTGTCTCTCCCTCTCCCTCTGCCCTTGCCCCCACTCTCTCTCTAAAATAAATAAATAAATCTTTAAATAAAAATCAAACTATTTTCCTCATATATTTTCTTGTGTCTTGTTTCCTGTCTTTTAGAGTCTGTCCTTGTCTTCTTCTTCACTATTTTTTTTGAAGATTTTATCATTTATTTGAGAGAAAGTGGGCATGAGAGCAGTAGAAGGAAAGAATCCTCAAGCAGACTCCCCACTGAGCATGGAGCCCGACATTGGGCTCCATTCCACACCCCGTGAGATCATCACCTGAGCTGAAACAAAGAGTCAGATGCTCAACTGACTGAGCACCACTGTCTTCTTCTTATCTATTTTCTATGATTTTTCTATTTTATTTTTAATAAACTTCTATTACTACAAATCAGTACATACATTTGCTGAAAAGTAGAAAATAAAATAGGCAAAAACAAAATCACAGGATTATTTCTGAACCCCCAAAATCGCTATTCCAACATTACTAAAAGAATATAGTGCATATTCTTTAGGTATTTCCTACTTGTATAAACAAACATACACATAGACAATATTTGTTCTGCTATCTGAATTATGAAATTCCTTATTAGTAATCCAACAGCAGCCTGTTTATATTCAGCCTTTGGCAGCTTTCTTTTTGGCCTGGATAATAGTGTATTCTCAAACTAAGAGGCCAATAATTTTCCCAATTGTGGTACAGTATTGATGATTCTATGGTTTTTCCACCAGGATATGTATGCCCTTTTAACTTGCAGATTCAGGATTTTCTTTACTTCAGTGTTCTGATATTAGAGTCAGAAAACATAGGAGTTTATAGGCTCCTGGTATCTCCACAAAGTACCTTTGACCATGGGAGAAATAAGTAAGACCCTCCACAACACTGATGGTGCTCTCATCCAAACCGTTTGTCAAAACCATCTCCCTGACCATTTTATTCAGAGTTGTAGCTTTATTGGTAGCATTACAGCTATTCTCATGGTGAGGAAACACTACCAATTCTTTTTAAGTTCATTTCATTTATTTAAAACGTAGTCATTTCCAGCTCTTTCTCTTTACACCTCACAATTTCTACCGTAAATTTTAACTATATCACACTAATCCATGAAGGATTGTTGCTCTATTTTATTTCAAATTGTTCCCTTCTTCTTGTTTTCCTATTTCTCTTTCTGTCTCGTCCTACATGCATGCATACCCACATAGACACACACAGAAATTTTCAATCTTCCATTGTTTGTATCATGAGTGTGGTGACAGTCAGAATTAACACCATCATATTGTGTTGCATATGGTTGTATATAACTTTACTCTGTGTGGACTCACATACTCACTGTATATAACTGTATAAAGTATGTTTATGAGGTAAGTGAAGGTTTGGGTTTCTGTTGAAATTTCTAAGGGGAAGGAAGTGAAGGGTCAAATATAATCCATTCTGTCTAATGATATTGTCTTAGGTTTCCTTTTCCTCCCTCTCATGAAGATTCCAAGACAATCATGAAACTGCCATAATAACATGAGGATATATGGCAGAGGGTGAAGGAAAAGGATTAAAACAAGGCAAATTGATTTTATGACCTAACCGTCCTTAGAAAACCAGGCTAATGAAATACTTTTCCCCTCTAACGGCTTTCATTTCAGGATACTGTGTGGTTTTCCCTGAAAATGTGATGAATTCTCACTTTACAAATCATTTTGATTTCCTCTTGTTGTCACATTCTCTCTAATTTTGCTGAGTTACTGGCCACACATTGACTACAGTGATGGAGAGTTATCACCATTTCCAGGGATCAGAAAATATATGACTGAAATCATATCATTTCACTGAGAAGTCTGTGACTTAATTTTCCTGCAGTTTAATTGATATGGAAAACAGGAAGTGATATGTTGCTTCATAACCCCATAGGCTTGAATATGAAATGCCTCAGATAGAATTCTCAGGGTAGGTACTCAGTAAATATTGATTTGTTATTGAATAAATGAATGACAGGCAAATAGGAGAAAGTGATTTAAAAAAATAATCATGAAGTTTGACTCATTAGATTTGACAGTTAATGATGAGGATAATTTAGTAATTTAGTCCTTCATTATTGGCCCAGATCAAAACACAGTCATTATTGAGGAGACTTGCAAAGCTCTGCTACTGAGAGAGAATGATTCTGTACCCTTGGATGACGAATGTGTTTTTGGACAAAGGTGTACACATTAATACACGTGTACATATTCATTCACACATACAGCCTCACTCAATGCAGAAACATTGCAGCTTAAATTACTGTTATTCTTGATATTATACTATAATGGGGAGAAAAACTGGGAAATGGATCGGCTTTCTTTTTTATTGTTATTATTGGCTGACTCAAGCTCAAAGCTGAAAAGATTAGCTCCCAGGCGATCCCTTCAAAGTCTAGAGATTTATTCAGGATAAGCATCTGGAAGATGGGATGCTTATCTATACTATTCAGTTCCATCCAGCCTAAAATGTGGTTAAAAATTCTTTCCTGTGAGAGAAAGTTGGACCTTTCTCTTGTCAGCAAAACTAGAACTATTGAATTTTTTTCTTTTAAAAATTGAGCAATTTCAAAGCTCCTTGTAATCCAGCTGTGTCCGGGAACTGACAGTTATAATTAAAGTATAATTCACATGTTTCCCACTCTCTCCAAAACCTTCTTGAGGAAGTTAGGAGATAATGGAGAGTTATGTGTATTTTTCATTCCTAATAAATTCAAATGTGATTGGATTGGTTTTGTGGGAAAGAAGGAGTTGAATGCCTTAAATCTTCCTCCTCTGAAAAAGACCAGTAGAATGCCAACTATTTTGATTCTCTTAAGAAGTTACGGATAGCTAATTTGAATGATATTTTCCAGAACTTACATAATGGTATTATCTTGTAAGGTGACAGAACTTTCTCGAGCTCCAGGCATTGATGAGTCCTGCTCCAGGGACTGTAGCTTTGGTGTGTCTTATACAGGATCCATCTGACAGGTGTCACTAATGTAGGTTAATTTAAAAAGTGCAGTATCTTATGAAATACTCACTATAATTTAGGGATTACCCCCCTCCCTGTTAGAATCAGATTTTAGTATAATAAGAGATTGAGATAAGTGGTTTTCTCATAATAAAATCTTAGTGTTCAACTTTGAAATTCTCCAAACACGTGAAAAAATATGGAAAATGACAATAATAGGGATTCACTACAAGTATTAAGCAGATGGTAACATTTTGCTATATCTGCTCAGATCTCTTCTGAGAAAATAGAAAAAGTGTACCCGATATAGCAAACCACTCCTCTTCCACTCCCCAGTAATTTGGCTTATTCTTTTTCCCAGGAGAAACCTCAATCTTGAAATACATGTAGGTTTTCTTATTTTGTCTACTTATGTATTTATTCAGTGACACTACATGACGTTGTTTTACATGCTTTAAAATTTACCTAAATGGAATGGTATTATTAATATCTTTTTGCAAGTTGTCTTTTCACTCATTATTGATTTTTTGAGATTTTATCAACATGGTACATGTACACATGGCCCTTGTGCTTCTTCAAGGTAAAGAATGTAGAATTAGAAGTGAAACTTCTGGTCATAGACTATTCACACCTCTGATTTTATTGGCTCTTTGTTCTGTTTTTCTCCATCGTTCTTGTCCCAATCTACATTCACATCAGCAGCTGCTACCAGGCTGAGAATTTGTGCTCTCAGATTTGTTAATTTTTGTCCATCTAACCAATGTGTAGTGATATGTCATTGAAGTTTACCCTGGTTTATCTGTGACATGGAGCATCATCCTTCTCCTCTTCTGCAACTGGTTTTATCATATATGTTATCTATTTATTTTTTTACTGGTTTATTATTCTTTTCCTTATGGTTTCCTTTGATTTCTGTGTGTACACCCCAGATTCTTTGCTAATTACATGGGTTGCATATGTCTTCTTGAAATATGTGTCTTACCTTTCACTATGTTTTTTGTTGAAGAGAAATTTCAACTTTATATTTTTTGTGCCTTAGGAAATTCTTCAATGTAATAAATTATTATAACTTTTCTTTGAAAAGTTTCACATTGCTGTTCTCTTCTTTACTTACTTCATTTGCATTTTGTGTTTGTGAATGGCATAAAGTAGCAATGTCGTCTTTTCTTTTTCCATGTAAATTGCCAACTTTCCAAAAGCATTTAATGACTAGTCTACTCACAATTCACAATTCATCAGCTGGATGTAACCACAGGGCCCCTTCACCCATCATGAAGAGCAATAAATACAAATGTCTATACTGTGCCCAGAGTTGGGGGGAACTACTGAACATATTGATAAATAGCAATAATAGCGACCTAGATGGATGTGGTGTTCTTAAAATATGCTCAAAGTTTCTTTGACACTCCTCAAAAGTTGCAGTCAAATTTCTCAGCTTTCGAATGTGACCTAGACTTAGTAATACATTTCTAATGAATAAAATGTAGCAGAAGTGACGGTGTGTGACTTCCAGGACAAAGTCATAGAAGGCATTTTGATTCTTCTTGCTTTTTTTTTTTTTTTTTTTTTTGGATCCTTCAGCATGGAGGAAGCCAGTTGCCACGTCATGAGACTACTCAAGCAGTCCCACAACAGGACCTATGTGGTGAGGAACTGAGGCCTCTTTGCAATAGACGGCTCTGACTTGGCCTCCATATAAACAAGTTGCTATGAAAGCAGATTCTGCAGCCCCAGGGAATCCTCAAGATGACTACAGCAGTGGCCCAAATTTCGATTGCCAACTGATGAGAAGTCCTGAGAGCCCTCAGCTAAGATATTCCAGAGTTTTTGACTGAGTGAAATTGAGATAATAAATATTATTGCTGTTCTAAGCTGGTATATTTTAAAGTAATATAAAAATTGTGAATCAGCAATAGAGAATTAATAAGTTGAGTTTTACCAAATTTGAAGGTTATGTTAGATTCAGTATGATTTAAAATATGGGCTAAATGGCATGAATCATATCTAATTCTCTGGTCCTGTGAGATTATCTCAAAGAAACTGTTATCTGCCAAGGTAGATTAAACTGATGGACAGCCAGAAATCTATGCTTTTTCAGGTGCTGTAGACAGAAACAACAACAACAACAACAATCAAAAACAAAACAAAACAAAAAACCCAACAACAAACCAACAACACAAAACCCCACAGTAATTATTAATAAGAACTTCAAATGAGGAACACCTGGGTGGCTCCGTGGTTTAGCATCTGTCTTTGGCTCAGGACCTGGTCCTCAGTCCAGGGATATTGTCCCGCATAGGCTCCCTGCAGGGAGCTTGTTTCTCCCTCTGCCTATTCTCTGCCTCTCTCTGTGTGTCTGTCATGAATGAATGAATGAATGAATGAATGAATGAATAAATAAAATCTTAAAAAAAAAAAAAAGAAACTTCAAATGGAAGTTGTAACTGTGAGTGTTCCAAGTTGCAGTGACAAATTTGCCATCCCTCTGGTTCTTGCATGGGCAACTGCAGGGAACCATGCTTCATGTTCGGGAGAGATTTATTTATCTAATGTCATGTGAATTTGGGGAAAGGATAAGGGGCCAGCTAGTCTATAGCATAGAAATATTGTCATCTGGCTGCCATACTTCATAGGGTTTGGGGATGGCCAAAGTCAAGTGAGACAAGTTTTGGGAAGCACGAGAAAACTATGCAAATGTATGACTGAGATTATAGCTCCATCAGAAAAGGTTACGCTTTGCTGAGATAATGGGAACTCCAAAATCTTACATTTTTTTTTTTTGGCTCATGTAAATCAGCTTCAGGTTGGCTATGGCTTTGTCATATTATCTTCACTTTGACACCCAGAAGGCAGAGCAGCCTCTAGCTAGACCAGTGTCACTTGTCATGAGAGAGGAAAAAACAAAGTGACACTATGTCTTGAGTCTCCAAGATCACCCTTAGATTTGGTGATTCACAGGAAGGACTCATAGGACTGATAGCATATAGTCACAGAGTGTTGGTTTATAACTGTGAAGGAATATGAAGCAAAATCAGTAAAGAAAAAGCACATGTGACAAAGTCCAGAGGAAACAAGTGAAAGCTTTCTAAAGTCCTCTTCCAGTGGAGTCACACAAGATATATTTAATTCCTTCATCATCAATTTGTGACACCATGTGTGCAGTGTCATTTACCAGGGAAACTCAATAGAGATGCAGTACCCGGGGTTTTTATTGGGAGATGGTCACGTAGGCACCCCTTGCCTAGTGTGTACCACACTTCTGGATTCCCCAAAGGAAAGTATGTGTTCAGCACAAGCCACATTGTTTGCACAGTTTCGGCATAGAGAGTAATTCTTATCAGGGAATGACAAGAATTTTCCTCAAACCAAGCTCCCTGACACCATCAAAGGGCCAATCTTGCAAGCAAGTCTTTTTAAGCCTAGCAGCCTCAGGCTTGCTACTTTAACTTCTTTCTGCACGCATACCACTTCTACTCACATTTCACCGGACAGAGCATGTCATATGGCCAAACCTGACAGCTGGGCAGTGAGGATGTACAATCCTCCTGTAGGGAGTAGCAGCCCATACTTTTGGACACTAATTCAATCTACTATAGGTTATGACCTGTAGATCCTTTGAATGAAATGACATAAAAAAAGAAGGAATGGATAATGTCTACACATGTGCATATGTATACCTTCTACATATTTTCATGGTCTAGGCTATTACTTAAATATTTTCATTGAAATGAATTGGATTATACACTGACATGCAGAAAAAATATAGCAACAAATACTTTGAGATACACTGAGTACTAATTGATTCTAAAATTATTATTTTTTTTCTACATTATAATTCTCTTTTTTTTCCAGATCAAGTGGGTCTATGATTTCCTTTGGAGGCAAGTGCTTGCATTTCCTTTTGCCTTGTTCTAAAGCAGCGCTGTATTTGTGGAAGCTCTAATCCTCTCGGACACTTGTGATTAGACCCCTGAAGAGCTGCTTCATGGCCTTTGCTATGTTTCCTTATTATTGTACCTTTTAAGCTTTCAACTGTATTTTCAGTTCTGGCCTGCATATGGCCTTCAGCATAAATTCCATTGCAAAGTGGTCTGCTCCAATGCTTTCCTCATCTCTCTCAATTGTTTTTATGCTCCTTTTCATTATCTTTACTCAGCTCTTTGACCTTTGATTCATTAGTTCAGACAACATAGAATACATTTTTTTTGGCTAAAGATTAAGTCAGAAAAATAGGAAAAGTGGTTGCCTTTTGGCATACATATTTACATTTTTTATTTCTATTTTTTTGTATTTACTGTATAGTTTTTTTAATTTAAAAAATCATTTATTTTAGAAAGAGAGAGAGAGAGAAGCATGGCAGGTGGGCAGGGAGAAGCAGAGGGAGAGGGAAGGAGAGAATCTCAAGCAGAGTCCCAACTGAGCATGAGGCCCAACCTGGGAATCCATCTCACAACCCTGAGAGTATGACCTGAGCCAAAATCAACAGTCAGACACTCAACCAACTGAGCCATCCAGGCACTCCCGTATAGTTTTTTTTTATTATTAAAAATCTTATCTCCATCCCCCGAAGAAAAGCAAGGTTAATTGTTTAGAAATAGAAATAAAAATCTCCTTGTTTTAAAAACTACATCTTTTAACCTCTGCTTCCCCCACCAAAAGACTGTTATTTAGTAGGAATGCACAATGTATTGGAAGGGATGATATTTGCAGCACAATTTTAGAAGATAACATCTCCCTTTTCAACGAAGGGAGGACTTTATGTGGGTCTCTTCTTTATGGTTAGATGGCAGAGTGTTTTATTGCTATTTATAAAAGCCTACATTAAAAGAATGCAATATTGGTTCTCCCAGAGTGGGATCTATTTGGAAAACTAATTATCTCCAAATGGCTGCAAATTTTCAAGAATCTGCCAAGAAGACAAATCAAGAATACCATCTAAATGACTTACTGTAGTGAGGGATACTTTGGAACTCTTGGAACCTCCCTGAAGCTATTGAAAACTCTCCACTCCCTTCATCTCATCCTCCCTCTCCAACCTCTTCAGATGACCTGAGCTCATATATCACAGAGAAAATAAGGACTGACAAGGGAGAACCAGCTGGGCTCACTCTCCTGCCTTGCCTAGTGTTTATCTGCTTTTACACTTCCTAATGCCCTTTCCTTCCACCGCAGTGAGACTGTCTGCACTCTGCTGTTTAAAGGCTGATCTTGCCATATGAGTTCCTGCCACTTCATGTTCTTGCTGCATCAGATACTCCTCCTTTGCCTACATTTTCCCCACTACCTCCTTGTTGGCTCTTTCCTTTCAGTTTGTGTATCTAATCAAGCTTCTTCAATTGAAACAACAATGGCGACACCACACACACATTTGCACCAGCTATTCTTTCTTTCTTTCTCAGAGAGGCTATCTTGCTCCATCCACACTTTTTACCCTGGCAGCGGAGGTGCTGTCCTGTGTGAGAGATCATGTTGCAATCTGAGTAAGGTTCTTATTAGATGACCACTTCTACTTGCTTGTCAGTCCTCATCCTATAAAACATGTAGCACAGTTTGATTGAGCTGTTTGTCATTTTGTAAATACCTCTGCTAGTAAGTGCTTACAAGGCAAAGAAATAATCTCATTACTTGCTCCCAGGGGAGCCCTCAGGTAACACTTACCGAGAATTTGCTGTTCAGAGCTAAATCTTCTATGTGAATTAACTCATTTTATCAAAATGGTGACCTGATGCCATTCCCATTCTGCAGATGAGGAAATTGAGGTACCAAGTGTTAAGTAACTGGCTGAAGCTCACACAAGCAGAGAGCAGAGCCCATTGTTTCTTTTCCAAGACTCTAAGAACATCTGTCTTTGGGGGTAGGACACCATACACCTAGAATGTCAGCCTTCAGAACGTAGGAATGCCCATTTTTCTGTGAGTCTCTTGAGGCCATTGAGGTATTTCATATGCTGTCACATGTTTGTTCATTCTTTTGTCATAGTGGTTTCCAACTTAGGCTGAGTGTGAGACTCATGCCTGGCTCCAATCTAGGCCAAATGAATCAGAATCTTGGGGTAGAGTGGGGGCACATGTGCTTTGTAAAAGCCCCCCCCCCCCATTTATTATGATGTGCAAAGAGGGTTATCATTTCTCTCTTCCCTCTGCTATCCTATTTCCTGTTCTGTTATATTCTTTTTTGAATGGAGAAAAACATTGCATTTTAAATAATGAAATAGTTTAATAATCAGCTTCCTGTGGGTAGTGTTACTGGAAATTATCATATAATTATGTTTGATTATTTCTAAAACATAAACTAAAAAATAAGCACAATTCATACCTGATTAAGTAAATACTTAAGATATTGTGGAATGATTTTTAAGAGCCCCACTTTTAACCTGGGCACTGAAAACACAAGTCAGATGTCTTCAAGCTGTTTCTAGTCAAAGGCTCATCTAAGTCTGGCAACATGTAGGAAATCAATGTTACCTTTTAGTTCCTCTACTAATATCACAGTTTTGTATCATGTATTACACTGTTGAGAGAGTTTCACAGAAAAATAATGAATTTACATGATGTATTTTAATGCATTACTTACTGAGTTTAATTCCTTCTGCTATTTAAAAGATATATTTGAGATCGCCAAGCTACTGAATGTGCTGTGTTGCAGGGAGGTAAAAAAAAAAGGGAGGGGGTCCTCTTCTTTGTCATTTTCAATTTAATTCTGATATTCTGCGAAACTAAATGCCCAAAACTAAATTTGAAAATAAAATAATATTTTAAAACAACACCTATACCAGTTTATAGAGGAGGAATAATTATTCTCAAAAAGCATCTTTTACTTTGCTAATGTTGAGAATCATCCATAGCTCCCCAACTTGAGACCCTTTCTATCCTGGTGGGGGTATCTGTCAGCAGAAAATTACTGTACTGCTTTCTGAATATCAGGCTTCATCCTCAGAAAAATGCACAGTATTTCTAAGATTTATGACACTAATGGAAGTCTCCTGGCAGCACTGTGATCTATTTTGCTGATATATAGGAAGCAGACACAACTCTAATCTCCTGTTGCACATATCCAAAGACTGAAGCAACCAACATCTTAATTAGCATAGAAACAAGAGATGTGGAACCTTTCAGTCCCTGAACAAACTAAGTCCTATAATAGAGTCATATATAAAAGAATTAAGCTTGATCATGTTTAAAAAAAAGATTGAAACAAACATTGGCCATTATGCACTGCACGGCTTTATCAAAGGACATCAGAAAATAGATTGCATTGGGATTTTAAAGGGCAACCTCTGTTTTATAAGATAAGGTTTGTGACCTGCATAATAGCTATATGGATTTAATCTTAGGAGGGAATAATTTGTACATTATTAAAAATGTAACTGAAATATGAGTGTGTCAGAATTAAAGAATACTAAACTGAAGTCAAATTGAATTTCAACTCCAGCTTTTCCATTAACTCACTGTGTGATCTTGGGCCAATCACTTGATCTTTCAAGGCTTTACTTCTTTTGTTGGACTAGATAATCTCCAAAGACTTTTTCCAGCTCAATCATTTTATGGTTTCATTAGGTTTCCTATAGTGGAAGCTAACTAGTGAGCCAGATTGTAATAAACAAGATTACTCTTCTGTAGTGAAAAGGAGCTCTTGACTGGAAGTCAAAAAAACCTGTATTTTACTTCCTGCAGCACCACTTAAACACCACGTGATCTGGGCAAGTTCTGAATGCCTTCATTTCCTCATTTGTAATTTAGGGATAGTGGTACCTCACTGCATTGATAGGAGTTTTAAATGAAATACCATCTGTAGCCTGCTTAGATTGCCATAACAAAACACCACAGACTGTGTTGCCTAAACACCAGATATTTATTTTCACCCAGTTCTAGAGGCTGGAAAGTCCAAGGTCAAGGTCCAGCAGGGTTGGTTTCTAGTGAAAGCTCTCTTCCTGATTGCAGATAGGTGCTTCCTTCTGTGTCCTCAGCAGAGAAAGAATTCAGGTGTCTCTTTCTCTTCTTCTAAGAGCACCAGCCCTATCACATTAGTGTCCATACTTAAGACTTCATTTAGCCTTTATCAACTCTTCAGATGCCTTATGTCTAAAATTCAGTCACATTAAGGGACAAGGTTTCAACAAATGAATTTGAGGAGACACAATTGAGTCCATAGAATCATATTCTTCTAACACCTGTAGGTTTCAACTAATGTTCTAATAAGGATCAGTAGTATATTAGGCATTCCTATCTAATTTTGGTGGGACTACTCAAAACTACAATGTATTTGAAGAACTATTTAGCAATATCTATTAAAATGTAAAATTTGTATCTTTAAAAAAATAAAATAAAAAATAAATAAATAAATAAATAAATAAATAAAATTTGTATCTTTTTAAAAATTTGTATCTTTCGAGCCAGTATTTGCACTTTAAAAACGTATACTCCAAAAAAATAAAAAATAAAAAAAAAGAACGTATACTCCTAAAGGACTCTTAAAACTGCACAAAGATATATATATATATATATATACATATAATTTAATACACTATACAGATCATACAGTAGAATATTTTATATTTGATATGCACCCTTAATATGAAATATTATGCATTCCTTAAAAATGTAATCTATAAAAACTAATATAAAAAGATGTACAGGACCTGTTGAAGGAAAAATTGCAAATTAAAAAACAGTTTCTATAATATGATTGCTTTTTTGGTAAAAAAAATACGCTTTGGAAGAATTATACATTAAACTGTCTGCACTGGCTTTCTCTGAGTGTCTTGAAATTCTAGGAGCTTTTTATTTTCCAAGTTATACTTTTCTCTGATTTTGAATTTCATCTTAAGGATATATTTACACTTTCTTTAAGGAAATAAAAGATTAAGAGACCAAACTTTCATTAACTCAGACTCTCAGACTTTATATTTGAAATACTTATTTATAAGATTAATTTTTATTTTTTTGAGGAATATATGCATGTAATTTAAACAACTGCAAAGCTTGTTATGAAAAGCACAAGTTTGCTTTTTGTATCTCTCTGTTCCTGGCCACCTGGCCAAGCTTGTTCTACTCATTCAGCATGTTCACCTGATATATCATGATATATTACAAAATAACATGTATATGTTGATATTTGTGGATTATGTCATTTTAGACATTACCTCCTGACTTTTGTCTGGTGAGGGTTTAGACTTCCTTCATTGCTTTTTGCCTCCCCTTCCCACAACTTATACTCCCCAACCTGTCACTTTATTATATCACAACTTTGGCTTAATTAATATTCAAGGATTACATTAGCATTATTGTGTAAATATTGTTCATGGCTGAGCTACATAGTACATTATGATGAAATACTCTGCCTTATACAACTTTTGAATTCCAGTAGTTACTAATTACCTTATATTTTATTTGCTTAGTTTTATATGCACATCTCATCATTTTATTTCCAAATCTTTTCTTCAGAGTTGTACAATTTCTTTTGATATGATTCATGATAGCAGGTAATCTGTTCTATTTTTGGTGGTGTTATCTTTCCCAGTTCATCATTCAGAAAGCCAATAGTTGTGTTTGAAGAACTAATGCTTATGAAATATTTGCAAATTCTCCTCTTGTTTTTTTTTTTTTCTTGAGTTTTTTATCCTTTCCTCTGTTTGGGCAGCCAGATCATTCTGTTATTATTTCCTCAGGTTGAAAAAAATGATAGCAGAAATCAGGAAGGTAGAAGGGGAATATTTTCCTGACGTTGAGTTTCAAAGCTTACAGTTTGAGGGAATGGAAAGACCTTATAATAAATCAAAATATTTTGGACAAAATCCTGAAAGTAAGAGATAAATACCTCTATTCACTGCTCTTGCCAGACTAAAACTCAGAAGGGAAATGATGAAAAACAGGAGTCTGAAGTGAACAAAGTTGAAGACAGCACTCAGTGTTGACTCATGGCCAATTGTCCACTCCCATGAGCACCTCAGACTTGCACACCTCAGGCCAAAGCTAACAATTATTTGATCAGGATGAGAACATTCCTCAACAGCAGTCAGCACATCATCCACAGAACACCCCAGGTAGGAGATGCCTGTGTCCAGATAAAAATGCCCCTTTTCAATGACACAAGACACTTACAAACCCCAAAAAGCTTTGGGGATCTGGATTCCTAACACTTGGTGGCATTCACTTTGACCTTCTTCATGACATCCATAGTGATAACGCACAGTCCTATTAGATCCAAATGCTTGGGGACAAATTAAACTGGTAGACTTTCCATTATAATTGTTGAATCCATGAGTTAGAGGATAAAAATAATGGAAAGTTCATATGATGGCTAAGTGGAGGAGCAAGGAGCCTAAATTCAGACAATTAATTACCATACCTGATTTCTCATCTGTTAAATGAAGACAGCAATAGTGTTGTATCCCTTAGAATGGCTGTTTGGCAATAGTATAAGAAAAAGTATACTGAAAGTTTAAATGTGCAACACTAGGTATCATTTTATATACAGATCAAACATCTGACCTATTCATTGATTTCATAATTCAACAAACAAGCACAGTATGGACCCTAAATTGGAGCAAAAGAGTAAGAGCATATTTTCACAAGTAAGCCCATTATTAGCATTGCAGCATGAGGGAAATGATATCATTTGCCCCTCCAAGTGAATACACCTGAGAAAGGTCACTCAGATGTTACATATTAATTCTAAATACTTCTCTGCTATTTAATTTATGTTTCAAACTCAGTGCATACTTGTCAGATATTATCTGTAAACACTGATTAAGCCCCAGTGGGTACCACAGCATGCTTGTCACTCACAGAGCAAGTTATAACACCTTGTTCTATCACCTGAGAGTATTCAATCTGACCATGACTGAGTACTGATTTTAGTAGTAGAAGATCTCTAAAAGCCTAAAATAATATTATGGTGCTTCATGGAAAAGCAGACTATACATCTTTAGGAGTAATGGTTCTTACCAATTGTACCTTCTTTCTTTGACAGGGAGAAAGAAAGTGGGAGAGAAGGGAAAGCTCCTTATGGAAGAATTCCAATTAATAAATACAGATGGAATGAGAAAAATAGAAAATCATCGTAAGGCAAACATAGTTGTTGCAGACAAAGTCCACAGATGGATGCTAAAAGTAGTGGCTGGAAGTTTGAGGAGAAACTAAATATTTGCACAATCTCAAGGGCAAGCTGGGTGAAGAGGACCTGGGGGCTGTCTGAGATGTTTCTGCAATTTTCATGTGAATATAAAATTATTTTTTAAAAATTTAAAAATATGAGAGAAATTTATATGTTCTTACCCAAAACTTTTCTTTTTTTGGTTTCTCAGCTCTATGTTTAAATTCATACTTTGTCTCATGTTAGCCTCCAATAGCATTCACCTCCTTATTTGAATCTTCCAGATTATTTCCATATTTGCTATCAAGTCTTTCCCACTTAGTACTTCTAGTACTAATACTAGTAGAGGACTGTAAACATTCAATCAATACCTCTTCAAGTATGTCTTGAATAACCTCCCATTTTCATGGAAGTGTGATAACAACTGCAAGAGACTAAAAATCAGTCTATGATCTATTCCCTCCCTTGAGGAGGTAATAAGCATGTTGGGAAGATAGTAGGTATGTACATGGAAGAATTAAATAGCATGTGAAATTATTACATGAGGTTGTGTTTTATCTTTATGGTATTAGTTACAGGAATTGACAGAGGCAGTGAAAAGTAACAAATGCACAAATAAGAATAAGGTGGACCGGGCAGCGTGCGTGGCCCAGCGGCTTAGCGCCATCTTCAGCCCAGGGCCTGAAACTGGAGACCTTGGATCGAGTCCCACATCTGGATCCCTGCATGGAGCCTGCTTCTCCCTCTGCCTGTGTCTCTGTCTCTCATGAAAAAATAAATACAAATTAAAAAAAAAAAAAACAATAAGGTGGACCTAAAAAATATGCCAGTCTTGGATGGTGAGTGGATCTAGCACAGACTCTAGGGAGTCTGCACAGTCTTTGCGGGGATTTTGGAACACAGAAAGATGTCATGAGACCCATATAAGTGGGTGGAAAATTTGAGATGATGAGACACGTCTGGAGAGAGCTGAGCCAGATCACAGAGCACTGTGAAAGCGAGATGGAAGAACCTGTGGTCCCAAAAGGAGGCTATTTTAAGGGGTCTGTTAAGGGCAATGACTTTTCTGGCACCCGATAAGCATGTATGGTGGATTTCAAGTCAGAACCAGCTCCGTTTTTGAAAATCACATATCTAATAATAGGCCTTAAGAGATCTTTAATGAAATGCAAAGCGATTTGTCCTCCCTTTCACCACCTTACCCCACTCTTTTTCCTCCTCAAGTATTCTAGAGGTTTCCCTCACTTTTAATATAGATCCCAAAACCTTTAACGTGGTCTCAGGGCCCTCCAACATTGGACCTTCTTTCCATATACCTAGGGTTTTAGGTAAACTATTTCCCTCAGGCCTGCCTTCTTTCTTCTCCTTCAGGGATCTCTTTTGTTATCATTTGCATATGCTCTTCCCTCTGACTCAACCATTATCTCTTGACTAGTTTACTTCTTATTTATCAGATGTCAGTCTAATTTCCCCAATTATCAACTTCAATGCAGAGACCTTGCTTGCTCCCTGTTGTGACTGGATCTACTCACAATACCTACTATCTCAGTTTATAAAATTTTCCATATTTGTATACTTTTTTGTGTGCTGGCTTTTCATCTCCTCATTTTCCTACTTGCCTGATTTTTTGTATAGCAAAAAATAATTGGGCTTTACATATGAGTAAAAGGATAACCCCTTCTTCTTGACTGCAACCCTCTTGCTTCCTTATTCTTGATGCAATTCAGCACACTGGACGTGGATGAGGTAACTCTCTGCCCAGTAAACTGGGAGTCTCAGATAGTCTCACAATCCTTTTCTTTAAGGGTCCCCTGTAGGTGTAGGTATTACTTTAAGCCCATTTGAATATAATATGAAAAATGCCATAGTAACTAATGAGAAAAGCTATCACTTATCTCCTCTCCTCTCACTCACTCCTTCCTTTAACAAATATTTTGAGAGCCTCTGTGAGGTCTTTGGCCAAGAATAGAGTGGTGAACAAACCTGAACCAGAATCAGAATAGAATGTGTTCTTATGAGCTTATTATAGTTAAGAAAGCTTACACTAAAAAAAAAAAAAAAAAAAAAAAAGCTTACACTAAAAGATAAATAACTAATTAGTATGTAAGTACAAGCCGAGAATATATGATGAAGCATTAGTAGTAATAATAATAGTAATAGTAATGATAGCAATATTTATTTATTTTTAAAGATTTTATTCATTTATTCATTTATTCATGAGAGAGAGGCAGAGACACAGGCAGAGGGAGAAGTAGGCTCCACACAGGGAGCCTGATGCGGGACTCCATCCTAGGCCTCCAGGATCAGGCCCTGGGCTGAAGGCAACACTAAACCACTGAGCCACCCGGGCTGCCCACAATACTTAGTTAGAAGTTAGAACTTAGTATGTTTTAAGTGCAGGTTTTCTGGTTCCAAGCTGATAGTTTTATATTACAATACTAAATTGTAGAAAAGATGTTTTCTCAGGTAGAGTACCCACTTATATAGTGTGAGAAGCAAATATTTGTCTAAGAAAGCAATGCTTAGGCTGAAACAAGATGGATAAGAATGCAAAATCTACACAAAAAGTCAGAGCAGAACATTTCAAGGAGAAGAAATAGGAACGTGTAAAATTTCTAAGACAGGAAAGAGCTTGGCATTTCCTAGAAATAAAATATAAGTTGGTTTGGGTTGAAGATAGAGGGCTAGGAGAGAAAAGGATTTGGATGCAATTGAAGGAATAAAAAGGAACCAAATAGTGCAGTAGGTCTTGTTATGCACAGTAAAGAGTTTAGTTACTTTAAAAGAAATGAGAAAAAAACATCAAGATTGTATAAGTAGGAACAGTGATTTTATACTGTTTATATTTTAAAACTATCAAGCTGAGTGCAGTATAGAAAATGGATTAGAAGTGCATAAAAGGAAGTTAAAAGTCTATCAAGTGACAAAATCAGAATAATTCAAATCACTGTGGTTATAAAAGTAAAAAATTGTAACCACCACATTATGCTGTCCCCTACATAGTCACAGATTTGCAACCTGGCTGGGGTCATTGTCCTATCAGACATCAGAGATCCATGACTATACATTTTCTTATTTTTTTCCCTGCCTCTGGGACACTCACTCTGTCTTTCATTAGGTCTTGGAGCAGGGATATAGTCGAAGATTTTCATGAAAAAAGAAGAGATGGTAGACATTAATGACTTTTTAAGCTTATTTTCACTCTCTTAACATTTGAACATAACTTCCCATCTTTGCTACACTGGTATATTATAGTGGTTTTTAAAGTACATAATTTAAAGTGTTTGTTACTGCA
This sequence comes from Canis aureus, assembly GCF_053574225.1. Classification (NCBI taxonomy): domain Eukaryota; kingdom Metazoa; phylum Chordata; class Mammalia; order Carnivora; family Canidae; genus Canis; species Canis aureus. The sequence continues at coordinate 19,793,806 of NC_135619.1, forward strand.
TGTACCTAATTGTCTGGTGTGTGTGTGTGTGTGAGGGGGGATGATCAAAATGCAAATGCACGGGTCACACTTGCAGAAATTCTGATTCAGTATATCTGAGTTGGACATTTTAAATAAGTAGTCCAGCTAATTCTGAGGCAGATGATCCAAAGACACTTTGCAAGACACTGGTTTGTGGTGGAAAGCTTTAAGATTTTATTCGGAGCATGGTACGATGACTTGGATGTATTTGTTCTATTAATATTACCAACATTAGAAACCATCAATTCCAAGTAACCGCAGCATTTAATAGCCTGTATATTTTTGGTAGACCTCTCTCCCCAGTGCAATATAATACAATATACAGATAATCAATTTGATCTCTTTCTTTAGGCAAGAGACCAAAGAATTTATATAAACAATTTCCTGACTGGTCAGTCTCATTGTGGTCTAAATATATCATGCAGATTAATGACAGATGGTTTTTCCAACTGGGTGGAAACAGAATATTGCCTTCCCAATATTAATACAGGGTTACATATAAGACCCAAATAATTATTGGTCAATAACTCTTTTGGAGGTGGTTTTGTAATATAGAGAATGCTTACAAAGAAGTAAATAATAAATAAAAGTGAGTCAAATTTCTTTACCACAGATCTTGCACAAAATAATTACTAGGCTATGTAAGTAGTTATTTAAAAGGTAATAATAATAGCCAATAAGATGAGTCACAATTATAAATTATTCTAAAAATAAGCACCCTAATTCTACTCTGGAATCACATTCTGAAGATTATTCCTCAATGTAATAATCACCCAGCCTGCCTCTTAGAGCTGTGCAAGAATGGCTCATATCATTAGTGATTTTCCTGCCATATAAAATCCCTTTCTTGGTTAAGATCATGTGTAATCCAGCCTTAGGATATCTAATCCTTCTAAAACATATCAACTCTTTATCTTTTACATCTGTCTTAATTAGCTTGCATTTTACATTCCCTCAGTGAACCAGGCAAAGAATCAGAACATGTGTTCTCAGTGAGGGCCAGCTCTGAATCTGTGTCAGCTCAAGCTGGTCTCTTTAGAGAGGAAGCTTCACCTTCTTTATAGTCACAGATACAACCAATATATAATAACTGGAAGATATCTCAGCATATACTCTTATGGAGGTAGAATTTTATTAATCAAGTTTCCAGATAGTTTTAAGTGTTACTTATTTATTCCATTAGATAAATATTTGTTAAGCACCTAGTAAGTATCAGGCACTATTCTAAGCCTTGGGACTACAGAGATAAAAAAGAAAATGTTCCTGCTTCTGGAACTTACACTCCAGGAATTGAGATATACAGTATATAGAAAAGTTAGTATTATATAATAGATAAGTGCAATGCAGAAAAATGAAGAGTAAGGAAATGGAGTGTGACTAAAGTAGTTAAAGATGACCTCTCTAAAGATGACAACATGTACGCAAACACTTAAATGAAGGAGAGAGAAACAAGGGAAAAGAACTCCAGGCAGGGGAATAGCAAATTAAAAGGCTCTAGATAGGAACATAATTGGTATATTTGAGGAACAGAAATGTGGATAACAAAGGGGAGATTAATAGATGATAGGGTTGGAAAAAAAGCAAGAAACTATTGTGGAGGGCCTCAAACAGGCTTGGTAAGTAAGGACGCTGAGTAATATAAGTAATCTGATCAAGTAAAAATAACCAAAAATTATTTGATATTCCTTCCATTGAGAGGTGGTCTAGTTCACTTCCCCTTGGATCCAGGCTCACTGTGGTGATGTGTTTAACCAATAGAATGTGATGGAAGTGATATTCTCAGACATAACCATGTCTTAAGAAGATTTTAAGCTTCTACCAAGACACCTTGAAACCTACCAACTGTCATGAAAACAGTCTGACAACTCTGAGACTGCCATGCTCTGAGGAAGTCCAAGTCAGTCATGCAGAGACATAGGGAGATGTCTTGCCAGGCCTTGCTCTTCCCATTGCATCCTAACTGCCAGATATGAGTGAGGAAATCCTTGAGGTCAATTCAGCCTCAGAAGACATCATGTAGAGAAGCATGGCCTCAGACATATGGCCCTCTAGAGCTGTTCCAGCTATCTCCAGCCACTCAAATGACCCCAGCTGAGCCTTGCTGAAGAGCAGAGGCTCTTCACTGTATCTTGTACAATTTCTTAACTTACAAATTCATGAAGATAATAAAATGGTTACTATTTTATCCTCTAAATTTAAGATCTGTCATGCAGCAATAGATGACCTGCACAGGAAATGATTATTCAATTGAGAACAGGAAAATATAAACCTGATTTATACCCTAAAAAACCTCTCTAGCTACTGAATGGGATCTAGACTTGCAGAGGAATAAAAATGAAAACCGAATGATTGCTAAATTCATTTTTAAAAAGTATTTATTTATTTGAGAGAGAGAAAGTAGGGGAGAGAGTCAAAGGGAGAGGGAGAGAGAATCTTAAGCAGACTCTGTGCTAAGTCCAGAGTTTGACATGGAGCTTGATTCCACAATCCTGAGATCAAGACCCAAGCCGAAATCAAGGGTTGGATGCACCATCCAGGTGCCTCAGAATGATCAGTAAATTCAATTGAAAGTCCAGGTAAGAGAAAATAGTGGCTTGGATTAAAAGAGTGGCATAGGAGGAAACAGGACGTGGTTGAATTTAAGATATATTTTGAAGATAAGATGACAATATTTTTCAAAATTACAGACAATATCTTTATTTTAATTTCAATTTTAAAAATATTTAAAAATTATTAATGTCATGTACTATACTTATTCAGAAATGCCTGGAACACGCAAATAATCTAAGGTCTGTAAAATAAATAAAACTGTACTAAATCTTTCTTTGATTTAGACTGTCTATATGTCTAGTTAATCATTACAAGCATCAAATAAATATTACAGTTTCATTGTAGAACTGTGTATTGACCCAGGGCGTGTCCTAGTAGCTTATAGTGTGCCTCTGTTTCTCCACAGAATTCATTTATTAATCTTTTAGTTTTTCCAACAAATATTCATGAATAACCTTTATGTGTACATTGCTAGGTGCTCAGGATATAATTATGAACAAAAGAAAGCATATTCTTTTTTTGATGGAAGGTAGGTTTTCTTTTTTTGAAGGTAGAATTTAGAAGATTACCACACAAATAACTGCAACAAAAGCTATAAGTACAGCCAGGGTGATAATAGGAGGATTTGATTTAGTAAGGTCAAAGATTTTCCTCAAAAAATTAAAGGGTAAGTTAATATCCAGAGGCAAGTCAGAGTTAATTACTGCAAAGAGAAATACAAGAGTATGCTAGGCAGACAGAAAAACAAGTGCAGATGTTCCATAGTGTTGAGAGCATAATATACTGGTAAAACTCAGAAAAGATCCCTTCTACCTTTGCAATTTGTTTGCCACACTGAAGTTAGAATGATCTTTTTGAAATCTAAATATGATATCTCCTTCTGCTTCTTAAAATCCTAGAATGGCTTCTCTTCCTAAGTGCAACACAGATGGTGATTCCATTTACTGCTTTCAGAAGCACTGAAAGAGAACAAAGCTTGGGAAAAATTAGTTAAGTTTTGGACATATTGGATGTAAGGTGCCTTTGAGACATGCTGATGGAGATGTCAAGAAGTGAGTTAGACACACTGGTAGGGGGGTCTGGCTGGAGCTGTGTAGCTATTAGTGAATAAGAGGTACTCCCAGTCATAGCATGGATGAGAATACCCAAAGACGGATTATGAAAAAGGAAGATAAAGAAACTGATGACCATCCTTTAGAAGTCCTTTAGGAGAATATATATCTATACAAGAGACAAACAGGAGACACCAGAAAGGTGAAAAAACCTAAATACTATAGTGCCACAAAGGGCAAAGGAAGAGTATTTCAAGAAGCTGTACATGATTGACCACATGGGATGCTGCTGAGAGCCAAGAAAGTTAAAGACAATCAACAATCCTTTGGGTTTAGCACACATAGGGGGCAACAGGTGGTGTAAGGAAAGAACATCATTCTTAAGACACAAGAACTGAGATCTATGAACTCTACCACTAGGCAGACCAATTGGCAAGCAATTCCAATCTCTTTATGCTTCATCTTCTCACCTAGAGCTTCTTAAGTTTTTTTTGAAATGTCATTTACGGATTCAGCAACAATCTATTGAACTTTGTGATTATAAAACATTTGCTGGTTTCCTCTAAGTTTGCAATTTACAAGTTCCTCGACTAACTCAAGCAAGTAAACATATGGAAATATGGTCAGCATAATTGGCCATTAGGGAAATGCAAATTATAAATGGAATAAGATATCACTACTCACCTATCAGAATGGTTAAAATTAAAAATAACAATGACACCGAATACTGAGGTGAGAATACAGAGAAATTGGATCATTCATACTTGTTGCTGGGAATATGAAACGGTACAGTCATTAGGACAAACACTTTAGCAGTTTCTTTTTTTTTTAATTTTATTTATGATAGTCACACAGAGAGAGAGTGAGAGAGAGAGAGAGAGAGGCAGAGACACAGGCAGAGGGAGAAGCAGGCTCCATGCAGGAAGCCCGACGTGGGACTCGATCCTGGGGCTCCTGGATCGCGCCCTGGGCCAAAGGCAGGTGCTAAACTGCTGTGCCACCCAGGGATCCCCACCTTAGCAGTTTCTTAAGAAGCTAAACATCTAACTATCTTACAACCCAGAAATTACACTTCTGGACATTTATCCCAAAAGAAATGATAATTTATGGGGGCACCTCGGTGGCTGAGCATTTGTCTTTGGCTCAGGTCGTGATCCCAGGGTTGTGTGATCGAGTTCCACATCAGGCTCTCCACAGAAAGCCTGCTTCTCCCTCTTCCTGTGTCTCTGCCTCTCTCTGTGTGTCTCTCATGAACAAATAGATAAATAAAATCTTTTTTAAAAAAGAAAGAAATGATTCATGTTCATACAAAAACCTGTGTGAGAATCTTCAGAGTAGTTTTATCTCAACTAATTTGGGAAACAACCCCGATATTCTTCAATGAATGACTTAAATAAATCATGATGCATCCATACCATGGGCATATTATTCAGCAATAAAAAAGAATGAACTGATGATATATACAACAACTTGGATGAATATCCAGAGAATTATATTGAATCAAAAAGTCAATTACAAAAGTTTACATACTGTATATTTTCATTTATATGACATTTTTGAAATGACAAAATTATAGAAATGGAAAACAGATTAGTGGTTTCAAGGGGCTAAGAAGGGGGTGAGGGCAGGAGGGAAGTGAATGTGACTATAAAAGGGCAGCCTGAAGGATCCTTGGGATGATGGAAATGTTCCATATCTTGGGTATATAGATGCCAATATCCTTTTTTGTGATATTGCACTAGAATTTTGAAAGATGCTACCATTGGAAAAAACGCATAAAAGGTCAACAGGATCCTTTTGTATCGTTTCTTACAACTCTGTGTGATTCTACAATGATCTTAAACTAAGAAGTTTAATTAGAAAAATACTTGTGTTCAAGAAAAAAAACGTGTTCAGGTACAAACATGTCTATAAAAGAGAAACATAGATGAAATGTTATAGTTTGGAGAGGAATAACTTATTTAGAGATGGGGAAATTGGGAACTATTTCATGTAACAGATGGACAGATTTGGACATTCAAATCTAGAGGAGGACATTCCAAGCAGAGAAAATAGTTTAAGATAGGAGGCCAGAAAGCTTGGAACATATTTGGAAGCCATGTGTAATTTAACTGGAGTCCCAGTTTTATTATAGTAAAGAAATAAAATTGGAGAAGAAGGTTGGAGAGAGACTGTGGAGAATTTTAAACGTTGTACCAAGGAATTTGTATTTTGTGTAGGGAGACCCATTAAAGGGTTTAAGCTAGAGAATAAAACGGCTGACATTTCGGCATCAGAATGTTGGAAATGGTTCTCTTTCTCCTATGGAAGGCAGGAGAATGAGTTTAGAAAGGATGGTAATCATTTAGAAATTTAGGTAAAGAATTATGGTGGTGGTGGGAATAAAGAGGGGGTTCAGACCCATGCCTTTTTTATAGTTGTGTCTTTACCTGAGCACAGCACCCAAACACAATATTTGTGCTTCGTGTATATTTGTTAACCACAAATGTGAGTAAATGAACAATTAAATAAATAAATTTGTATATATTTAATTTTCACAACCCGGAAGGTGTTGAAAGCTGAAAGACCATCAACATTTTAAAATGAGCAGCCTGAGGAATTCAAAGAGAAAACGACCAAGGCTGTTGTATTAGACAGTGCTCTTCAGAGAAATAGGACCAATAGGAGAAGAGGAGCTATCTATCTATCATCTATCTATCTATCTATCTATCTATCTATCTATCTATCTATCATCTATTTTCACATATATCGCATATACATAAAATATACATATGAAGAGATTTATTGTGAGAAACTTCTAATGTGGTTATGAAGGCTGAGAAGTTGCAATCTGCTATCTGCAAACTGGTGACCTCGAAAAGCTAGAGATATAATCCCAAGCTAGTCCAAAGGCCTGGGAACTAAGGTAGCTGATGGTATAAATCCCAGTCCATGGGCAGGAGGTGACGGATCAATGTTGAAGCTCAGACAAGCAGGCAGGAAGGGAACAAATCCTCCCTTCTCTTGCCTGTTCATTCTCCTCAGGCTTTTATAATAGTCCCCATTAATGTATCTTGTTTCCAAGCTAATAAATGTCTCTTTACTTCTAGATTATGCAGGGTAATCCCCCATTCCCATCCCATTAGAACAATGAACTACCATCATTGCTTTTTATCACTACTCCTGATTCCTTTGATTTACCATCTTTACATATCCTGTTTTAAAGAAGAGTCAGAGAGCTGGATAGATGCCTGTGGCAGTTGTGTGCCTTCCCTTTTCAACTTCTAGCTATCTAATTGAATCTAGTTTCTTACTTTAATATTGTACTTTCCACGTTTGGATCCAGACCTCTAATGCTGTCACATCCCATGTTCTCCCTTTTGAACTTGGCATTCATTCAATATTCCCATTGGGTTTGAATCCTGTATTGGCTAGTTAATAGCTTAGTGACTTTCTGAGACTCAATTTTCATCTTCTATTAAAATATAGATAAAAGTTCTAACCTCACAGGATTTTCCAACATGATGTGTGCTATATACAACCTGCCCACAGTGCCTGGCACCTATTTTCTGTTTGATAAATAGTAACTACTCTAATGCCCACTTATGATGTTCTAAATCTACTTATATGGCTCTTAATCTGCCTCTAGTCTCGTATTCTCTCTTCCCTGATCAAATTGAGAAATGTCGTTTTCTACAGTAGTTAGGATCGCGATAATAGAGGGTGACAAGGAGAGAATTGAAATATTACTTCACACCATTGTAAAAGCTTCCACGTTAATCCTGAGTGATAATGGCAGGCTCTTAAATGATCCCCAATCAAATTCTACCACTTGGAGGTACAGCAGCAGGTTGCTCTTGGGAGGTAGGGTGTTGACTTGAAAGAAAAGTGAAATAATGAGGAATCCAAAATTGAACTCTGAAAAACTATTGAGTCAAAGTGGAATTACACTTCCTCCAGGGCAATTGCTTGTACTTTACACTTCTCTTGCTAAAAATGTAATATCAGAGAATTATTGGTGAATATTTACTATACAACTATATAGGGAAAACCTGAAATGAATAACAGACATAATTTTTCAGTTTTTCAGGATGTATATTTTGTGAAATGGTGCACTGTTTATAGTACATGACATTCACTATCATGAGATTTCAGTTTTTTAAAAAATATTTTATTTATTCATGAGAGACACAGAAAGAGAGGCGGAGACATAGGCAGAGGGAGAGGCAGGCTCCCTACAGGGAGCCTGATACAGGACTCAATCCCAGGACCCCGGGATCAGGACCTGAGCCAAAGTCAGACACTCAACCACTGAGCCACCCAGGTGCCCCGGGATTTCAGTATTAAATAATGCCCTAGTCACCTAAATTCACTAACCCTTGTCATAACCATACCTCCATAATTAATCAAAAGATGCATGAGAGAGTGCTTAGTGCCACATAAAGTTGTACACACACCGGTATATTCAAACATACATGCAGCCTTCACATTATAAGTATTTGAAAAACTAAGAAATTACATTTGGATTTTATAATACTTCAGATAAGTTTTGTTCCTAAATATAAAGCATGGACAGTGATGATGGTAGTGATGATGAGGTGATGATGATGATGTGGCAATGATAGAATTCATTGCTATTTTAGCTGGGTAACAGAAGCCCTTTGTAACTCCTTTTTAGAGCCCATAACACATATTTGTAGTTAATTTATTTCTGTGGGCACAGAAATAAATTATTTTACTAAACTGTGAGCCTTTTGATGGTAGACTGTGTATCATCCATCTTATCTTGGTGCTGGGAATTTGCATGACATATAATAGACACCCATACATTTGATGGATTGAATTTTGTTAAAAGATAGAAAGGAAGAACTCCAGCATATCATGATTTAAGTGTTTAATGGGCTCAAGGCACTATACTAAATCTTATGTTTAGGTAAATCAGTTCAGACACAGGCCCTAACTGCTTCTTATATGCTTCTTATAGTGCGCTGATTGAGAAGATTTGAGGGCTATTTCTTATTAGGCATCCTCCTGAAAGCTTACTCATGATCTTAAGCTCGGGAGAATTGACTATAACCTTATCATAAAGCCAGCTATAATATCCAGATTTCATCTAAAACATATATCAACTTGTATACAGTCTCATGAGAATTTGGTTTCCAGACATACTTTTATAGACAAAATGTTCACTGTGCTAAAGACTTTAGTCATCCAATTTGATATTCCAGGTGGGGGGAGGGGGAAGGGAGGATCATCATTGAATTGTGCACTAGTTTTATACCTTAATTACACAAGCTAAGAAAAAAACTGAAGTTAAAAACTATATATTGTCCTAAATTGTTTGTAAAGTAACGTCTGTTAAATGTTAGAAAACATTGTGATATACTACAGAGCACTGTCAAATCATCTTAGTCATCTTTGTTATTTGCTATTAAAAAAACACAAGCAAGCCAATTAAATGACAGATTGCTAGTATTTTAAAAAGAACATATGCTTTAGTTTTATATGGTTTTTGAAATTTCAGGCATCAAAAATGATTTTCAAATATCATGAACTATAAAAACGTAATTGAATTTATTCAATTCCAAGTGTCAAATTATGGACAGTGGCAGGCTATTCATGAATGTAGGCATCCAGCAGCAAATATGCATAGTTGGCAACATTCCCCCAAAGATAGCTCAACAATGGCCTCTAGGTTAATCAACACAAAACTATTTGAAGTGTGGTATGGATCTTCTAGAAGTAGTTTTGCATTTAAATATTTTAATAACTTAGTTTGCATGTATACTAAAGGGGGAAATCTATAAAAGACAGCTAAAAGCAATTACTTTAAAGTTCAGGACCACTATATTATGTACTTTTATACAATATATTTTCACTTCCAATCTGGAGACTAACAACAATAACAACAAAATGGCTGATATAAATCCCAAGTCTAGCAGAATATCAACTCTCAAGAGAAAAAAGAAACTACAAAACCAAATCACAACCTTTTATTAGACTTTTTAAGTAATAATTTTAAGCTACCAAAGACTTATTTTTTAAAATAAGGTTTAACAGAGGTAGAGTTAAATAGAGGTAGGAATAAAGGTGAAAAAAGAAAGCTAACTTATAGATATCACCATGCTGCTCCAGGTTGTTATTACTGAAACACATTATTACTTAAATACAAACAAACCTCTAAATGTATATCTCTCCTATTTCCCTCCCTCTCAGTTTAGACTTTAAGCTCTGGAAGGGCAAGAGTTGTATATATATAAATATATAGTTTTATATATATAAATTATTTTATATACATTTATTATTTTTTTTAATTTCCAAGGATGTGTTGGTATATCCTTAGGGCCATTTGCTAAACTGAATTATGGTAGAACAAGCCTCCTACAGTTTTATAAGTAAAGAACCATGGTCACAAATCAATACTTTCAGTTTCACCAATACATTGAAATTAAGCTACTCCATTATGTTATAGTTATAGGTGAAAGACAATGATAAGACAGAGAGAATGCTTAAAACTACTTGCGGGTTATAGGAAGGAAATGTGATTCTGTTATTTATCAACAGACTAGTGTTCACTTATTTATTTAATCATTTTTCTCTCTCTCTTGAAACTTTATCTGGTTTAACATGTCCTGTGTGTCTTGGAATGAGTTCTTCAACATGAGAGAGCTACTTTTCAGTAGCTAGTGAATCACTCATTTCAGCTGAATAAAAACAAACAAGTCACAAATAAATGGAAAGATATTCATGCTTATGGATTGAGAGACTTGATTTTTAAGATGTCAATGATACCCAAAGTCATTTGTAGACTCAATGCAATATCTATCAAAGTCTCAGTGACTTTTTTGTGCAAAAATAGAAAAAAAATCTATCCTACAGTTCATGGGGAACCTCAGGGGACTCCGAATTAACAAAACAATCTTGAAAAAGAAGTACAAAATTGAGAGTCTCAAATTTCCTGATTTCAAAACTTATGACAAAGCTACAGTGGTCAAAACAGTATGGTACTGACATATAGACATATAAACTAATGGAATAGAATAGAGAGTCCAGAAATAAGCCCTCACAAATATGGGCAAATGATTTTTTGACAAGGGTGCTAAAGACCAGTCAGTGGGGAAAAACAAATGATGGTGGGAAACTGTATAACTATAAGCAAAAGAATGAATTTGGGTCTTTGACTTATAGTATATACAAACATTATAATGCATTAAAAACTATAGAACTGGTAGTAGAAGACACAGGGGAAAGCTTCATGACATTGAATTTGGCAATGATTTCTTGAATATAACCCTAAAAGCATAGGCAACCAAAGAAAAAATAGTAAGTTGGATTTATCAAAATTCAAAAATTTTGTGCATCAAAGTACAATACTGGCAGAGGAAAATGATAACCTACAAAATGGGAAAGAATATTTACAAAGAATACATCTGATAAGAGATGAATATTCAGAATATCTAAAGAGTTACAACTCAACAAAAAATAACAAACAACTCTGTTGAAAATGCATAAAGTACTGAATAGTATGTCTCCAAAGAAGATATACAGATGACCAATAAGTATAAGATGTTCAACATCACTAATCATTAGAGAAATGCAAATCAAAAGCACAAGATACTATTTCACATTGATTATGATGGCTATTATGAAAAAGAAACAAAACAAAAAGGAGTAACAAAAGTTGTTGAAGATGTGGAAAAATCAGAGCCCTTGTGCATTGCTGGAAGGAATGTAAAACAGTGCCACAGCTATGGAAAACAGTCTGATGGTTCCTGAAAAAATTAAACATATAATTATCATATGATCCAAAAAATTGAACATATAATTAGCATATGATCCAGCAATTCTACTAGGTATATACCTAAAATAATCAAAAGCAGAGAATTGAACAGATATTTGTACATCAGTGATTATAGTAGCATTACTTGTGATAGTTAAATGTGGAAACAATTCAAATATCCACAGATGAGTGAGTGAATAAGCAAAATGTGATATATACATACAATGGAATATTATTCAACCTTAAAAAGAAGTGAAATTCTTACTCATACTACAACACAGATGGACACTGAAGACGTCAGGCTAAGTGAAAAGAGTCAGACACTAAGTTCAAATAGTGTGTGATTCCCCATACAGGAGGCCCCTACAGTAGTCAAAGCGACAGAAAGTATAATGTTGGTTGCCAGCAGCTAAGGAAAGAAAAGAATGGAAGTTATTGTTTAATGGGTACGGAAATTCAGTTTGGGGAAATAACATCCTGGAGATGGATGGTGATGGTGTCGCAACAATGTGAATGTCCTTGATGCCATTGAACTCTATGGTTAAAATGGTAAATTTTATGCTATTATATTTTACCAAAACAAACACACAAACTATCTATAGCTGAATGAGTGAAATAAAGATTTAAGATCATATTGAATTCCTCAGAAGACAAGGGCCCCGCAACAGCACCTGAAAAGGCAAGTCATTGTTCAGATTCTACCATTTTATCAATGAAGAAGGAGGTTTTGTCACTGAAGGACAGCATTTCACAGGTTTGGCTTGAAATGCCAGGCTGTCAGTTTAAATACAAAAGCCCCATTTTAATGTGTATATAATAATGCTGCTGAAGAAAAGAGAAATCAAGAAGAGCTTATTTTTTTCTCTCCTATTTTAGTTGCATGCAATTTTCAGAGCTCTTACATAGTCTCCTGAGATTTGATTTGCCTTTGAATTCATGCATTTACATCTATACTCTTCTTGCATGTTATTTTAAGAAAACAAAGCTGTTGCTGAGAAGTAAAAAAAAAAAAAAAAAAATGACAGATGCCACCAGAAAAGATTTTTTCAAGACAAGGAAACTGGTTCTTATTGAAGGGTAAATTGTGCATGCAATCCAGCACACAGTTGGAAAACTTTGGGTACCACTAATCTCAACCATTAATACTTTGACAGGTTCCTGCTCTCTTAATTTGCTAACCCATAGACTCAGAGGTGACTTAAACAGAATAGAATGTTTGTGTAGTATATGTCATGAAATTAGAGCCTAGTAAACGTTTGCAACAGTGCCTACTTCTACAAAAGTATAAAGGAAACTATAGAAAGATTAGTCTATTAGCACGAATATCTTTTCTTAGGAACCCAGCATTGAACTAGAAGGTGAAAAAAAGCTTTGCCTGAAACCAGAGCAAAGACAGACTTTGCCTAAGAAGACTTGGGATTCCATGCCATTGGATGAAGCCACCATTGCTCTATAGTTCAGTCCAAGTCTGTTTTTCTCCTATGTGCAATCTTACTGTTGCTACTTTTAAAAGAATAAACCATAAGAGCAGATATGGTTTATTTCACCTTTGATTTTTTCTTTTGATTAAGTGTATAATTGTATGTGGATGTGTGCTTGTTTGCTTTTTATTTTCTCCTTGATATTCGTAGCTATTTTTAATTAAATTGTGTGATGACTAGAAAAGTCTCTATATGTATTTCTGTGTATTGTGGCTTGGAGAGACATTGGAGTTTCATATATCTTTTACTAATTTTTTGGGGGGAGGATAAAAATTTTGTTTTTAAAAGCAGTAATGAGCCCTGAAAACCCTCAAATCTTAAGGGGGAAAATGCTACAACTTTGAGAGTACTCTTTGTTTTCTGGAAAGAAATTCATAACGTAAGTCACTATTATTTAAAAGTGTTTTCCAATTTTTCTTAATGTGTCAGAAGCACCTACAAAGCTTAAAAAAAATCTTTGCATCAGAAGCACCTACAAATCTGGAAAAAAGCTGGTATCCTGGCCCCATCCTAAATGTGAACCAGCACCTAGTTCCTGACATTCACATATTTAATAATTTCTTTGGTGATTCTGATATACACCAAAGCCTTGAAACTATAGATTCAGGGTGTCTGACATTCCAAAATATAGGTAGTTAACATCATTGTGCAGTTTTCCCACTCTAAACCTGAATGGAGTTTTGCTGGTCCCCACTTTTTCAATCGACATCAGTTAGCATTACCTATATTGATCAAATTTCATGAATATATAAAAATACTAACTAGTGAGTTCTTGAACCTAAAGCAATTATAAAGGCACTTTATACTTTCAAACAGAAGCTGTGACAATATAATCTGTACTAAGCAATGGAGAACAAAGAAGCAGGTACAACTATGTATTTGCAATAGTAGTAGCATAATTGACTACATGGTATGGTAAATGGAGAACCTTCCATATGAAACTTCCATATGCAGAGCCTGAGTTTTTTGAAGAGCCTAAAGAGGGAACCTCCTGGTTATGAATATATTCTTGAGACAGGTGGAAAATTTCTGGCAACATCTAAACTATTGACTTTCTAGAGATTAATTGGGACTTCTGTGGCAAATGGGAAGCATAGGATTTAAGCTTTATCTTATATTATCCATCATGAAGATATAGCTTTTTCTTTAAACTAAGAATGTTCCTACCTAAGCACATATGAAATTGAAATTGAATCTGCTTCTAATTTCATTCTCTCTATACCCTTAAGTCTTGTTCTGTAAGTTGTTACCAAGTTGCATGGTTATTTTTGGAATAGCAGGCATCTCCACCATAACAGATTTATAACAGGAAGATAAGTAATATGTGAGCACACAAAATTCAACCCCTAAAAAAAGTAAGGCAAGTTTATTTCCCATTTTACAAACAAGGCCTATGGCAGTCTTAATCTAAAGAAAATCTAGAAAGTATTTTCAGAAACAGAACTATTTTGTTTTTCCGATGTTAAAAATCACAAGATCAAAGCTATTGCATTCTTTACCTTTGCTTTTCTAATCATAAAATGTTTGCAAAATGCCAAATTTTGGCTCTTTCTTTTTGTTTGTTTTTTGTTTTTTTGCACAGTGCATTGGCTAAATTCAGACATCATGGTACTTCTGAGACAGCAGTGTTAATTTTACAGTAGTGATAACAACAGCTGGAGCCTCTACAAACTGTCATCAACATTAATGCCTTCTTTTTGCTCCGGTTAGCATTTTGGTTCTTTAGTGACTCCAGGTCTGACAGTGGCAGAGTTGGCACACTTTGCTAACTCCACCCAACAGAGCTGATTAGGACTATAAATCTGAGTGCATAGCCCCTTACAGACATCCTTCGTTTAGACATTTTCTTTCTTGTTATTACAGATAAACATGCACTCTAGGTTCCTTTATGCTCTGGGAAATCACATGTGTTTGAAAGAAATTGTCACTCTGGATTTACATTCACTTCTTTTCAATGCTTTTTTTTTTTTTTTTCAGATTTTAATACACCCTTCAACTGTTTACTAGAGAAATTCATTAATTTGATGAAATCAAATGGAAGGTGTGATCTTTAGACTCCACACTTTCTGTCTAGTAAAGAACAAATAAACAGGAAGCAGGAAGTCCAGAGTAGCTTTCTCACAGGACTTGGTTAAAATAAATGCTATATTAAAATGGAACCTAACTGATCTGCTAGTAAGAGATTAAGCAGTTAAGTAAAAATTACTAGAAATATCTCCTCTTCTAGCCTTGTATTATTTTATTATAGGTACAAGAAAAATAATCTTTTATTGAGCTACTTTATACTATATTGGGTTGTTTTATAATTATGTTAGGCTAGTTCCTTAGAAATTGTTTTTTTTCTTATGCTTTATTTCACATTTCAGTTTCAAATACTCTAGCTTTTTGAGCATATCGGTGTGTCCATGTGTGTTTGCATGTGTGCAGAATTCTAGAAATTCTGATTTCTAGAATTATTGGAGAGAGATTTCCTTCAATTTAGGGATACCATATCCCATCAGGGTCAATATTTTGTCTAACACTAAAAGTCAAGTTTAAAAATATATATTTCAAAAATATATAGCTAAGTTGAGAAATTTAGCTCAAATGGTTAGGTAAGGAGAAAGTTTTCTGAACATACTGAATGATATACATATTTGACAATAAAATAATCTCTCAATAAATGTTTTGACATTATTATTTAAAACCTGAGTTAGTCTTTGACTCCAAATGTTACTCATCTTCAATTTTCTTCCAAACGTGGAAATTCATTGATCTGTTGGGTTTGGCTGAATCTTTTGTCTACCAGTGTTATCTGTGAATAGGCACAAGCTTTTCTTTAAGCAAAAGAAAAACACTCTGCATGCAAGGAGTTGAGAACTATTATAATCTCAGTTTTACAGGCTGGAAAAATGTATCTTGAGGTCAATAGGCAGAGACATAGCCTGAGTGGGAATCAGGTCTTTACCTGTGTAGACCAGGGAAATTTCACACCATGCTCTGTACTCCAATGGTTCTGGGAGTTCATGGAACATTAAAATAGGTATATTTGGGGAATTACACTAAGATTGAAAAGTTTTTCTTTTCCAAGTAAACTCATTTGACAGTACTGTCCACCATCTGCTGTCACCTTATTTCATTAAAGCAAGTAAATTTAATGCCAAAAACACAGGAAGGACATAATCTCAAAATAAATGGTAGTTCTTATGTTGAATAAATTCAGTGCTATGATAAATGAACTCTACTGCTTTTGCTCTTCCCACTCTCCTGGGGATGGTACTGCTGCTCCATTCTCAGCTCTGAGATGTGTGGTGTGGTTTTGGAAAGAGTATGGTATTTTTGACACCATACTGTCTTGAGGAGAAATCTTAGTTTTTCCATTTAGTAGCTCTATGGCTAAATGCAGACCAGCTTAACTATTCTGAAATTCTGCTTCCTTGTTTCTCGAAAAAGAAATAATAAACTTGCTCCTGGTTAAATAGTTCTGAATAAAAGAATATTTAAAATATCTAGAACTTTGGTATGAACAAATAAAGCTTAGAAAACTTTACAACATTGTATTTCCAAGGAGAATAAAACAGAATATAGAATGAAATAATCTGAATTCCATCAGTAGAGGAACATTTGTGGATATTATGGTACACACAAACTGTGGACAATTATGTAGTTATTAAAAGGAATGAACTTGATCTGTATGTATTGACCTAGAGAAATATCAATAATTTACTTTCCAGTGGAAAAAGCAAGTTGCAAAGTAATGTGTGCAGTTCCATTATGTAAGAAGCGTTAAGACAAACCATATGCAGGCATTTATGTTTGGAATATTTATATGAGCACAGAGAAATGAGAGAAAGATATATTTACCGACTACACTAACTTTATATATTCATTCAGGGTGTTCTCAGCAAGGCATTTTCTGATGTCGCTACTCAAAATTGTTCACCTGCCCCAGGCCCCTGTCTTAGTCCCATCTATCCCCTTCCCTGCTCTATTTTTGTCTATAGCACTTACCATGTCTAATATAATCCTTATTTTAGTTATTTAGATTTGAATTGCTTATTGTCCTCCACTGGAATGTAAGCTCTAGGAAAGCTGATTTTTGTCTGTTTAATTCGCACACCAAAAAAAAACACCTATGTCATGAAAGGGCCTGATGAAGAGTGAACAGTCAGTAAATATTTGTTAAATCAACACATAACAAAACTGTTTGTGGCTGAGGATCTTAGAAAAAGAGGGAGGTGGGGAGATAGTAAGGATACAGTCGACCTTATTTTATACATCTGATTGTGTTTGCATGGTGTTAGATGTACAAATTGTTTTTGAAGTCTAAGAGAACAATATAATAATTTATTAAAGAGCAGAACGCCTAGTATACTTCCTAGCATTATCTGACACTCAAGGAATGATTGTTCCTTTCCTCCCTCCCAAAAACCTCCTCATCTCCTGCTCTGCCACCCATTTGCTTTTCCCTCTGTGCTCAGGGAAGAATTCTCTTTGTCTTTTACAATTTAAAATTTGTGAATTTAAAATAACCTGTTAACTTTCTCAAGGTTGTTTGCATTTCTTGTATTAGCAAATTTATTTTGTTTTCCTCTGGCAAAGAAAATAGAAAGCAATGACAAAATGGATCTCTGGGCCAGGCCAGGGGTGGAGGTGAATTTGGTTTACAAGACAACAGAGCAAGAGAGAAGAAACAGGGAGGCAATGAAGAGGTGGTGGAGGAAAAGGTGACTGTAGGCTGGGGATAGCAGATGCTGGTGAGGGAAGATCTGGACCCAAAACAGTAGAGAAAGGGGGAGCACTGATGGAGGAGACTGAGATGGAGAAATGAAGGAAAATAGAAGGTTCCTGATGCCTATTTTTAAAGCTTTTATTTATTTATTCACGAGAGACACACAGAGAGAGGCAGAGGCACAGTCAGAGGGATAAGCAGGTTCCTCGCAGGGAGCCTGATGTGGGGCTCCATCCCAAACCCTGAGCTGAAGACAGAAGCTCAACTACTGAGCCACCCAGGGTCCCGTACTGATGCCTATTCTGAAGACCTCCTGGCTATCACAACATCATGATCTAAAAGGTTTGTGTGATCGCCTAGTGTGCAAGTTACAGATGAAGGACCTCAGAAATTCATCCTCCCAGCTTTGGCACTGGCATTTCAAAGACTGGTTCTACCTGTGGGAAGTGCTGCTCACTATCCCTTCTTCCCAGAGGAACAGGTGTGCAGTTTTCAGAGCTTGGAGCAATGGCATAGTTTGAAGCCCCTGCACTGCTGAGGAAGCAACCACTCCTATGGGGTAACTAGTATTTTAATGATCTGAACCTACCAGGGAAATATAGGTGGTAAGTGAAATATCTTTTTCTGAAAAAAAGAATTGAAACATGACTGCAGAGCCAAAAGGTGCTGTTAGGTCTGAATGGAGAGATCCTGAAGCATATCCCACAGAATGTCATATCCCCGGCAAGGTTTATGGACTTGAACTTGAGTCAAGTGATCAGTAGGGAATAATCTCAGCATGGTACTAAAAGGACTTTCACGAGTCTCCACTTCAATAGATTGTCTTGTGACTGAATTCCACTGCCTGAATCTCAATTTCTTACCAACATAAACTTTTGGAGCTTTTGTGCTTCTATGCTTTAACATTTAAACCTATTTGTGTTTCTTTGTGGGCCGTATGAACGCTGAGCTGAAAAGACCAGGTAGGTTAAAAATGATGTTCTCTAGGCCTTTACCACCAGGCTGAAAAGGAAACGAATGTCGAGATCTGCTATATAGGATAATAAATTTCATTAGCAGAAAATGCTCGTGGGTGAGAACATTGGGACAGGAAGCAGCAATATACTGTGGTTGGTGAGGCAAAGCTGAATGTCAGCACTTAATTGCAAAGCAGGAGACCATTATCCACTGGCAGCAATTCCCCTGGTGACTTTGTTTGTTTTATAACAGATTATTGAAGCAGTGGGAGAGCAGTGCACTGCGTGGCAAAGCGCAGCCTCTGACAGGGGCTCTCTCCTGCCCCCATCCTGGGGCACCGCAGCTTCACTTGGCCAGCCTTTGAGGGCTGGGGTGAGTCAGAGAACACGGAAGGGGTCTGAGCCAGTATGGGGCACCTCTAGGCTTCTAATCACACATGTCTGGATATGTGGGGATAAGGCCTAGCCTGCCAAGTCTTACTCCTTTACCAGTAGCTGGCTGTGAGATCCAGAGCAAAGTAAGCTGACTGAATCTATTGTGCAGCCATGAGGAAGAGCCTTGCTGACATTCTACCTCAGGGAGAATGATGGACTCAGGGTTACAGTCCCTGAAATCCATCACATGGCTATTAACACAGACTCATCTCTGGGAGACAAAGGGACACCCCAGGAACCTTAGCTCAAAGACTCCCTGATGATGTTGGGGAAGTTCCTTAGGCCCCACAGAGCTCTGGGATACTTTATCCCTCTCTCCTTCACCCAAGGGCAGATTTGGTCTGATGGCTCTTCCAATGTCCCATCTCTCTCTTATTTCCTCTCATGCAGGCATCTTCCATAACAAGACCCTTCAAGTTTTAATTCCAAAGAGGTATCTGTTTCTTGAAGACCCCAAACATAGCTTCATTTTCCTCTTTTTTTTTAAATAGGAAATATTCCTTCATGCCTTCCATACAGAGGTGTTATAAAGATTAAATGAGACAATGTGTGAGGAATGATAAAAACAATGCCTGGTATTAGCAGGTGATCATATAAATAGTAGCTGTTCTGTTACACTGCATGTGAGTTGAGCCACAGCCCAGAAGCTGATGGGAATCTGTGTTCATAGCAGGTATAAGAGCTAAGACCATGGAAGAGGGCATGTCCCCTACCCACCTCACCTAGGCTCTGAAATATCAAGAAGTCAAACACACATATGACACATTTCTGCTGTGTTCACAACAGATATAAGAGCTCAGACCATGGCAGAGGGCATGTTCCCCTACCTACCCTACCTAGCCTCTGAAATATCAAGAAGTCAAACACATATCTGACACATTTCTAGTATTCTGGGAAGTTGGTTTTTTTTTTTTTTTTTTTTTGCTTTGTTTTATTTTTTCAGGATGACCTAGAAACATTCAAGAAAAGGTTAAAATCTCTTCTGTGAAGCATGGAAGAGGGGAATAGTTCTCTGGCTCTTTGAACCTTTGAATTCCATTGAGCACATCTCTCTCCCAGTGATACCTGAATAAAGTCATACTTCTAGTTGTGTTTCCTGTTAAAGGAATCAGTGAGCAAATGGAGGAAATTGGAAGAGGGCCTTCGCTGTGTGTAGACTGGGTGTGTGGTAGCATAGGCTACCTTCTGACTGATTGTCCTGCTAATAAGCAATGCAACTATCCTGAGCTCAGCCTAGCACAGGGGGCAGGGAATCTTGCTTTTATCAGATTTATTCCAGACACCTGGGAGCCATGGAAATCTATTTAATTAAGGAAAAGTAATCAAACTTAAATGTGTGAGTTATCTCAGAAACACAAATATATGAGGACTATATATCAAGGGCTCCATTTTTCAGGCAAACAGACACTTTCAAAAGGACAACTGGCAAAAAATAGAATCAAAGTGATGATGACCAGCCATGTTAATAGGATCGTATCAGGTATCAGGAATATTTTCAAAGTCATCTTTACCAGTAGTTCTGAAGGGGGATGGATTTCTGAAAAGACAGTTAAATTATCAGTATAGTTATGCTTTTAAGTCTCACTAAAGACTTCCTTGCTGGAGTCTACACTATGTACATTCCTCCTCCAGCTATTCAGCTTTTCTTTACCTCAACCTTGCTGCTTTGCAAGTGTAATTTTCACTAGAAAAAAAGTTTTATTCTTTTGTTCTCACAATGCAAGTGTTTTTCAAATCTCTTTGGCTTTTGACCTTGGACCAATCATAGTCTCTGTTTATGCACGCACCTTCTCAGCAGGATGTTAATATAAATGCTCTGCATGCCCAGGTGGAGAGCAGCCCTTTGCATAACTGTCCTAGAGCCAGATGGTTGGGTGACTTAGTACTCAGTCTAAATGTGCCAGGAACTTTAAACCCAGTTATACATCCATTAGGAAAAGATTCACAGATGCTGGTTCTTAATATTCATTTTAATTCTAATTTGGCAGTTCCAAATGGAAACTACCTGCATTTTTTTTTTCAAAGGCAAGCGCTTTGGGCCACTGGTGTGGAAATACAAAGACTCATGGGAGCCTCGGGAGGGGATTTGGTCATCTCTTCCCTCTATGGATGAGCAAACCAAGGTTCAGGGAACATGGCCAGGTGGGCCTCAAGGCTGGCTGATGTCCTCTGGGTTCATTCTGGCTGTCCTAGAGTCTGGTCGGCTGGCATGCCCAGCTTCAGAGGAACTTCCTGTCTGGGGCTGTGCAATGTGGCCTCCCTGCACAACGTGGAACCAGAGAATTCCAGAGCTGCAGGGAGCTCTTAGCCTCACCCACTCGGTTCTCACAGGTGGAAACAAAGTCAGGCTAACAGAACAGACAACTTTCCTAAAGGATGTTTCCTTAATCAACGAGATTAAGAAGTAGCTCTGAAATGTTTCACAGACTCAGAAAGCTGAAGCCAAGAATAAAGTCCGCTGCTCCCCGGTATAGTGTTCATCACAGACCAGGCTACCTTCCCGTTCTGTCATATTTCAGTGAAGTTAATCTTTGGGATCATCTTTTCTCAAGATTTATTTTTTATAAGTACTTAATTTAATGATAATACTTAATTCTATCCATTAATAATTAGATCAATACTTAATTTTAAATACAGTAATATTTGAATTTTGATGGAGGCAGAATGTTTTCATTATTTTCCCCTCCCTTTCTATGCGCTCTTTCTCATAACAAAGATTTCCAATTAGTTTCTAAGCCAGAAAGAAGTCAAATCTTCCTATGACGAAGACCTTTGTACTGCTGTTGGTAAGTTTTCATAACAAGAATCATTCTCCAGGCTTTGAAGTTTTTAGGTTCAGTTCTGTTCAGCCCAAAGTGGCTGGATGAACCGGCTGAGTTGGACTGTACAATCCATCTTGTGTCTTCTGGCACTTATCTGACTGTATCCTTGGAATGAGAGAACTCAGCAAGACATTTCTGGTTGTTTATCGAAGCTTTGCAAAATTTCACAATGTATGCAAGCGTGAATATGTGTATGTCTCAAGCTAACATTTACTGAGTACTTTACTATGTACTAGGCACAGAGCTAAGTACTTCACATTGTTTACCTCACCCTGGGGAGTGCGCATTATTATCTTCATTTAGCAGATGAAGAAATGAGGTCTTTGAGAGGTTAGGTGACTTACCTGAAGTCGCATAGCTAGCTAGTGGTAGAACCGGTCTTTAAGTCCTAAACCTGCATTTTCAAGCTGATTGCTCCATGGCTATCTTTATGAAGGAAGTACAGCCTGTCTAACATCCAGGTCTGGAGTTCTCAGAGGAAGTGTTCCAACTTCTAAATCATTAAAAATCACTTAATCTTCCATAAAGAAAGCAAGGACCCCCATTCTGCTGTCTGCTGTCTGCTGTGACCAGGCTCTGGCAACTGTAAAAGGAAAAGACTACTGCTTCCGTATTTCATCTGTTTTCTGGGAGCAAAGGAGCTTCTTTAAGAAGGGAATTCATCTCACAAAAAAACAATGCTGACCTGAAGAGGAACCTAGTTTTCCAGTTTACTCCAGTCTAACGTCTCTTAAAAAATGATGGGTGAGTCTGTACAGTTATGAGCTGTTCCTTCTCACATCTTGAGTATTCCCATGTAGAGAGGCAACCTTCTAAACTAATATTATCCGAAGAGCAGAACTCTTCATTTTATTTTGTTTTGTGGATCTAGGTATAGTTAGTGATTAGGGAAATAATTTACTGATTAGGGAAATAATTTACTGAGAAATGAACCTGTGACAGATAGAAGAAAGGAGCATGTACAGTATTCATTTTGCAAGTGATTCTAAAATTGCCTCCAGAAATTGTGGTTTCTGCTGTATTATAGGTTAGTACAATTTTGTTTGGTAGGATTTAGTTAATTTTTTTTTTACTTACAAAACTGTAATAATAGTCTTTAGTGTGTATTTTAAAGTAGCCATACATGGTCTCTTGTGAAATGAAAGTATGGCTCCATAATAGAAATGCTTATTAAATATTAATATCAAAATAATAAAAAGATATATCAATATTGATAACTGCCAAAAAAGTATTTAGTAAAATTGAACAATCATTCCTAATAAAAATCGTTGGAAAAAAGAAAAAGACCCTTACCATTAAACACATACACAATTAAAAAATTACCATCAGGGATGCCTGGGTGGCTCAGTGGTTGAGCGTCTGCCTTTGGCTCAGAATGTGATCCCAGAGTTCCGGGATTGAGTCCCACATTGGGTTCCCTGTGTGGAACCTGCTTCTCCCTCTGCCTGTGTCTCTGCCTCTCTCTCTCTCTCTCTCTCTCTGTCTCTCATGAATAAATAAATAAAATCTTTAAAAAAAATTACCATCAAATATATTTGATGGTAAAACTTTAAAAGTATTCCATTGAAGTGAAACCAACATTAGGCTGCTCACTGACCATGCTATTATATAATTTAGCCTGAACCTT
This sequence comes from Canis aureus, assembly GCF_053574225.1. Classification (NCBI taxonomy): domain Eukaryota; kingdom Metazoa; phylum Chordata; class Mammalia; order Carnivora; family Canidae; genus Canis; species Canis aureus. Next base: position 19,817,220 of record NC_135619.1, read on the forward strand.
TGAAAAAAGTAAAAAAGGTAATCATAGACATACTATGTTTGGTTTAGAAGTTAGAATGACAGCATTTATCATGATCTTGGCATATTTTACAAATGCAGCAGTTTACTCAGGACCTATGGAGGTATATGTAATTAGAGGCATCATCAGAATTGGTTGTAGGGATCAGCGCCTCACTATTCACAGCCTTGACGGAGCTTCTTGACAGCTGTTTGGTAGCAATGTGGTTGTGCCTGGTGTCACTGTCATCTGGTCTTACTGTAACAGACTTTATACTTCTGCTCCTTCAGATCATATTAGAAACCTTGGTTTATCTTCTCAGGAGAGTTATTGATCCCACATCAATGTCTCATCCAGTCCCAACCATAGCACACGCACAACGCAGCTTTAGCAATGAGATCTAAACACATTCGTCATACAATCTAGCAGAGAAGTGATACAGAATAGTGAGTAAGCATGCAAGTTCTCTAGAAACTGGCTCTCTGGATCCAAATCTTGGCTCTGCCAGTTACTAGCTGAGTGACTCAAGGCTTGTTACATAACCTCTCTGGGCTTCAAAATCATTGTCTATAAAATGGAAATGACAATATTGATAGCATCTACTTTATAATTTTGTTGTGAGGTTTAAATGAGCTAAGTCAAGTGCTCTGAAGTGTTTTCCATTCCTACTAAAGCTGTTGTAAAATGTGACCCAGCTAGGTTATGTAGAGCATTTGTGTATGATGCAGAAACACTTTCTCATAAAACTTCTATCAAAAATCCTCATAGCTGGCCATCCCTAATGTACCAGGAGTCAGGTCAAGACACTCCTTTACACCATTTTACGGCCATAAGGGACATTAAAAACTGTATAATCTGACTGTTTTGTTTCACAGACAAGGAAGCAATAATCTAGAGAAGTGAAGCCACTTGCCCAAACTGACAAAGTTGGCAACCAGTTCAAAGCGAATACATCTTTGGTTATATAAACAACAGACACTCTGAATGTTATTTTATTGCCTCAATGAAGTTTATGCTCATAAGGCAACACATTGTTATTGTTGCCTTATGAGCATTGTGTTGTATAACCACACAATCTTAGGAGGCTATTTCTCTTCTGGGAGAGTTGAATGGGGACATGTTTTCTAATTCTAAATTTCTTGGAATATGTAAACAAAAGAAATAATGACATGCCATCTTTGGACTTTCTTTACCACTTATTTCTTTAAAGTTCTTAAAACTGTGAATGTGAAATAGGATAGCCCTCTTACACACATTTCCCTGGGTCTCACATGAGGTTAAACTCATTTAATATTTGATGAATTTTGAAGGGAAAAATGTCACCTACAGTTCATGACATAAAGGTTAAATCCAGTGTCCCAAATTTCAGAACAGGAAAATAAGCCAAAACTCTTTAGTAATAATGCTTTCCAACCATTACTTCCCAAGACTTTACATTGTTCCATGTCACACTCAATTTGCTTCTATAATCATCATTTTTATTTCCATCCTTATTTTCCATTTTGGAAATCTAGATGCTGAAATCCAGCACAGGTTCCTTCTTAAATGTTTTATTAAACACCAGAGGCTAGCTTCTAACTGATATATAAAATGATCTTAAATAGAAGTTGTTTTAATGCTTGTAGCTATATTCAATTTTAAGGAGCAGGAACTACCGGAGGTCCACCATTTATTATTTGTTAATTATAAAACTGTCTAAGTAGGAAACTGAAAGCCAGATCTTTTGAAAGCCAGATGATCAGTTGTAGTCATTTTGTATTGAAATTGCAAAACACGCTAGTCTAGCTCCCTGATTCCCTGGAGGAAACAATTTTAAAACTATCACCACAACCTGATGACAGCCTTGTCAGAAAAAAAACAAAAACAAACAACAACAAAAAAAAAAAAACCTTTGACTTCTTCAATGATGCCTGAAGTCTATAATTAAAGAGTCATTTTTTAGGTCAATGCGTTCAAAGTTTGGTGAATTTTCAGTCACCTGAGTTTTTCCACCCCGTCCGAGTTCTGCTGAATCAGATTCTTCAAGAGAGGGGTTTAGGAGTGTGTATTTTTCACAAGGATTCTGGATGTTTCTGGGAGTTTACTATGTTTGAAAAGCTCTGTTTTGATTTAAGATTTATGTTCTCTTATTAAAGTGCACATCTCTGGCAAATTCAAGAAATTCAGCTCTTTGGTGAGTTGTTTGCATCTGAGTTTATGTGATCCTATCTTAGCAGAATTCTGAAGCAAAAGCTTTGAGTAACGCTACTGAGAAAGAAAGAAGGGCATGTAAAAAGGGAAGACAGGCTTCCACAATAGTGCCCAACAGTGGGCTCTGGACCCGCTCTTGATATTAGCTGGGTAGGAGGAAAATAAACTCTACTGTGGAGAATATACTCTGGGTTCCTTCTCCAGAATCGGCCTTATGTTACTTTCTGAGGTAAAAATTACTGAATCATTTAAAGTCTTCATATTTTGTTGTAGTTTATGGCAAAATAAATAGCTTCTTTTCAGAAACAGCTTTATGGAAACAGACAAGAAAATACTAATTTTTATGTATGTTTTAAGTGCACTGTGGATGTGAGATCCCAACTGCTCAGGTAAGTTATACTCTAAGGGTTCTTGTTTGTTTGCTTGTTGCTTTTCTTTTCTTTCTTTCTTTCTTTCTTTCTTTCTTTCTTTCTTTCTTTCTTTCTTTCTTTCTTTCTTTCTTTCTTTCTCTTTCTCACAGCCTTGACGGGGCTTCTTGACAGCTGTTTGGTAGCAATGTGGTTGTGCCTGGTGTCACTGTCATCTGGTCTTTCTTTCTTTCTTTCTTTCTTTCTTTCTTTCTTTCTTTCTTTCTTCTTTCTTTCTTTCTTTCTTTCTTTCTTTCTTTCTTTCTCTTTCTTTCTTCTTTCTTTCTTTCTCTTTCTTTCTTTCTTTCTTTCTTTCTTCTTTCTTTCTTTCTCTTTCTTCTTTCTTTCTTTCTTTCTTTCTTTCTTTCTTTTTTCTTCTTTCTTCTCTTTCTTTCTTTCTTTCTTTCTTTCTTTTCTTTCTTCTTTCTTTCTTTCTATTATAGTGTAAAATAATTTCTAGTGTATTGTTTTCTAAATTTGTCTTGCCTTCATTATATGTTGAAATCCAAAGCATATGCTTCCTTTTGGTGATTTTGGCAATCCAGGGTCCTGGTTCCTGTTAGACTAGGTCTAGAGTATGTGAGCAAACCTCTCAAAACTGGAATGAGAGAATAAAGATTGTACTAGAGAATCCAGTACAGCTGTTGGTAACAAACAACTGCATGGACAATATAAAAACATTAAGCATTTGTGTCTATGTCTGCACTACTACAAGAACATCTCATCATGTTTGGACTTTTTACAATATGATAAAACCAGAATTACTTGTACATCATGTGTAAGATTTCCATTTTGAAATGACTTGTGCTGTATTTTTTTTAATTATGATGTAAGCATGAGTTTATGTAATTTTAGATAATTATATCTAAGTCTAAAAACTTGAACACATCACAAAATGATTAATGCAAGTACAGGCCTTATCATACAATATAATTTTTCTTTAAATTATAAAGAATGAAAAATGTCTTCTAAATTTTTAGTTCTCTCTTTATTTTATGACTTGTACTTCCCATTGAATATATAAAATATTAAATAATACCAAATTATACAGCTGAATTATAAATCAAAACCATTGAAATGACCTAAGTATGATAAAGAATAAATAGGTAAGTGAGTGAATAGATTGATGGATTTCAAGCAAGAAAGGCATACAATCTCTTTAACATTTCATCAGCATTACTAAACTGTTGGTGTAGAAAATGGACTCCAAAAGAGGTTATAAGACCAATAAAAAATGACTTGGTAAAGAAGGAAGAGTGTCTTCTTAAAATTCATGTCACGAAAAGAATTTTGAATGAGAGGACCTGTGGTGACCTCATTGATAGGCAACCTTACTCTGTGCTCTAGAAATGTAAAGACCAGTGTTTATATTTTATAGTGACCACCAGCTTCCATGAGTTCATGCAACAAAACTAGTACTGTCTAAAGGATTTTTATGCAGGTTTCTCTGACCCCAAAATCACAGCACTATGTATGCATGCTTTAGTGTGTTTTTATATCCTATGTACATCGCATAGTATTCTAATCAAACCATGAAAATTGGTAAGGCTGTTAGTATTAGTAACTTATACATTATTACCTGAATCCATTGCAAATAAGAATGATGTGACTAAATGTTAAAATTTTACTGAAAATTAGTACCATCATCTAACATAAACAATGAAAATCATCAAAGCAAGCACTGATCTTAATCTGAACTTGGCAGTTATATGTATTAACCATAGTTAATGTTAAGCAAAAATATGTCTGAATGTCTAAGGTAAAATAATGTACGTTGAGAGATTTTTCTCTGGGAGCAAAATGAAAAGTGAAAGGCTATCATTAGATATGAATCTTCTAATGTTGAAGTTACTTAAGAAAAATAATATCCTGTTCTGAGGGAGTAGCTGAGAAACATCTACTGCACCATCGATTTCCTTGCTCTATAAAATTATGTGAGTACATGCCCTTTACTGAGCAGATTTATATTATGGTAATACCATTATTTTTGTCATGAATATAATTATTCAAAACTAGTCTTTCAGTCATGACTAATTTTGTTCTATGGTGACTCATATGTCTCACCATTAAATAAGGAAACATACATTTAGATTTTTAAATATAACTAAGGCTAAAGATTTGCATAGTTAAATTTTAGTTATATTTCTGTTTACTTAGGTATGTTGAATTAAACATTATAAGTGCAATTTATGACTGTTTTCGTATTACTCAAGTATGACAATTGACAGTGTTAGAGGTCTCTGTACTGTGTTTACCCTCAGATTTATTTTCATCAATTTGAAGTCTCCTCTCAGCTGCGAAAGTGCCAACATCATGACTCAGTCACACAGACTGATCTCAAAACCAGGTAATATGTTTTGTAATTCTAACAAAAGTGAGCCCTTTGGACTGATCTTTCTTGCCCTAAGAATCAAGGGTGTACGAGAAGTGCCCAAATAAAGGAGATGCTGATTTCTACTCTAGTGGAAACTGCCTCAAATGGCAGGGATTTCCTATGAATCTGTGAGGATGGATGGATCTCAATTTCTTACAGCCTCTTCAAAAAGGTGAAATAAATGTTACTGACTTCTGTGCCTCAAAGGTTAAGAGAGAATGGAGATGGATGATCATTAACGAGCTCATGCTAGTTAATGACTGACTGCAGGTCATTTAGCAACATCTCAAATTTATAGGTAGAAGATATGCCGGGGACCCCTGAGTCAGGCTCCAAGATTCTGAGTATTATGAAGCCTACTTGCTATGGCACATCAGTGGGCAAACCAAGAAATGAATTGAAGAATCTTACACCACAGAAAATGACCAGTATTTCTTCCCTCCGTTGTATAATTATATCTTTTCACATGGACTTGGGTAAAATCCCAGCTCTGCCACTTGCTTTTAACAAATGACTCAAATATTCATGTATAAAATAGAAGTAAAAATAATGCCTGCCTGTCTCACAAGGTCCATTAGGTTCTGGCCAACAAGGAACCTACACGAAAGAAATATTCCATTAATATTAGCTTCCATAGCTAACACAGAAATAATATTTCACCAGAAAAGCAAGCCTTTTGCATGCCTCATTTTGGTTTAACCTTCAGAAAGGTTTTGTATTCATAAAAGGTGATGGGCTTATAACAAAGATTTTGGACTGTGTTGGAGTTGTGCAATGATTTCCATCATAAGAACTTTTTTTTTTTTGGAACAGGTATAAGGCAGTTGCCAAATTAGTCTAGTAAATGATCTACTGGTAAAATTAAGAATATTATGACTACTTGCTTAAATCCACTTTGAATAGCATAGCTTCATTGTATATATATATAATAGGGATAAGACTTTATATTGAGAAGTTATTAAATAGGGAAATAGCAATTTGACATTTGCAGGTGGCTCTGCAGTTACAGGTTAGTATTTTGTCCCCTTTCAAAGACTCATAATAGGATCCATGGTTCAATTGCTCAGTCTGTTCCACACCACTTTGGAATCATTGCCTATAGACTACTTCATCATCCAGAAAAACTCTGTTGGCTCAACCAAGAAATTGAAAGCCTGATTGTGGAAGAGTAATAAGGGCTCTTAGAGATAATACAGTTCTGTCCAACCCTCAGTACACTGATAATGAACCAGAGACATATTCAAAATCAGAGAGAGTTAGTGGTCAAGACTGAGGCTAACTCTCAAGTCTCTTAACCATTAGGCCAGAGAATGTCTGTTACAGATATCGCAAAGCTTCTTGTGTGTGTAAGTTTGTGTGTGAGACTGTTCAATATTTATGACTGTTTACCATATTTTTCTCCATGCTTTTAAGTTACCTCTTTCTTATGTATGAGCTTCAAATCTTTCTGTGGTTTCTATTATTTATTAATTTATTCATTAAATAAGTGTTTATTAAGTGTCAACTGGTCTAGACATTGTTCTATATGTTATTGTCCTGTAGTAATGAGTAAAACGGACAAAAATTCATGCAGTTAAGGACTGTTATTCTAGTGGAGTGAGATAATAAGCAATGCACCAAAAAGTTACATGGATAGGAGTGCTATAGACACAAGTAAAGCAAGAAAGAAGGTTAGGAGAACCATGGTGGGGTGTTGAGTATGAAATTCAAAGTTGGCTGGGTACAGACTCACTGAGAAGGTGACACTTGAGTGAACACCTGAAGAAGAAGGAGGAGTGAACCATGTGGATATCTGGGAGAAGTGTGTTCCAGAAAGAGGAAACAACAACTGCAAAGGTCCTGGGGCTGGAATGTACTCGGTGTATTTGAAGGTAGCAGAGTCCATGTGGCTGGAAGACAGTAAGGCAGAGAGAAGGAAGAGGGCAATGGAGTCAGAGAGACAATGGATGGGAAGATCAAATTTTGGGAAGATTTGAAAGGCTGTTCAAAAGATTTTGGCTTTTCCTCTGAGTGAGACGGGGAGCCATTGGAGGGTTTTGAGTGGACACCCGACAGAATCTGACTTGTGTTTAAAATGATCACTTTTGGCCCCTCTTTGGAGAATAGACTAAAACCACAAGGGCAAAAGCAGGGAGACCAGTAAGGAAACTAGAAATGGAGGTTTAGGCCAGAATGTTAGCACTGATAAGTGGGTTATTGATTAATTTATTGATGGATTAGATTTATTTAAAAAAAAAAAGTGAGAGGGGAGCTAAAAGTTTTAGCTGGATTAACTAGAGTACTGGTGGACTGGTGTGGCAGGTTGTTCTACTCCATACCAAATATTTGTTTCCTTCATTGTAGAGTTCTTTCCTGCAGGAGCATACTGCACATCTGTCTGATTGAAACTGGGAGACCCCGTGACTTGTTTGACCAGGAGCTTTAAGAGCTAGCATTAGGCTTGTCATATCAATTTTTCTTCAGCTACAAAGCCAGCAGTGCTGCAGATAAAGGCTGCTCTGTTAGTTTGGCTTCTGGAGCAAAGCCAATGTGGATGATGTCTGAAAAGATACACTGATGATATGCAATAAGAAACAAAGCTTTGCGGTTGGAAGCCAGTAAAATGTTTGGGTCACAGCATAACCCAGCATAGAAGTGTAGTTGGTATTCACTGAAATGAAGACATCTGTTAGAAGCACAGGTTTTAGTTGTGTATGGAGTGACCAGGGGTTCAGTTTTGGTGAGTGAGGTTTGAGATGCTTTTTAGATAGCCAAGTGGAACTGTTGAATAGCTAGTCAGAGCTAAGGGGCTGAAGTTCAAGGAATAAGTACAAGGTAAAGATATACATTTGGGTGTCATTGGCCCAAGATTGAACAGAATTATAATTACCAGCACAGTGAATGAACAGGTAAGAAGTCTAGGACATGAGCATTCCCATCACTAACAAACAAGTTGGAGAAGTATAGCTAGTAAGATAGGAGGACGACCAGGATGTGAGGTATACTGGAAGCAAAGTGAATTACAAGAATGATCATTTGTGTCCTAGGATACTGATACATCAAGTGGGGTCAGGACTAAGAATTGACCTTGGGATGCAGCTGCTCCTGGCAAGATATCCCATAGCTTCTTGTTTAGTGTGCCCAGGATAAAGGACCTCAATCCCCAACCAGATATGTAACCCTGCATGATCATCACTGAATTTAAGTATCAGAATATGGTCTTTTAATCTCTAGTCCTTGTAGGGTAGAAGGAGAGTTATTTTAGCAGTTCTTGTAAAGGTAATCTCTGATCACATACTCCTTTCACTAATTCTCTCTTATAATCCAGGAATTTCTTTTTCTGTCATCATAAAACATTCCCTTTCCCTCCTGCTATAGACTCTGCTTTCAATCTGCCATCATCTCTCAGGTATACTTCTTCCCTCCATCTACTGCCCCTTCTTCTCTACCTTGCCTTAATACCTATTGGTGGTCAAGGAAAATACATGATTTGAGAGCTGGACAGTGGGGGGACACTGGGATAGATTAAGGAAGTGGAGGGACACTGGGATAGATTAAGGAAGAGGAAACCTTTCTAATGTGCCATCTCTAAAAAATACTCAACAAGGAGAATTAGAGGGTCTGGTTATTCTGTGTGTAATAGATAATCTTACCCCATCCTGTCTTCATCACTCTCTCCCCGTGACAGTGCTTCTTCTCTTCCCCCTCAGATCCCTTCCCCATAGTGCCCTCTTCCAGGTCAGTGGAACACAGCCAATAACTTGAACCTTCAGGAGTGTGCAAGGCCACAGTCTGGAACAGATCTTGTCTCACATTGTGAAGTAGATATGCACCAGGCATCCCAATGTGTGACTGAGAATCCATCTTCATTTAACACATTGTTATGTATGAGTGCTCAGCACTTGATCATGCAAGAGACTGATGAGGCCCCTACTGAAGGCATCAGAACAGCTGTGGCACAAAAATGGAAAGAAACCATCCTTACTCTGGATATACTTAATCTAAAATGTTTGCAGTCAGAAAATTTAAAGGACTATTTTGACTGTTGAAAGTAGATAAATCTTGTGTCATTTAAAAAAAGGGCAACATTATCTTGAACATGTGGAAGGGGATCAGAATGTTGGCAGTACTTAGGTCTCTAGTGGGATTCATCTATACCATGCTTTTAAATTTTTTCTGTGGGTAGACCTGTGGACCAAACTCTTGTAAAACATTATCTACTTGAGAAAAAATTATTCTGAGCCCCAATGAATCAATTTACAAATTTTCTAATGAATCATTTTACACATTAAAAAGTTAAAGACTACCTTTAAATTACATGGTGTATTATCTTTTCAATTCAAATGACTTGAGATTACTCAATGGCCAATTGGTAAGAAATTCTTTTTCTTATATAACATGTATTGTTGCTGTACAAGTATTTATCTTTAGAACTATGTTGTTCTTATCCAAAGGCCACTATTCTCTTTCCTAAATTGTGCTCTAAAAGTTTAATTAAAAAAACTCAGACCAAATTTTAATGGTTTCTATTTTGAAAACTATTCTCTGATATAATTGGAAATTTCTTGTGCTGCTGTGAATCCACGGTTAAGAATGAGTAGCTTATATAAACTCCCGTTTTCCTGTAAAATTCTTCCATTGATTTAAGTGGCATGGAATCATTTTTTAGTCACTAGTGTCCTCAGATACTAAGACAAGGTCCAGAGGGTAAACTTTCTTGGCTCAGGAAAACCACAGAGGTGATGCTGACATGAGCCAGTGTGAGCAGGATGATGGTGAAAACCCACTTCTATATGCTCCTCCTACCCACGGAGAGAGAACTGTCAGCAATAGTTTAAGTTTTAAAAAAAATCTCATAAGTTCCCAGCAATGAATCAGTAAGGCAGGAAAATGGTAGAATCTGATGGCCATGTAATCACATTTATTACATGGAGGCAGATGTCATTAATTAATAGAACTAATTATTTTTAAGGTTTGGGCCTTAAGCTCACATTCTATAACTTTTTTATCATTATAAAGGTCTATACACAATTAAACTCATACCTGTTTTTCAGTAACTGAGATATTTTTTAAGATTTTATTTATTTATTCATGAGAGAGAGAGAGAGAGAGAGGCAGAGACACAGGCAGAGGGAGAAGCAGGCTCCATGCAGGGAGCCCGATGCGGGACTTGATCCCAGGACTCTGAGATCACACCCTGAACCCAAGACAGATACTCAACCGCTGAACCACCCAGGCATCCCAGTAACTGAGATTTAAACTGGTTTTTGGTCATAATATTTGAAATGTTTTGAAGACAGGAATGATGGGAAGAGGCAGTATCTGCATCCCTGATTGCATGTGCACATGGTAGTCCATATGTTAATGGTCCCAATAACCTATTACATTGAGGATGAATCTCTTTTACAGTTGCATATTCTTTCAAATTTGAAGCATGAAGTTCCCTGTGGACCACACCTTGTACAATTCTATGGTCATTTTAAATAAAATAATACAATTGGCTTTTTTGCAACACATTTATCGCATAGAAATTTGATTCTTAAAGCTGATAATAAGTGGTCTTATCAAAATATGTCAAAATATAAAAGATTTAAAATTTAATAGAAGTGCTTGAGGGCATGTGTATCTCCAAGTACCCTTACTATAGTATGGTGTGACTCATTATTTCAGACATCAGATTTTTATATCTAAAACAAAATCAGAAATTAGAAAGTAGGAAAGAATGCCTTTTGAGATGAATGCCTTAAGGCCATGTGCTTTTCTCTGCTGGAAGAGGACATATTAATTTACTTCACCCAGTCATCTAGCTACCAGTGTCTACCTAGCATCTACCATATGCCAGGCATCGCACTGGGTGTGGGGTAAGAGACTCTGCAGTCAAGAAGCTCAGAGTTATCTGGGGAAATAAATAAAAATCTAAAAGAGCCCAAGAGAAGTAGTTAATTGTATCTGGGGAAAGCTTCACACAGGAGATGATATTTAAAAGGAGGCTTTATGTGGCAAGTAAGCATTTGGAAGACAGGAGAGAAACAGTTGAAATTTCAAGCCACAGCAAGAATCTAGCACAGGGTGTTTTCCTCAGAGAAGGTCAAGAAATCTTTGTGGCTCGGGTTTTGGGTGAATGCATGGGACAGGGATTCTTTCTAAACAGTAGTAAATAAAGGGTAGCATTCTTTCCTAAGAAATCACTCATCATTCATGATGATACCAATTATTCATTGAGTATCATCAAATGATCATTGAATGGAATTCTTAAGCAAAAGCCTTGTCCTATGTACCCAAAATAGATTTACTTCTTGTCCGCCAAGGATTTCAGCTTGGATGAGCAGATGATAAGCAGTGTGTTAGCTGACCAGCCTGGAGGATGGACAGGGCGAGGGGTAGAAGGATACAAACGAAGAACAAAAGCACCTCTCAGCCTGGAACAATGCATTATGGGGAAATGCAGCTGAACTCACCTCATAGACCTTGGGAACCTCACTGCATCATTGTACAGCACAATCATTCATATTCATCATGTTCCTGTGAGTCATCAAGAGAAAAAAAAAAAGAAAAAGTTACATCATAGGATTTTATGATCAGAATAGAACTTAGAGGTCATCACGTCCCCTCCATCCCAAATCACTGCGGAAAACTAAGATCTAATTTCTTCTCTCTGGCTGAAAGTGAAACAAATTTCAGTATTTATGAGGCAGTTAGTTTACTCTCATTTTAGACAGCTCTGAGGGTGGTAAAAATCTCCATATGTTTCCCCGAAATCTGCCTCCCTGTTAATTTCTTCCCACGGGAAGTTCCTGAGAGGGTGGAATAAAACTATCTTCCTTCAAAACTTGGAGTTCTATTTGATATTGGATAAGGGGATAGGAAAATACATCTGTGGGAGCTCTCCCCTCTCTAAGATCCCTGAGGGGCAAGGAACTTTTTAAAATATTGAACAATACGTCAATACCCACTACGGGTGTCCTATCACTTGTTTTATACCTGACCGCCCATATGCCAAGCTACAGCCATGCCAGCCAGGCTCACAGCAATGTGTCTCCTGAATATTTATGAATACAGTTCACAGTGATATTTTCCCTCCTTGAGGATGCGAAACCAGTGTGCCAAAGTGACACATAGCCATTCAGAGGCCCACCCTAAGATTGCCTTGAATAATTCATAAACACAAGGAAAAGATTGCAAAGCTCTTCCTAGCATAGTAGTGGAGCTCACCTAGAGCCAGAATCTCCTTAGGTGATGAGGGAGGGGATAAAACTAGCCTTAGGTCTACTCTCAGTAAAAGAATATGAGTGGGAAATATCAGAGAGGGAGACAGAACATGAGAGACTCCTAACTCTGGGAAAAAAACAAGGAGTGATGGAAGGGGAGGGTGGGGGGGATGGGGTGACTGGGTGACGGGCACTGAGTGGGCCACTGGATGGGATGAGCACTGAGTGTTACACTATATGTTGGCAAATCGAACTCCAATAAAAAATATACAAAAAATTTTTAAAAATTAAAAAAAAAAGAATAGAGGTCACCTATGCATATCAGCTGTGATTACTTACTAAGCTCAACTATATTCTGATTTTTCCTAATTTGAATGAGCTTGAAGATTCTTTTCTTTCTTTTGATTTATTTACATTCATGGTGCCTCTGATCAAGTTTGCGAAGTGGATGTGTTTGAAAATCTTTGAAAATCTTTCAGCATCCTGTTCTCTCTATACCTTGGGCCCTTCTGCTGCCTCTGGAACGTGCCTCCCCTTGCCCTGCAAGCACCTCAGTGGGCCAGGCTGGAATTTCAGTCAGTGACTCAGTTAGTTAACTAATGTTTGAGTCTACATAATGTGCCAAGCAGTGAGCTAGGGTTTAAGAGTAAACAGAAAAACAAATCCCAGTTCTCACAGGGCTGCATAGTCTCATGGCAGAGGTAGGTAAATGAGCGATTTTAAAGGTGCATGATGGATATTATGATTGAAAAAGTATATGAGGTGCTATAAGGAAGCTATAGAAGGAAAATTATCTGGAAGATTTCCTAGAGGAAAATCTGAGACCCGAGGATTAATCCCCATAATAAACTCAAGTGGCAGGTACAATTATTGTTATTGATATTTTTCTATTAGGCCCATTTCATGTCAAAGGAGGCATCACAGATCCAGAAGGAAAGAAGAAAGGAGACTGGGTACTCTAAACTATTATAGCTGATTCTACTAACCTCTGACAGTCTGATTCTACTAAGCATTTAATTCAACTAAATTGGCTTGCTCAGACACCATACTCTGGCAGAAACTGCTAATAGTTCTTTTAATGATAGAACCCTCACCTCTGCTTTACATTCTGAATGTTAGCAACACATGTAGCCACCTCCATAAAGACTACATTTTCTAGCTTCTCTTGCAACTAGGGGTGATCATGTTATGATGTTCAGGGCAATGGGATGCGAGCCAAGTATTGTGTGAAATTTCTGGCCATGCTTTAAAATATGAATGTATCTCTCTCCCCCTCCCCTACACCCTTTTTCTTGTCCCCTTGCCTGAGGCTGGAGGATGTAGATGATTTGAGACAGCTGCAACCAGGTGAATAAAAGCAGCCTCAAGAAATAGTGGAATGCTACCACAAGCAGAATCTGGGTCCCTAGATGGCCTCCTGGAACAGGATAGCCTGTTTGTCTTAGATCATTATGTGGAAGCCATGGTATTCTGGGGTTTGTTAAAATAAAGTAAAATGGAGATTAGATCTTGAAAATCCCTCAAGGAGACAAAGCCATTCAAGCCATGTAAACAAAACTAAATCTAGATTATTTCATGAACATAAGTGAAACTAAACTTAGGTTACTTCTTGTAAATGCCTCCAATAATCATAAAATAAACTTTAGTTATCATCCTGAAATGGTGTAAGATAATCACTTTTAACTAATTCCCTGCCATCTGGAAACCTACATTATAATAATCAATCATTATAAAGCTTAAATAACTTCCTCAATTTCAGTTTATAAGCCATCTTATAACGTCATGCCTCTGAACTTCACCTCTGCTTTGGAAGACTCCCAATTTGTGAACTATTCTTTTGTGCACAATAAACTCTTACTAAGTACTATTTTATTGATTTGGTCTTATTCTTTACTATTTCTGGATTTGTGACAGATCTTATGATGTAATATATTAACCTGTACCCTAAGTAATACAAATAATTAATTGGCTTCCAATGTTTTTCCTCCAATAGAGAGAGAATTAATATCTTTAAGGATTTTTTGTTCCTGTAACAGCTATTAATCATTACTAAGAAATTGAAATTATGGTTATAATCCTATTTTCCATGTAATTCTGGTTCAGGAGAAAGATAAACTGGCCTCCCAAATGTAAATATTCTGGATTCACACCACTATCTTGCAAGGCTGGTTATTGTCAATACATCTCTGAGTACTACTGTGAACAAAATTTATTTTTTCACCTTGCAAGACTCAGGGCCAGTGTGAACTATGGTGTAAAAAAAAAAAATATGGAAGTTTTCTTTTAAGAAAGTTAACCCACCTTTCCTTGTTGGGCCAGATCAACTTCCCCAAAGTTTATAGAGATCACTGGGTAGCTTTTATGTGGGCTATGCTTTTAACTTTAATTTTCTATGAAATAAAGCAGAAATAAATAAGAGACAATATTTTATTAGTGAAATCTCCATGACAAATCATTTTTCCACAACAAAGGCAAACGTTGGATTTGGCCTTATTCTCTGAATTTCATATCATTATTTTCTGCACCCCAAAGTTTGTATAACATCATGATCTTTAGCTTCTTTTTGCTTTAGCTTCTTTCATTTTAACTTGTTCTTTTTTGGTACCTCACTATTGGGTAGGCTACGAGAGAGGGAGAAGTTATTTATGTCAATTTTTAGTTATAATAAGGTAATGTGTTTTATTTGGCAATAAAAGCTGGACAGCAGCTGGCAGTATAAATTCATTTTCAAATAGTCTTGGCAAACAATTGAATTCAACCTCTGCAACAAAACTTGAGCAGACCTCAAATGGCTGCTTTGGGGCCACTGAAAATTTTGATGTTCTAAATTAATCTTCTTAGGATTCACATATTGTGAGACATTCATTTTATTTTGCAGTAAAACAATATAGAGAAGTTCTATTGGAGTGTGGTGTTATTGACTATGGAGGGGGCCCAAACATATGGCAAAATGAGATGTCTCTTTACACTTATTACACTTAAGAACAAGAGTTTTGATAAAGTTTTTGCATTACTAAAGAAGTTCCATCGGGATCCCTGGGTGGCGCAGCGGTTTAGCGCCTGCCTTCAGCCCAGGGCGCGATCCTGGAGACCCGGGATCGAATCCCACGTCGGGCTCCCGGGGCATGGAGCCTGCTTCTCCCTCTGCCTGCGTCTCTGCCTCTCTCTCTCTCTCTCTGTGTGTGACTATCATAAATAAATAAAAATTAAAAAAAAAAAAGAAGTTCCATCAATCACTGTTTAGATGTTTAAATATTATAAATGGACACATTGCATAGTTTTACCATCTGTCTCGATGAGCATTTGGGAATTTTTTGTGTACTGTGTAATCTTCTATTATGGGGAGTGTCTCACAAAAGACTCTCATTTATCTCTCAACTGAACTAATAAATTTGATAATTTTGATGATCCAAGAGAAGGATTTAACAAAAGAAATTGTATGGCTAATTTTCTTGAATCAAAGGAGCAGTTTTTAACATGTAGCAATGTCCTTACCATTTGAGTAAGCAAAGCAGAGACATACACATTTAAGAAAAGCAAAAGTTTATTCAGATGTAGCAAACTGATCATTTTATATAGAATTATGTCCATGATCTCCTTGAAGAGTTAAGGAAGGAGAATACAGACACTCAGCATGCCACTCAAAATCCAGTAGAATGAACAGCAGTGCCCAAGACCTGATAGTGATTACATATATTACAATAAGTAGCAATGATCCCTGTAAGAGGCTCTGGTATTCTGCAACAATATTCATCAACTGTGAACTCTGAGCCAAAAGTGGATTCAAGTTGGCTATCCATGACTGACTGAGTTACATTTTATAATTTTATTTTCAAAACATCAGTTGTCAAATCACTAGAGCCAATATTAAAGATTAAGATCTGTAAGGTTTTTCTTAAGATGAAAATCTTAAGAAGGTTGCTGAGAGTTTCACTGTGAACATACTTTTTTTTAACAAGAGAACTTGTGTTTGTTGAAGCCTAGACATAACACAAAGGTTCTGGGAAATAAAAAATCACCCAGGCCATCGGGAATATAGAAGACATTTATGTTAGTCAAACAACTGGATTAAGGGAAGTTGTCAATATATCTCCCAAGGGATTCTTTAAGGAAATGAAAACCTGTTATAAAAGTGAACCAGTATCACTGTAGCGATTAAAATCTGGTCTTCCTGGGGATCGCTGGGTGGCTCAGTGGTTTAGAGCCTGCCTTCAGCCCAAGGTGTGATCCTGGAGACCTGGGATCAAGTCCCGTGTGGGCCTTCCTGCATGGAGCCTGCTCCTCCCTCTGCCTGTGTCTCTGCCTCTCTGTCTATGTCTCTAATAAATAAATAAAATCTCAAAAAAAAAATCTGGTCTTCCCACCAATTGGATGCTAGGAATTGATTTTAGTTAAAAAAAAATTAAAAAGGAAGCATAAATATTGGATTCAAACCAACTAGACTCAAACTTTCATTTATCTAGTGCGTTGCAACAATAGTTTTGGAATTAAAACTTCTATGACTGCAGAGGGGAAAGAAAAATTCAAATAAGTAGAATTTACAAATTTACCCACTTTTAAGAAAAGGACTTTTACAAGAAAAAAAAAGAAAAAAAGGAGCTTCTTGATTCATAATCAGTATTGAGGCAGTTTCTAAAGTGTGATTTCCTGCCAAAAAAGCAAGAAAGCAAGAAAACCCACATACTTCAAAGAAAGAAAGGCAAAATTATATGCCTATTACCTGCTAGGTGGTGTGCTAAGTAAACACTTTACATAGTTATTACATTTAGCACTCAAAACAATCCTATGAGGCCAAAATTATCACCACTTTGCAAATGAGGAAATGGAGATTGACAGAGTATATGTAACACTCAAGATGATAGGTAGAAATATAAGAACTGAGATTCAAAACCAAGTCTACAAATCCTGAAGTCCATTTTTCCTACTGTACCACAAACTGAATGTCAGTATATATTGGCTATACAGTAAAAGTGACTTCACATAATTTTATTTAAAAAATATAGTAGAATCCTTTTTAGTAAGCTGGAGGGTAAAAGAAATCTAACATTGAATTTGCCCCTATATTCATTGGGGTTTTTAAATTTTTTTACTTCAATTTAAATTCTAGTGAGTTAACATACAGTTATACATACAATATTGGTTTTAGAAGTAGAATTCAGAAATTCATCACTTACATACAATACCTTGTGCTCATCACATCAAGTGTCCTTAATGCCCATCACTCATTTAACCCATCTTCCTGCACACCTCCCCTCCAGCAACCTTCAGTTTGTTCTCTATCCTTAAAAGTCCTTATGGTTTGTTTCCCTCCTCGTATGTTCATCTGTTTTGTATCTTAAATTCCACATATGAGTGAAATCATATGCTGTTTGTCTTTCTTTGCCTGACTTATTTCACTTAGCATAATACACTCTAGTTCCAACCAGGGTATTGCAAATAGCAAGATTTCATTCTTTTATACTCATTGAGGCTTTTTTTAAAAGATTTGTTTATTTATTTGAGACAATTTGAGCAGGGGGAGAGGCAGAGGGAGAGGGAGAGAATCTCATGGAGAATGCCCTGAGTGTGGAGCCCAGTACTGGGCTCTATCTCACAATCCTGAGATCATGACCCTGAGATCATGACCTGAGCATAAATCAAGAGTCTAACACTTAACTGACTGAGCCACCCAGGAGCCCCTGTACTCATTGAGTTCTTTGGTCTCTAACATCCACTTTTTTCTCTCTTCCATTCCCCTGCAGGCCCTCTGACCCCTCCTGTCAGGTCAGGCTCACATTCATTCCTAGGACTAGTCCTGGTCATGGTTGAGATAGGTGTCAGGAATGTAGCCACAATCTATGTGTGGGAGATAGACACAAAGATGTCCAAATCCTGATCTCTAGAACCTATAAAAATATGTCACCTTGTATGGCAAAAGGAACATTGTAGATGAGATTAAGGATTGTGAGATGGGAGGATTATCCTAGTTTATCCAGGTGAGCATAATGTATTCACAGGGGTCTGTATAGAAGTAATAAGGACAGGGTGCCCAGGTGGTTCAGTTGGTTAAGTATCTGCCTTCGGCTCAGGTCATGATCCCCAGGTCCCAGGATTGAGTCCCACGTCAGTCTCCCTGCTTATCAGGGAGGCTGCTTCTCCCTCTCTCTGTTCCTCTCACCTGCTCATGCTTTCTTTCTTTCTCTAAAAAAATAAATAAAATCCTAAAAAAAAAAAAAAGAAAAAAAAGGTGAGAAAGGACGATGAAGCAGACTCATCCTATTGCCTGCAGAGGTAAAGTAGACTTGCCAACACCTTAATTTTTAGAATCTTTGACCTCCAGAAGTACAAGATAATAAATCTATTTTGTTTAAAGCTACTACATTTATGGTAATCTGTTACAGAAGCAATAGGAAATGCATACATTGGACCTAATCCTCAACTTCATTTTGTTAACCTTGGCTCTGATTTTGTGCTCTAGTTCTGGTTAAACATGTCTTCGCCCCAGTATCTGAGTCTGCCTGCTGAAATCCTGGATCTTGGTCTTTCCAGAAATTTCTTTTTGCCCAAGAGACTTAAAACACAAATGTAGCTGGAAAAAGAGAGGTACTTATTATTACACATTTCCCAACAAACAAATGATAAAAGCAAAATAAATCATTGTTCTATATATTTTGCTGAACACGGCTAATCTTAGCAACTTGAGATTTGTTTCCTAAGGTGTACTGAATTGTTATTATTATTATTTAGGTGAAAGTATAGTGCGCATAAATATGGGTATAAAGTAAGAACTGAAACACAAAGGCCCACTTCAGAGCTGGGCTTCTGCTTGGATTTTTAAAGTACCTATCCTCCTAGAGGACAAGCAACTGGGGTCTGAGCTAAAATTGGGCTGGAGGTTGGAGGGGCAATAGCAAGTTTCCAGAAGAATGTTTGGTGGCCAGTCTTAGGAAAAGGCTTATCTCCATCTATTTTTGTGTTCCTGGAGCTAAACACAGCACTTGACCAATAGTGGTGTGCCATAAACATTGGGTAAATCAAATTAAATTGGATTGCATTACTTTTCATCCTTTATTATTATATTAGAGTAATTATAGTATAGTGTAGTGGGCAAGAGCTTTGCTCTGGAGTGAACTGACTGCGTTTGCATTTTGGCTCTGACTCAGGCTCCTCACTTACAGAAATATAATAATAATAGTACCTGTCCTTAAAGGTACTTTGTCCTTTTTCCAGAGGATTCAATACAACTATAGCACTTAATATGGTCAGTGCCCTCTATTAAGCACTCAGGAGAATGTTACACATTGTATTTGCATAGTCCATTATATATACATGTATGTATATAAATATAGACCCACAGAGATTTTTCTTATATTTGTGTACACATATACTTATTAAAGGTCATATATATTCTTTTATAAAGTATTAGACTCTTTGCCAGATTCTCTTTCTCTCTCTTAAAGACTTGTTAGTTTTAGAGAGAGAATGCACACAAGGAGCAGGGGTAGAGGCAGAGAGAGCAAGACAAGCAGAGTCCCTGCTGAGCGGAGAGCCCAGGCAGGGCTGGATCCCATGATCCTGAGATCATGGCATGAGCTAGAAACCAAGAGTCGGATGCTTAACACATTGAGCCACCCGGGTGTCCTGACTCCTGTAGATTCTATGGATACAAAGATGAAAAAGATATTCCTTTGCCCTCAAGGAGCTCATGAATATGTGCATTATGAATGCCTCACTTCTCCCCCTTTCATCAAGCTGGAAATCATTCCAAGAAAATCTTTGTCACATGCTAAAAAAAAAAAAAACAAAAAAAACAAAAAACCATAGTAGAAATTCCAAAACTGGGTTCTAGTCTTAGCTTCTCAATACTCCTTCAAGTTTTACATTCTATAACTATAAAATGAAAAATTCTAAATTGGAGTAAAAGCAACTCACCTTTTCCATTTGCAGAAATACATTAACTGTGTATATGTATTTGTGTATGTAGAGATTACTCATATATTCTTTAGCCTACAGACATAGATGGAGCATTTGTCTATACCTTAGGTGTTCCCTACATGCCCTTCCCCAACCACATTCCCTCCTTTTCCACCACTATCCTGCCTGGGTTCCTTATAGTTTTCTAGTCTTATCACATATTAGCTGTTCTTGTTTGTGAACATTATGGAAATTGCAACTTGCTAAATAGATTTTTTGTTTTGGAGATTTGTTTGTGTTATGTATATGGCATATAGTTCATTCATTTTCACTGCTATTTCATTGTGTGAATATACCTTAATTTATTTATGTATTGAACTTGTGTCTTTTCTCAGTTATATTCATTAAAAATATCTTCTTCGTATTTTGTGTCTTTTGTTTTCACTCCTATTACAATATCTTTCAGTGAACATTTCCTTAATATGGCTGAATAATCCTTTTTTTTTTTTTTGCCTATAGTTTGGACATTCTCTGGATTGTTAAAATTTCTTATCTCGAAGTCTTTAACAATTTTCTCTTGTATTTTCTTCTAAATGTTTTGTACTTTTGACTTTCATTTTATATTTTAAGTCTCTCTAGAGTTGATTTTTCTCTGTGTATGGGGCAGTGAGAAGGAGGTAAGAATCTACTTTCATCCCTCATCTTTATCTCAAATGGATAACCAATTGTTCCAAAATAATACACAGTAAAATCCATTTTTTAGTTCACTGGTCTGCAATGTCATTACACTCAGTCATCAATAAAGTCCTCTACTTTGTTTTTATGCAAGAGTATCTTGGCTACTTTTAAGGTCTCCTTTCACTTTTTTCAATAAATTTTTGCAACATCAATTTCTACGTAGTGGTCTTGCACTTACATTTATTCCTATAGATATTTGTATGTTATATGCAAATTTTACTTTCTATTTAATTCTGGCATATAGAAATACAATTGATATTTAGATACTGACTTTGTACTCAATAATGTTGATAAACTCACCCGTAAATTTTAAGAATTTATCTTAGGTTATTTTTGATAATCTGTATACACAATCATAGGATCTATAAATAATTATAATTTCTAGCATCTATTGGGTAGATCAGGTTATTTTCTTCCTTTAACCTATAAACATAAGTTTTATTAATTATATGATTTTTTAAAAGATTTTATTTATTTATTTGAGAGACAGAGAGTGCACTAAGCAGGGGGAGCAGGAGAGGGAGAGTGAGAACAGGCACCCCACTGAGCAGGGAGCCCAACCCATGGCTCTATCCCAGGACTGGGAGATCATGACTGGGGCCAAAAGCAGACATTTAACTGACTGAGCCCCTCAGGTATCCCTAATTATATGATGCTGAAATAAAATTATATTATTTAGATACACCCAAGTTACATATAAATATTTTTATATTTTATTCGTTGAATGTGTCACTATGTTGTTTAGGTGTAGCATCTATTTGGGTGAGTGATATTGACCTGTAATTTTCATTTCATTTGCTGTCCTCAACAGGTTTTGATATTGACATTATCAAATCATAACGAATTCATAAAATGAATTATGGAGTTTTCTTTCTTTTCTCTGGAGAATTTTTTGTAAGATTGGAATTACTCGTGTCACAACTCACTAGAAAAACCATATAAGCTTATAGCTCTTTGTGGGCAGATTTCAATTGTTATTTCAATTTCTGTAATCATTAAGGGAACAGCAAAAAGTTCTCTAGTTTTCAAATATTTTAGTTTAGTTTTCTGGTATTTGTACTTATCTTTCAAATTTATTCACATAAAATTATTCATGAAACTTTCTATTTTGCTCTTAGAGTCTACAGGATCCATAGTTATAACATTTTTGTGTTCTTTTATATTGCTTTTCCTAACCTGCTCTTTTAAAAAAAAAAAAATAGTCTAGATTTAATTGGCATTTCCAGGAATTCAGCTTTCACCTTCATTCCTTTATAGTTTTCTAGTACTTTTTTTCCAAATAGTCTATTTTGTCTCTCATTAATATTAGGAAAACTTTCTTATGATTCTTATTGGCCTGATTTGTCCTTTTCATTCTTTTACTTTCAGCTTTTTGTTTTCCTCTGATATTAGATGTCTTTTGTATTTGCTTAGATTTATTCAGTCACTAATTTATTTTTCATCATTCTTCATGCATCTCAGTTTTCCATCTGGCATGACTGTCTTCTGCTGTAGAATTTCATTTTTTTTTTACGATTTTATTTTTTTTATTCATGAGAGACAGGGAGAGAGGGAGAAAGAGTGAGAGAAGCAGAGACATAGCCAGAGAGAGAAGAAGGCCCCATGCAGGGAGCCTAATGTGGGACTCCATCCTAGTTCTCCAGGATCATGTCCTGGGCGGAAGGCAGATGCTCAACTGCTGAGCCACCCAGGGATCCCATAGAATTCCTTTTAGGGTGGTTCTGCTGGTGAAATATTCTTGGTTTTTATTTATTTGAAAATGCTTTTATTTCACTTTTGTTTTTCAAATTATTTTCACTGGTCATGTAACTACAGTGATATTGATTCATTTCAACATATTAATTACATCATAATACTTTGCGTATGCATCATAATGCATAATGCTGTTGAGAAGTCAACTTTTAGTCCAATGCTGCCTCTTTGAGGTTAATCTCTCTTTTTTTCTATGGCCACTTTTAAGATCTTTTCTTTGTCATTAAAAATTTGCAAGCTTTCTGTTGTGTATAGGTTCATTTTTATTTATCGATCCCTCATGAGATTTATTTGGATTTGTGGAGGCCGAGAAAATTAAGGCCATTCCACTTTAAGTTCAGCTTTAGCACAAGTACAGCCATCCCAGGCCTCTGTGAATAAGAGCTGAACTTTACCTTACTTCAGTTACAGGAAGAAAACAGCTTACAGCTTAACGTCCTAGAAAGCCCCATATTAGAATAAAAACAGAGCCCAAGCCAAGGTCAAGAAGCACCTATTAGAATGAGAACAGAGCCCAGGCCAGTGGCGGGAAGCTCCTATTAAAATAAGAACAGAGCTCAATGCCCTTGAAGGCCCCATATCAAAATGTAAATAGAATTGAAGAATTGCTCCACCCCTTCTGGAGATCCTCTAGACTAGTCCTTAAAACTAAGCTGAAACCCACCTCGGGGTCCAAGTCCCTGTGTCGGTTATACTTGGACCCAAACTCGAGCTTGTAAATAAACCCTCCTGTGTTTGCATCAGTGTCGGCTTCTTGGTGGTTTCTCGGATTCGCAATCTTGGGCACAACAGGTGCATGTAGTAAGCAGAATTCTTTCTTTTTCTTTCTTTCTTTCTTTCTTTCTTTCTTTCTTTCTTTCTTTCTCTCTCTCTCTCTTTTTCTTTCTTTCTTCTTTCTTTCTTTCTTTCTTTCTTTCTTTCTCTCTCTCTCTTTTTCTTTCTTTTTTCTTTCTTTCTTTCTTTCTTTCTTTCTTTCTTTCTTTCTTTCTTTCTTTCTTTCTTTCTTTCTTTCTTTCTTTCTTCTTTCTTTCCGTAATCAGAATTCTAAGAGGGTCCTCAAGATTCCTGTCCTCTGATAAACATGCCTTGTATAATTCCTTATAAGGAAGGGGGTTACTTGGGGTGATTTATGAATCTAGTGGGATCTCACTCTCATAATGAGGTTATGCTATATAGCAAAGATGAAGGGATTTTTTAAAATGTAATTAAAACCTCTATTCAGATGGCTTTGAATTAAAAAAAGATTATTCTAGGTGGGCCTGACTTAATCAGGTGAGTCCTTTAGAAGTAGGTCTAAGCCTTCCCAGAAAGTAGGATTCAAAGTGAGGGAGATTCTCCTGCTGGCTCTGAAGAAACAAACAAGTACATGTGAACTGCCGATGGAAGGTCATGTGGCAAGGACCTGAGGGTAGCCTTTAGGAGCTAAAAGTATATAAAATACTCACAATGTGGTGACTAGGGGCATATGATAATTCTGCTTTTAGTTTGTGACTCATTTAAAATTTATCTACCAATAGCCTACTGTTGACCAGAAACCTTAATGATCATGTAAATAGTCAATTTACACATAATTGGTATGTTTTATGTACTATATACTGTATTCTTGCAATAAAATAAGCTAGAAAAAATGTTATTAAGAAGTCATAAGGAAGAGAAAATACACTTACAGTACTGCACTGTAAAAATCCACATATAAGTGGACTTGCACAGTTCAAACTTGAACTATGTGTTGAGGTTGACTATATATTACTTTTACAACTGCAAGAGAAGGAATTGTGCCAAAAATGCTGGACCTGGAACAAGACCCTGAGCCTTAGATGAGATCCCAGCCCTGGACAGCACCTTCTTTGGAGCCTTGTGAGTTCCTGAGCAAAGGGACCCAACTAGGTGCCCAGATCCTAATCCATAGCAACTGGGTGATAACAAATTTGTTTTGCTATAGCCTCTAAATTTGTGGAGATCATTTACACAGCAATTGAAAAATGATACTGTGGATTGATATTTTTCATCACTTCTGGAAACTCTCAGCTGTTTTCAAGTATTGTCTCTGCTTTTACACTCCTCTGTTTCAGAAAATTTTATTAAGTATGTATTAAACCTTTTCACTCCACTCTCTGTGCCTCTAAACATCTCTTATTTTCTCTTTGTCTTTCTGTAATGTTTTCTGGATAATTTCTTCAGGTACCTTTTCCAGTTTACTAATTTTCTATGTGTGTCTATTGTTCTATTAATCTGTCATTCACTCTTTAATTTTGATGATTATATTTTTCATGTCTGTAAGTTTTAGTTTTTTTCAAAACTGCTTGATTATTTTCAGAAATATTTCTAAAATGTGTTTCTCTTTTTCCTTTTTCTTTTTTCTTTTTTTAGATTTTATTTATTTGTTTGAGAGAGAGAGAGTGAATGAGAGAGAGAGTCCAAGCAGGGCTGGAGAGGTAGAGGGAGAAGAAGACTGCCCACCCCACTGAGCAGCGAGCCTGATGCTGGGCTCAATCCTGAGCCTGCAGGTGCCCCTCGAAAGTGTTTTTCATATTTTCTTGCTCTCATTAGAGGTTCAGGTTCTGGGTGTAAGACATAAGGGGACCATTTTCCAGTTTATCTATAAATAATATTTTTCCTCTTGTTCCAAAAGAAATACCATTGCCTAGACTACTCTATCACACACAAAAAGAGGCACACACATATATACATATAGTTAGCACATACACACAAAATTTGGCAATTATTTTCTACGGTGAAATTTTCTATGATCAGAAATTTAGTTATGTCTGTATTTGGTGGCTGGACAGAGCTCCCTCACTCTGATGAAAGTTAAGGGAATGTCAAGTATATGAAAAGAAGACTCATAAAGAATCATATAAAATTCCAAGTCATTCAAAGTGTGTGTGCCAGCATCTACTAAAGCTGCTATGTCTTACCCAACTGGGTTAGAACTTTAGGTTTGGGTAGCACAGAATTATGTCACTGGCCAAGATTCTTTTCTCCTTTGCATGTCCTTGTTCTCTCCTTCCCCTTCTAGCTTTATAGTGCATTTCACTCATCTTTATGAGCTCATTCATGAATAAGCTTTATAGCATTTCATATATAGAGGGAAATTGGAAAAAATTACTTCTAACAATGAAAGTCAATGTTTTCACAGTGAAAGAATCAACTAGAAAATCTTAAAGAAGCATATTTACTTGAAGGCTAAAAAACTAATGCTGGATATGTGGGTAAAGTCATCTATTAATCTTTTATGCACAGCCCTTCCTTGGTTTGGGGTTCCTCATGGTAGATGGTGCCTATTTTTTAAGAGCTTTCACTGGGACAAAGCTTGACCAGGCTGATGAGAACAAGAAAGGAATGAGTGGAGTGTGGAAAGAGCACCAGCCAGGAAATTTAGTTACTGACCCTACACTAATTTGGACATGTTTGTTTGTCTTGCCTCTATTGTATTTTCGTTTCTTTGTCTAAACAATTGCAATGATTTGAGCAGTCGAAATTCTATGAATTCTAGATACAACTGTAAAATTTCAAAAGGTATAGGAAAAGACTATTTCCTTCTCAATTTCTCTCATCTCTATTTTCTTCCCCTACTCTTAGTAAGACACATGTTTTCAAATTAATTTTTAAATTACAGGGCCAGAACTCTGTTATATATCCTGATGGGATTTTCCTGCTTTTAAATTTTTTGCCTGTTTTTCTACACTCATCAACCACTGTGATTTTGTGTACTTATTGGATAATTACAGACATAGCCTGTAAACTTATTATTACTATTTTTATTTTTTGTTGCCAAGAGACATTTTGAACTATATACATAAGACCTGGGCATGGCAGTTTGTTAGGACTGTGCAAACAGATTCATTGTTTCTTTCCCACATTTTCAAATGTATTTTTAATAAAGTATTTCCATGTTAATTTTAATATTTCCTTGACAATGTGACAAGTGATCAACTATCTTCTGTTTAGTTACCAAAGAGGTCTCAGATCAGATTTTGTTAATGGGAGAAACAAGAGTAACAGATCATATATATTGACCTTTTTAGGCAGACAAAGTACCATTAAACAAATTGTCACACTAGCTTGGGAAATATTTCCTTGTTGACCTAAAAGAGTTCCTGTAACTCCAGAAGAACAATAGTTTATTCCACATATATGAGAACAAGAAGGCCAGTATAATTTATAGTAATGGCAAGTGTAATTTCGTTTGAGGATCATGGATTTGAGCACTAGTCCTTCTTCTTCAATTTCTCATTGGTATATAAGCATGGAAAACAAATGGACAAGTTCCTTCAAAACAACTTAAATGAAGGTAGCCGAGGGCATGAGCTTACCTAAATGCACAGTACTGACCTATCCTCCTGCTGTCCAACTTTTCTGCATACAACCCTAATGTAACTTTCTAATGACTCCTTAGTGACTTTCAAATGTTAATGATGCTTCCAAAAATGCCTCACTCTCTCCCAGAAATTAAAAACTGGATTCAGTAAGTCTAATATTTCTACATGAATATATGAAGCTTTATCTTTTTATGAGCTATTCATACACACAAACCAAAGAAGTGCAACTATTCTAATTACTGATCAATAAAAAGTGCACTGTACCAACTCTTTATTGCAAAGCTAAATGTCAATAAAGACTTTAGTTAGTAAATATTTTTATTATAAAATTGAGTTTTTATTGATCTCTTTTTGTATAATCTATTTAATATTAAAATTCATAAATTGAGTCTACCCATTGCAGTACCAATAACAAAAGCACAGAATAATTCTCTGATTGCTCTTGCCATATTTACAAAGACATCAAGAAGGACAGGGCAAGATTTGCTTTAAATGTATGAATCCTATTTATTTTCCATTGGGTGTTTGCACATAAACAGCTAAATTATTTGGCAACCTCGCCTGGGGTTTCCTCTTTTCTCACTACTATTATAGTAGATTATTCTTCAGCTTTGTTCACTTTTTATTTATAGCTTGATTTAATGAAACCTTAAAAAGGGTAGTTAGTTTTCTAATGCGTTCCAGATGAAAATAGTAGTGTAATTATTACCCCTTTCAAATTTGTCTGGCTTCAACTTTCCTCATCTTTATAATTTGGTACTTTCAAATGAAATTTTAATTATGCATAAAATTAATAAAGGGCAATTTAAATTACCGTTGGGTGTCAACTGGTTGTCTGGTGATAAATAGAAGGCTGGATTCTTGATGGAATTTTTTATAACAGGAAAAATAATTAAATGGCCATATCATCATTATCAGGAAGGGATTATTGAAGTAATGCTTTTTACACAGAAACATTTTGTTCAGCTACTTGAAAATGAAAAGTGGAAAGAGTTATACATAAAGAAGGAGTGGTCCTTAAGCTTCATGCACCAAATATCCAGCCAGTTAAATAGCCTTTGTATGAGTATATGACTTAAAATATGATCAGCAAAATATTGTACAGGAAAGAATTAGAAGTATACAGCCTCTGCCCACCAGGAGGCTGTGGGAGAATGCTGAAACAGTATCAATATACACACATAAAGGAGAAATCTGTTAGGCTGAATTAGCTAAAAGAAAATGAAAAAGATCTCATTCTCTAAAATGTCCAGACAGTGGTGAAAAAATGGAAGATTCCACAGGGATAAGACTTGATGCATTGCTATATATCATATCTATAGTAAAATAATGCTTGTTTTGTGTTCAAAAACAAGAAGTAATATTTTTGTCTGCGTTTAATTTTCCTGTTATGGTTTTTCTCTTAATAGAAGATAGTACTTAATCAAAAATTTGAAGAATGCAATTTCAATTTTTAAACATTTTGCCATATGTGCAAGCATATGTATTACCCATTCTATCTGAACCTCTTTAAAGGAAAAGATAATTTGAGAAATGCAGTATTCAATCAGATTTCTATCAGTTGCTTTAAATTTTGGCACCTGGTCCAGGGTATCACATATTTATTCCTTTATGCACTAAATATACTTTGAGCACTTACTAAATATCAGGCATGCATAGTAGGTTTCAATTTGTCTTTTCATTTGATTTTAATAACAATGAACTAGCTAGCTAAGAATTTGTGTTCAAGTGTTAACAGAGCATAGAAAATCTCAGCCCATATGTGAGAACATAAAAACTTGAAAGCACAGCTGGCATTTATATTTTATTTGGAGGAAAGCATTAAGAGTTCAGAAGATCCACCCCCACCTCCCAGCCTCCACCCCCGTTCTTGAGTTATGTCAAAGAAAGTGCAACTCAATGAAAAAGCACCTACAATATTTATGGAGGAGAAGAAAGTAGAAGCATTTGGTAAAAAAAAAAAAAAAGCATTTCCAGCAGATAAAAAAGAGTCTGCTTTCTGCAAGTTGTCAATCTTAAGTTTGCTGCCTCTGCTGGGTGGTTTTTATTCCACATCCACTCACATCACCTGACTGGTCACTCCTGGCCAGTTTGATGGGGCTGCAGGAATGGCAGCTAATCCGTGAGGGGGCTGGCAGTGAAAAGGCTCATTCCTCTCATTGCTGCCAGTGCAGACGTGAAATTCACCTAGACAACCCTTTCTAGCCCTTCTCCCAATCTCTTCCATCTTGTCTGTTGCTTAACCTAAAGATGATGACTTTAGCCCAATCTATTTGTATATACAGCTTCTGAGACTAAATGTGAGAGATGTTTCTCTCCATTTCAGGCCATTCTGGAAATTGCTGTTAACCTAACTTTACTTGAATGAAAGTGTTAATGGGCTAGGGAGAGGAGATGTGGCTTTTCTAACACAATTTTCCGGAAGGTTCTAAGTCCTCCCCATCTTTGGGGGAGCCAAAGGGTTTGGAGAGGCTGTGCACACATCATGGCAATTGGGTGATGGTTTCACCTCATTTATTTTATTCTGTTTTGTTTTAGTTTTTCTGGCCTACGCAGAAAGTTAATCAGCTTTGTTTGGCTAAGCCAGTGTAGTAAATAAAATAGTAAATAAAAGAGGTTTTGGCCTCCATATTATTTTTTTTTAAGATTTTTTCATTTATTTATTCATGAGAGACACACAGAGAAAGAGGAGGCGGAGAAATAGGCAGAGGGAGAAGCAGGCTCATGGCAGGGAGCCCAATGTGTGACTCAATCCCCCGACCCTAGGATCACACCCTGAGCCGAAGGCAGACATTCAACTGCTCAGCCACCCAAGTGTCCCAGCCTCCATATTCATTTAAAACTCTTCATTTTGGATATGAGGTCTGGACTTGCTTAGTTCCTGCTTATGACTCTTTTACCAATAATTGATTAGGGAATCTTAAAAAAAAAAAAAAAGCCAGAGACATGCGTAGAAAGACACATACCCACACACCATCAGGTAAGCAAGGCATGAAAAGATAACAAAATAAAAAATGCAAAGAATGTAAGAAATCCCAGGAAGTAAAGAAAGCATTCCTCATGCATATACAGGCAATGATTACTTCTGTTCCTGGGAGCTTATAGGGGAGTGGAGACAAGGTTTGGGGAGGAGGCTGAGGATCATATACATGTTACTGCAAGTTCTCTATCAGTAGTCTGTTTTCTGTTATGAATTAGCTGCATATCCCTGGAGAAGCTACTGTTCCTCATCTGAGGATTCTCATTTGTAAAAAGATTGTATGACTTTAAGATTACTCCTACCCTTAATAATAATGAGAATAGGGCAGCCACCCTATTCTCAGTGGCTCAGTGGTTTAGCACTGCCTTCAGCCCAGGGCCTCATCCTGGAGACTCAAAATCAAGTCCCGCATCAGGCTTCCTGCATGGAGCCTGCTTCTCCCTCTGCCTGTGTCTCTGTCTCTCTCTCTGTCTCTCATGAAAAAATAAATAAAAGTCTTTTTAAAAATGACCCCCACTCTGGGGGTCATTTCCATCACCTCTGAACTAGACCAGAGCTTCTGGATACAGACCCCAAAGATGGAGTCTGTGTAACTCTAGGGGTCATATGAGAAATTTTTAAAATTTGTGTGTATCTTGTGTAGATATAACTGATGTTCTGAGGAGTGGAGCCAAAACTTTCCCTAATGTCTAGCACAGTGGTTTTTAACCAATAAAAATTGAGCACTAGGGTGCCTGGGTGGTTCAGTCTGATAAACCTCTGACTTGAGCTCAGGTCAAGATCCCAGGTTCCTGGGATAGAGCTCCATGTCAGGCTCTGTGCTCAGAGAGTCTGCTTGAGGATATTAGGTATTTGGGTTTGCCTTAGGTATTTGGGTTTGCAGATTGTCTTGGTTCTCCAAGTTTTGCTTTCTATTTGTGAGCTCTGTTCTTCTGAGAGGCTTGTTTTTTTTTGTTTGTTTGTTTTGTTTTGTTTTGTTTTGTTTTTCAACTCTGTCCACAGGAGCCTACCTGTGGGTAGGCACTATCATCTGGAATTTTAGAAACATTCTTCCGGGTCCTTCCATTGACATCTTTATCACAAAGTTCTCAAACCAAAGATGAAAACAAGAAAACATTAAAAATCAAGTCCTACAAAGAAGAGTATACCCAACTCAGAGTCATCATTGCTTCATAATGTAAGGATGTAAGGATGAACCATGAGGCATAGTCTGAAGAAACTGGGTTTATGAATCGTATATGAAGCACTGTACCTACTCTTATCTTCTAAAAAGACATTTTGATGACTGAAGCCCTCCAAATGGGAGAGTAGATACATAGTACATTTGACAACTGGAGCATAACCATTTCTAAACAAACACTCCTCTGTATGGTATGGTGGAATGATTCTCAGTGATAATTATGAAAGGAAGGAAATAACAATAATAATGGCCAGAAAATGTTCATTATAGAAAGAAAATATGTACTGAGTCTAACAGAGAAAAAGAAAAAAGTAATGGATTAATACTATCTAATTATATTAAGTCTTTTTTGAAAGAGAAAAAGGGAAGCACAATAAAAAATAAACACTTCCAAAAAGTCTGAAATCTGTAAGGTTCAGAGAATGATTTGATTTGCATGTGGAATGATAGGATTTAAGAAACACATACTCTATTTTTTTTTGCTTTCCAATCACTGTGATATCAATCTATCATTTAAGTACAGAAATATGTAGTACCACAGTGGTTGGAGACATAACCTGAGTCTGAAGTGGGTTTGAATAATTCTGATCCCTGACACACTTATTCTTATATTGAAAATGTGTATCTGAGTCTTGGGAGAAAAGTAAAATTGGCAGTCCTCTGAATTAACTTCCATGTAGAATATAGTGTGTCTTAAATGATAAGTAATAAAAATATGTGAATTTGAACTTTACAGATATATTAGATAACTCACTTGTAACTATAATTATAAATTATAATAATTGTTTGAACATAAAGAAACAGTATTTTTTTCAATGCATGATATTTATCACTGACAGTGCTTAGCATTGATGGTACATGGTGATAATAAAAGCAGACCAGCATTTTCCTGGCATTATTATTATTATTATTATTATTTAAGTAGGCTCCACATCCAGCATAGAGCCCAACATGGGGCTTGTACTCACAACCCTGAGATCAAGACCCAAGCTGAGATAAGAGTCAGATTCTTAACTAACTGGCACCTCAGCTTTATTATTTTTAAATTTACTATAGCCAATGCACCCCTTTAGTGCCTATACCAGTGTGAACTGATGACTACTCTTGATATGCCATCGGGTAGGAGGAAAAGAAATTACTTTCATTTTTTAAAAATAGTTTACCTCCATCTTAAAAAGGAACATGTTATCAATTATGTTACAAGACTGCCTTTTATGCTGCCCAGGATGCTGGCTTTATGAAGGCTTTTCCAGAAAGATGATCTATGAAAAGCATTGACTTGCTTCCAGTGAATTCCTCCAAGATGTTAGATTGGCTGATTTTGTAGCAATCAATTCTTTCTGTTTAGGAAGGTATTGGATAGAAGTAACAACCATGCCAACCCTTGTCCCTGCAGCTTCTCTAAGCCACGACATTTCTAGAGGTAGACAGAAATTATGCTTGTGATCCCCTTCCAGGAGCAAGTTAAAATGAAAATGTGTGTTCTCTTAAGTACTCTTTTCTGTTCCATTGGGTTAACTAAACCGGGGAGATGAGGCAAGATGAGCAAGGTTTAACAATCTGGGCAATAGAGTTTAAAATCACTGGAAAACAGCTGGAATAATGGAAGCTATAATCTGACATAACTATGTTTTCGTTAAGTGTGTGGTAAGTAATTTAGCGTTGCTCCAACATGTAAGCCAAAAAATATATAATTACCCTGATCTGTGCTGAGATAGTTTTGCCTCTGCCCACACCAGTCTCTCCAGCAAAAACAGAATTTCTACCCCTGAGTTAGAGACCAGACCATAGCTCTTATTCTGACACTTTGAAAAAAGACCTTTTCAAGCTTTTGTTTGAAGTAGGTTAATAACCAAAGACTTTGTGGGTTTGGAGAATCTGAACTCTTCAGATGCTTGCTCATTTTTTCCAATGGAAACCTGGCAAAAACACCCTAAAATATCTGGAAAGTTTCAATTAGTTGGACTTGTATAATCAGGAGGTAAACAATACAAACAGTTTGTGTGTGTTAATTTGAAATAATGCAGGAAGTCTTTCATTTCATGAGAGCTAAGTTGGTCTATTTTGTCTGCAGAAAATATGAGTTCTACACAAAAGGGTTTCCAAGAGCAAGTTTAGGGAATTTTGATTTTTTTCAGGCTAACAGATTTTCTCTCCCTCCAGTGTTACTCATAGCCCTCAATATGTTTATTTGCATTCAATATGCTGATTATTTCCAAGACGGGGATATGGTATTATGTGTTTCCAAATTGACTATAGATTTTGTTTTTCCCACAAAGTATCTTTTGGAATTTAGCATTCTGTAGGCCCTATTTTGAGAAACTTCTGTCTCTCTTCACTAGGGGAAAAAAAAGATAGTGTTTCTGCCACTGAGATCCCAATCCCTCTGTTCCCTTCTATCATATTGAAAATCTTCTGTGTAGAAACTTGGGTCCCCGATATTTCTGACACTACCAAAGGAGGCCACCAGATATCATCTGCCTATTTGGATAAACAGTTTATAAGATGTTCTCTGAGGAAATGAGATGCCATGGGAAAAATATGAGGTTTAAATAACATTAATGCCTTACCTGATGATTATTGCATTGTAGATACACAGTAAATATCATTTTGATACTTTCCCCAATTACCTGTTTGAAAAATAACTATTTCTTTATGTTGAAAGTGCTTCAAGCAGTACAATACCACGATCTCACTAATTATTATTCAGTGGATGTGATTTTATGAGCATCTGATAAGGAGTCCACTTTAGATGAAGAAATATTAAAATGATTTGGTAATAAGACACTCTGATCTACAAGGCAAAAGCAATCAATGGACATAACATGAGCCAATAGTATCTATGAGAATCTGCCAGTCCCAGGTAAAGAGGATGACTTCCAAGAGAGATTTGGAAATAATAGATGGCAGTTTGACTTAGCCCTCATCATCTTGAATCGATTTGAAGCTATAATTGTACAAAAATTATACAAAATCAATTCTAAAAAATCAATTTGAAGCTAAACATTTATAAGAAAAATCATGTTATTTAAAAATTATGAGTAACTTACTCAATTTGATGCATTATGTGTCCAGCTTTTCTCAAAATTTACCCTAAGCAATTTTGAAGGGTCTGTTAACCCAGTTTTACTGAGATGGGCCCATAAATATTAAGTAAAATGCCCTAAATTACGGTTATTAAGTCTGGGTAGAGTCAGGATTATGGACCTAAATCAGTCCCCAAAATCTATACCCTTTCCATCAGTAAGTGGTCTTGAAGTAACAGTACGACTTTATGCAACAAGGTATTTTTCATAGTATTTAAACAAATGTAATAGGAAGCTTCCAAATGGACTTAAAATAAGTCAAATGGCAAAAACGTGGTTTTTCATGTAACCCTTTAGGAGCATTTTGTCATACTAAGATTGTCTTACTTTAGATGGCAGAAACATGCTGTTCCTGTTCTTTTTCATTCCACCCACACTGTGGACCCTCAACACATGTTTAAAAAACAATCCACACCCAATACCCACAATGACTGGGCTTGAGAGCTTTGTTTGAGCATACTTGCCCTGCTGATGTGGGATTTCATTATCTCACAAATTTTGTTTGCTGATTAAAGGTGACCAAAGTGCCAGATATTTTTAGCTCATTATATAAAACACCCGTTAATGAAGAATCATGGTAGGTTTAAATTTGCTTCATGGTTTTTCTCACTTTTTTTTCCCTGGCCTTCACATGCATTTCCCTTTCTTTCATGTTTTTAAATCTCAGAAAAAAAAGTATTTCTCTGAATTTAAGAAACTATTTATATGACCTGAAAATTTTATTACAATTACATGAAATAAAAAGGAGAGATGAGAAATATGTACAAGAAAACAAAGGGATGTTTGTTAGTGAATCAGAAACAAATTGGGGTAAATAGAGAACGTAGACAATATTGCAGCATGTTTATAGCATGTACAATGTTGCACATTACTTCTGTCACTTTGAAAAATGGCTCTTGAAATTGGCTAATAGTGTTTCCAAATTGCTTAGTTGATTATAATTTAGTAGGCAACTAATGACAAAAAATTGCCATTTGCAATGCTTACTTAAAGCAGAAAGGAAAGGAAAGGAAAGGAAAGGAAAGGAAAGGAAAGGAAAGGAAAGGAAAGGAAAGGAAAGGAAAGGAAAGGAAAGGAAAGGAGAGGAGAGGAGAGGAGAGGAAAGGAAAGGAGAGGAGAGGAGAAGAGAGGAGAGGAGAGGGGAGGGGAGGGGAGGGGAGGGGAGGGGAGGGGAGGGAAGGGAAGGGAAGGGAAGGGAAGAAAAGGGAAGGGAAGAAAAGAGAAGGGAAGAAAGAAAGAAAGAAAGAAGAAAGAAAGAAAGAAAGAAAGAAAGAAAGAAAGAAAGAAAGAAAGAAAGAAAGAAAGAAAAGAAAGAAAAGAAAAGGAAAGAAAAAAAGAAAAGAAAAGAAAAAAAGAAAAAAAAAGAAAAGAAAAGAAAAGAAAAAGAGAAACCTGTGCAGATCAAAGCCTTTTCTCCTAGCGTAAGAGGAATGACCAAGAAGAAAATATGTTGCGTCTGCTCTCTATCAGCCTGACCTGAAAGGAACTGGTTTATAATTTCTTTAAACAGCAGGTGCCTGGGTGGCTCAGTTGGTTGAGTGTCTGCATTTGGTTCCGGTCATGAACTCGGGGTCCTGGGATCCAGTCCTGCAAGGAGCTTGGAAGGGAGTCTGCATCTTCTTCTCACTTTGCCCCTCCCCACATGCTTGCTCTCTCTCACATAAATAAATTCCTAAAAAAAATAATACTTTCTTTGGATAGAATTAAAAGCATGCAGTCTTATTTATACGTAAGTTCTAAATTAAACACATACGTAAAGTTAGGAAATGTGTATAATTTATAGAGAAGAAAATATACCCTGTGATTAAATTAAAATGGGAATGTAATATTACCCTGTCATCAATGCTGACACATTATCTCCTTTTAAAAATATTTTCCTATTTTAATTTAATATTTGAAGCCAAGGTTTAAATACAAAAATCATGTGAAAAGATCAGATACAGAGTTCATTCTTACCTGTGTCACTATGGGACTAAGATTGGACAAACATATGCAGTACCCAAATAATGCAGACTGCTTCAGTCAAGATTTTCAGTTCTCTCCTGCAAAATATTTCACAACTAGTTAGTGGTAACAAATTTAAGAGATGTTGGTTTTATTCTCTACTTGTACTTCTTCTCTAGTGAAGGTGTTGATGTTCTTGAAACATCTCCTTTGTGGAAGTGTTTCTTCTTACCTTTTTTTAAAAAAATAGGTTTTTTTAAAGTTTTAATTTAAATTGTAGTTAGTTAAAATATAATAAAATATCAGTTTCAGGAGTGGAATTTAGTGATTCATCACTAACGTAGAACACCCAGTGCTCATCCCAACAAGTGCCCTCCTTAATCTCCATCACCCATTTAGCCCATTCCCCCCACTCACCTCCTCTCCAGCAAGGCTCAGTTTGCTCTCTATCCTTAAGAGTCTGTTATGGTTTGTTTCCCTCTCTCCTTTATCCTCCTTTCCATATGTTTATCTGTTTTGTTTCTTAAATTCCACATATAAGTGAAATTATATGGCATGTGTTTTTCTCTGATTGACGTTTCACTTAGCATAATATGTTCTACTTCCATCCATGTTGTTGCAAGTGTCAAGATTTCATCCTTTTAGATGGCTAAGTAATATTCCATTGTGTATAAATATCATCTCTTCTTTATCCATTCATCAGTTGATGGATGTTTGGGCTCTTTCCATAATTTGGCTGCTGTTGATAATACCCTCTAAACATCAGGGTGCCTGTCCTCCTTCAAATCAGCATTTTTGCATCCTTTGGGTAAATACCTACTAGTGCAATTGCTGAGTTGTACAGTAGTTCTATATTTAGCTTTCTGAGGAACTTCCATACTGTTTTCCTGAGTGGCTACACCAGTTTGCATTTTCTCTACCTTCTTGATTTGTACGAGGATCAGCATAGAGAGGACTTCATCTTCAAGATCCCACTCAAGAGCTTACGCACACACTCATCTGCAATCATTAAAGAACTCCTGTACCTGGCTAAGTCTTCTTCTTTTCCCCATTCATCTATCCTTTCAAGGACCATGGGGATGAACCACTCTACATCTTCACCAGTGATTTCTGCTTTTACTCCATCCTAGTCACCCACAATCACACTATAGACATCGTCTGTTTCAAGTCTCTTCCACTTCTGATGTCTTCAACACCTACATCCCTCTCTCTGTCAATAGCTTTGTATCCTTCCAACTCTTTCATGTTTTTACTCACCTATGCCTGTTCTTTGTCCTTATTGAGGCTACTGTATTTTTGCTTCTTCTTTCCTTTCAGTTAGTTAATTCCCTACCAGATTTGCTCTTTATGTAAAAATAAAACCAACACTTAATTATGCATAACTTTTAATATTTTAGTTGCTAGCACTTGCAAATCCTATATTCCTTATTCTTCTGTCCAAGGATACTATAATTCTGATTTAATTTGAATTTCTACATTTTCTTTCCTTTTAAAAAATATCTGGACAGATGATCTCTGGAAAACAAGTCATACAAGAAGGTGGATTGATCATATTACAAATCTCTGGTCTCTAACATTTTACTGAAATGTTATTTATTATGTTATTTTACTGGCATTAAACTCTTCAATATATTTAAGTCCTTATCTCAATTGACTTACCATTAACTTAAAATGGTAATGTTCTTTAGAATCCTCTTCTTGGGTGACTTTTTCTGTCTACTTTCTCTAGGTAAACTCATTGACTCTCATAGCTTAACTGTTAAATATATAAGCTTCCAAATATATCTTCCTTCCTTGGAGCTACAGTTCTATATATTAATCTATCCACTAGACAGTCCTTCTTGAATGGACTTCCATGTTCCAAATGAAACATACAATCTTCTCTCTAACTCCATTATTTCTAGTATTTCCTATAACTACATTACTAGTTAACTGAGTAGATTAATGAAACCCTGTTTACTGC
This sequence comes from Canis aureus, assembly GCF_053574225.1. Lineage (NCBI taxonomy): Eukaryota > Metazoa > Chordata > Mammalia > Carnivora > Canidae > Canis > Canis aureus. The sequence continues at coordinate 19,855,233 of NC_135619.1, forward strand.
ATGTGGTCTTGAAAACTCTAGCCCACATTCCTCTCCATTCTTAGAACCTTTTTTTTGTTAATGTCAATGTTCTTTACTTTACAGTGACTACCATTTAATCCCAGATTTGATCATTTATTATTTCTAAATAATGTTATTATATATACATGTAAAATTATTTGCTAAATGCTTTATATGTTAAAATCCTAGCTCTCAGGACACCAGGGTGGCTCAGCTGGTTAAGCATCTTCCTCCAGCTGAGGTCATGATCCCAGAGTCTTGGGATTGAATATTGCATCAGGCTCCCTGCTCAGTGGGGAGTCTGCTTTTCCCTTTCCCTCTCTCCCTCCTACCACTCATGCTCTCTGTCTCATAAATAAATAAATAAATAAATAAATAAATAAATAAATAAACAAAATCTTTTTAAAAAGATTCTGGATCTCTCCTAAAGTACTACAGTTTGAGAATTAAATTCTCAAGCTTAGCTAGCAACTATGTCAAAAATTAATTTTATTTTCTGTAGAATTAGAGATTTCGTTAGTGCTTTATAAGTATTTTCTTATAAGAAATGAAATGTATTAATGGCTCAAAAAATAGTGATGAACTTTGATAAATCAAACAAATCTGTTTCTGGACAACTGAAGGTATGTCATTGAGATACAGGTTTGTAATATATGGATCAAAATTTATTTATTCATTTGTACATTCTTTGATTATTAAAAAAAGAAAAAATACTCAGAGCTTAGCAAATAACTTTTTTTTAAAACTTTAAAGACTAAGGTAGGAAAGATTTTGGCTCACCAGAGTTCCCTCAATGAATTGTCATGACAATTCCATCTCATTCCCTCTGTTCCCATATTTTTTCCACAATACCATGAGACACACAAAGATAATAGTTTCTACCACAATCTACATGGAAGCATATCTTGCAATTTTTAGTAAATGACAAGAGTAAGAAGGACTCAATCAACCTCCTATAATCAGAGTTTTAAAGATACGTGCATAAGCTACTTTTATCTTCTAGCAAGAAGAAAAGTGTTGTTAATTACATTCATTTTCTTGCTAGTGCTTCCAAATAATGTTTGAGAACTTGGTAGTGAAAGAATATATACTGCTATGGCACATTTAAGTAGCAAACATGTAGCTTCAATTTACCTGAATTGGGATGAGTAGAGGGATGAGAATAAGAATATTCATTCATAATCCAGCTATTCATTGGGTTGGTCATAAATAACTACCCAATATTTTAGGGTTTTTTTCTTATTTCCCTCGTTGTACTTTCTTTGAATTGTGATAAAACTTTTATGAGTTTTAGATATTGTTCCAAAATACTCTCTTGTCTATGAAAAACCATTTGTGTTTAATTCCCTGCATTGATTGTGTGTGTGTGTGTTGTTTTTATTTCTCAACAACTGTTCGTTAGCTTTCTTAGCTGCACTAATTTATTCCCTAGAGCACAATAGTAGCATTTTCAAAATCTCAGAATAAGGGGTAGAGCTTGGAGTTGGATCTGAGAGAAAGAATTTAACAGTGGCCTATGTTACTACAATGTGGAGAAAGTAGCATTCCTAACCCCTATAGTTAACAGCATGTGATTTTTTACCTTAATGATGCTGGCATTTTCAGAGACTTTAAGTCTGTAACATTCACTTCACAAACTTTCTCTTCCTAGGTACATGCCTCTCCACTGTTACTCATTTGAAAAAAAATAAGATCCAAAACAATTATGACAACCACAGAGTACGATGTATTGCAGGACCACAATTTTCCTTACAAAATGTTTTATTATTTTATTGGTAATACAAATTCTATTGCTTTACTGTAAATGATTATATATTAGTAGTAGCAGTAAGTGCTCATCATATTATAAATTCTTTGAAGATAAGCATTGGTTTATTTATATTTATAGTATAGTACTTAATCTCAATTCTGTGTTCCTCCTGCACTGGGTTTTTGGCTCATTAATTATAATTTTCTTTTATGATTGTTAATTAGTTAAGGATAAATTTCTTCTTACATTATAAGAAGGAACTGGACAGTCAGTTCCAGCTCAGCAGAAAGGGCTAAACTAGGGAAAATAGAAGAAAAGCCTATCACAGCCATGAAGGAACTATGTAGCTGGAATAGTGAGGCATTTTGGGAAAAAAAGGACCAATATTTTTAGAGGACTTCTATTAATATTTCTCGTTAGCATAGTGTGAACCCCTTGGGTGTAAGAATAGCTACAGGAAAGACTACAGTTCAGAACTGCAGTTGAATATGTCTATGAGGTCCAGCAATAAATGAAGTCTGCTTATATTTGCCTGTTTACATGTCTATATTTCTTCTAGACTATAAGCTACTTCTAGGAGCTGTCTTTTCATCTGCACATCTTCTGTACTTACTCCAAATGTCTGACACTCAGTTCTTTTTCCACAAGTGTTATTTGAGGCAGTGTAAATTCTCAGAATGCCTGGCTATTTATGTGGAATCTTTTCTTTGTTAAAACCAGGTCATATTGCCATAGCTATGCTTGTGCGAGTATGTGTACATGTGTGTGTGAGCATGTTCATCTGCAAACATCTACTGAAATGCCAAGAATGTAGACAATCTCCTAACTCTAACAGAGTCTGCAATCTATGGTTCTACTACCTTTCACTCTCCTTCACCTCTTTCCTGATCACTCCCCCTTGCCACACCTGAATTCCATAGTCAGTCATTATGATCACATCCTTCCAAACTCCCTCAATTCCATTGATTTCTCCCTGTTTGTGCCTGTGTGACTAAACCACAAGCTTGGTGAAAGCCATCTCCCTGCCCACTCCATGACTCCACCGTCACAGTTGAATGAAGTTGCAGTAAAGCACATCATTAGACAAATTAATATATTTTTAAGTTCTAACAACTCAAGAGGGTTCCTCACACTGTTGGCACTCATTCTCTACTGCTTCATGGCATTCACTTTTCTGCTTTCCTGGATAACTATTTCACTTTTTCTCCTCTCTCATAAAACTCCAAAATAGCTCTTTCGATCCTCACTCTCAGCTGGAGGCCATATTACCAACTTCCTAAGAAAATTGAAGCATTCAGAAGAGCACTTGTACAAGCTGTTGCACACCTATCTTTATTCAATGCTTGAGACATTTACTTTTACTGTGGATGAACCATTCATGCTCCTTGCTAAAGCTCAGACCTTGCGTGGCCCCTTATCACTTCACTCAGGAAAATTACTTCCTCTATATCACATTGTCTCTGTTCCCTAGGATCATTCTCATTAGCATACAAACAAGCTGTTATTGTTTGTTATTAACAAAGCTGTTATTTTCCCCATCTTAAAAATATCCTTAAAATAATCCTCTCCTGATTCTACTTTTCCCTCCACTACCTCTCCATTTCTCTGCTCCGTTTTACAAAACAAAAATAAAAACAAAAACAAAAACACCTCCTTGACATGTTAGTGCCCCTTGATGGGATGGACCCAATTTAATTCCTCCCCTGCTCTCTTAAACCACATCAATCAGGTTTTTTCCTCCACCGCTCCACTGAAAATAATCTTGTCAAAGTCATAGATGACTTACTTAAAGTAAGTTTCTAGTCCTCACGTTCTTTCATCTTTGATTTGCCTTGAAACATGTGGTTCACTTGACTTGCAAGACCCTCTACTTTCCTGCTTTTCCTGGTATAGCACTGGCTCTTTCTTTTCTATTTCTTTTCCTGGTTCTGCTTCATCTCTGACTTTTACCATCACTCATTTCCTTGGTGGTCTTCAGACTCACGGCTTTGAGTACTTCACATGCCAATGACATCCAAATTTATACTCTCCAGGCCCAGCCTCTCTTCTGAACACCCAACCCCCAAATCCAATTCCTGCTGACATTGCAGTGTGAATGTCTAAAACACATTACAAAAATAACATATTCAAAATGGAATTTCTGATATTCTTTCTAATCAATAGGCTGTAATATTTTCTGTCTTAGTTCATAGAGGTTCTTGCTCAAATTTCTTGGGCACAAGACATTGACATGATTGCAATTCTTCCCTTTCTCTCATACTCTACTCCCAATTTGTCAGCAAATGCTGTCAGCTATACTTTCAAAACATACTCAGAATGTGACCACTTTTTGCTACCTCCACTCCTACCACTCTGGTCCAAATCGCCATGATAGGTTTCATGGATTACTAGAGTAGCCTCCTAAATTATCTCTGCTCCCATTTTTGCCCTTCTTCAGACAGTTTTCAACACAGCAGTCAAAATGACCATTTAAAAATGTGTTATTTCTCTGTTCAAAAATCTCTCTGCTATGGTCATAAATGAAAACCAAGGCCCTTACAATGGCTTAGAAGGTCTTACACCTTCTGTCCCATTTCTTACCCCACAACAGATCTCACACACTACCTTCTTCCATGTTTATTTCACTCTAACCATCAGGACTCACCTCTTTGCTCTTCCTAGAACACAACAGAGTTCTGTCTCTGAACCTTTACACTTAAAATTACTACTTCTAAGGACATTCTTCTTCACATCCTCTACTTGGTTTGCTCCCTCATTTCTTCTAATTACCTTGTTAGAGAGGTTTCACCTGACTCCTTTATGTGAACTGCCTTCTCCACACTCCCTGTCCGTCTTTTCTCTACATTATTTGTCACCTTATGATATACCATGTACTTCTCTTATTCATTTTATTTTTGCTTATTTTTGCCCCAAATATAAGCACTATGAAGATAAGAGATTGATGTTTAATGAATATTTGTTGAATGAAGAAATTAAAGAAAAAGATGACAAATAGCAACAATGAAGAGGGGGAAACAGGCTAATTCCCTGAATACTTAAAAACAGAAGGTAAGAATGAATAGGGAAATACTTGTGGCAGAGAATTGATCTTGACTAGCAGGAAACTCATTTTAGAGAAGTAAAAGCAAAACAAAACAAAACAAAACAAAAAACCCAAAACCATTTAGTTTGCAGGACGCCTGAGTGGCTAAGTGGTTGAGCATCTGCCTTCTGCTCAGAGCATGATCCCAGGGTCCTGGAATTGAGTCCTGCATCAGGTTTCCCACAGGGAGCCTGCTTTTCCTTCTGCCTATGTCTCTGCCTCTGTGTGTCTCTCATGAGTGAATAACTAAAATTTTTTTTTTTAAATATCACTCAGAAAAAAAAATATATCACTCAGTTTGTAATTTTCCCCCTAAGTGGAAATGTTTCAGAGGGTAGGGTTAATTATAAAGCCAGAGGCATTTCCAAACAGCAGATTTTTACCACTCTTTACAACCAACATGAAAGCAAAGTGAACCGTATTAACTGATATAGTGATATAAATAAATAAATAAATAAATAAATAAATAAATAAATAAATAAATGTTGTAGACTGAACAAAAATTAATGAATAGTCAGTGAAAGGGTTCATTTGGTATCCTTTTCTGGTTTCGGAAAGAAATATAATAAGCAAGTTAGACACACAATTTTCTATATGCTAGCAAACCTCTGAGCACAATTCTGCTTGCATTCCTTGATTTTTAAATTTTCTTTTAAAAACACTCAAAATATAATTACAATGAGCAAATTTGGGGGCCAGTTTCTTTTCCTCCATAGTCTTACCCTAGGACTTGAGAAGTCTTCCCTTTCTTTCAATCAGACTTCAACTCTTAGGTATAAAATTATGATAAAGACAAAAATACCACTCTGAAAGCATCTCTACAAGGCTTATAAAAGTAAAATTTCAACAAAATTCAAGTATTTATTGGAATACCCCTGACGGGATCGATGGAAATATTATTCAGGCCTCAATATCTTTGGTTGCCTAAAAGCGTAATGACTTCACTGCTCATCTCAGTTTGACAACAAATGTGTTTGTATTAGTGAAAGACTTTCCCGTGGGTCTCCTTTATGAACAAAAATATGCATTTTTAAGCATGACGTAGTCACAACAGTGTTCTAGCTTTAGCAATTTTCATGGGGCCTGCATACAGGGCAGACTGAACTTTCCTTAAACTATTAAGTTTTTATGTTTTATTTTATAAATGTTGGTAATATAAAAACTTGGCCTAAGAATTGTCATAACAATAATGAAGTTTCACTTTTAACTAAATCTTACGTAGCATTTATTTTCATGACATCAATGCATTTTAGCCTCAATACCATACTCTGTATATCTAGGAAGGATGAATCAAGGATTTTAGAGGTCTTAGCAATAGAAAATATCATCCTATCAAAGAACTACAGTTCAACTTAATGTAAAACATTTTATTTATATTCACTGAGAAATGATCATGTACAAAATACGTTGCTAGCAATCTATGATAGTGTCAATATTTTGGAACTTCACAATTTTACCTGATCCATGTCTGCATGCATAAAAGAAAATCAGAATTCTGCCTCACACCATAATGAAATAAATAGTACCAGACTCTCCCTCCTGCCATGAGAAACTATAAAACCGGACAAAATATATGAGACAATTGCTTTTTAGGCATTAAACACAGTCCTCCCAAGACTGCTATCATTGAGCAAAACAAATAACACAAGATGAGCATCATATTTGTCTGGCCTCCTGCCTAGGGCATTTTCCAGAGCACAGCTCAGGGCGGTGGGCCCACACAGAGGCTGCTGGTCTCATTGAATGTGGGAGGCAGATATGAAAGTCTGAAAATGCAAAAGCTTCTGGAATAGAGTCCTGGAGAGGAAGTGTCTATGTGGAAGTGGTACCCCATAAATCCACACAAGAGGTCCTTAGCTGAAAGTTTGGCTGCACATGTGTAGGGAGAGATACTACAGGGCTTAAGAGAGAGTAGATGCTGTGGGATTGACAGTTGCCCACAACAGAGATGCAAAAGGTCTAAAAGTGCCAGGAGATATTTGAATGCTTATCTAGCCTCACTCATTTAGTTAGAATTCACAAAAGGCTACATCCAAGGAATAAGAACTACTCTAGAGTAAAGGGATAAGCTCCAGAACTAATGAAAAAAGAAAAGAAAAAGAAATATAAATAGACCAGTGAGTCCTAATAAAAAGTAAAACCAAGCCCAAAAGAAGCAAAAGGACATAACAAAATGTAATGCTCTTTCGAAGAAGACAATATGATAAAGACAAAATAATTATTACAAGTTCCACTAACTATAAAAAGATAATTACTAGATTTATGAAACCGCAGGAAAAAATGTAAACTGAAATCAAAACAAATGAAGTCAACAGAAACTGATGACCCAAATATTGGAAGTGTCAGACAAGAATTTTAAAAGAGCTTTGATCAGGTTCAAGGACACAAAAGAAAATAAGCACAAGGAATAAACAAATAAGAAAAATCAGCAAAGAAATACAAACTGTAAAGAATTCAATTTCTAGAACTTAGAAGCCTGTATCTCAAAAGAAAACTTCATTGGATTGGTTTAACAACAAACTGGAGACTGTAAAGAATAGGTAAGTGAACTTGAAGACAGATCAATAGAAATTACCCAATATGAAATATTTAGAGAAAAAAGACTTGCAAAAAAATGAACACACACTTAGGGACTTGCAGACAATAGCAAGCAGTATAACAAATGAGTGATTGTAGCCCCAGAAGGAAAAGATAAAGTTAATGAAGGAGAAGATATCAATGAATAATGACCAAACATTTCCTAAATTTGGTAAGAACATCAACCTAAAGATCCAAACAACCTAGGAAACCACAAGCAAGATAAACATAAAACTATCCACATCAAGGTACATCATAATCAAATTGCTGATAAAGAGAAAATATTAAAAGTACTCATAGAAAAAGTATACGTTACATACAGGAAAATAAGGTTGTAAATGATGGCTGAGCTCTCATCACAAAATGAAAGCCAGAAGAAAGTAGAATGATATTTTTAAAAAGCTGAAAGGAAGAAAGAAAAACAAAAAACAAAAAACAAAAAACAAAAAACCACCATCAGCCAGAATTCTTGTCCTTCACAGTGAGACTAAAATAAAGGCATTTTCAGACAGGTGAAAACAACAAAAATTCATCTCAACACACCTGCACTATGAGAAACACTAAGGCTAATGGGAAATGATACCATGTGGAATCATGAATCAGTAAGAAGAAATGCAGAGCATTAAAGTGGTAAATATGTGGATGAATATAGTTATGTCTCCCTCTTAATTCCTTTAAAAGATTGCTAACTACTTAAAATTAAAATAAAAACATTGATTTGGTCAGATTTATAATGTATGGAGAGGTAAAATATATGGTAACAATTGCACAGAGAACTGGGGAATAAATGGAGTTTTACTCTGGTAGGATTCTCACGTATTACATGAAGTGAGGTGGTATTAGTTCGAAGAACACTGTATCGTGTTATGAACGCACAGTCTCTAGTGGAAGAACTAAAAATTGGCACTACAAAGAGCTTCATTAAGAGTCACATTTTTGACCTAACAAATCTGCCTCAAGATTTTCTTGAAGATACAGTCTGGCAAGTGAAATCAGGGGGACTCAGTGAAGAGATTAGGTTGAACCAGGTACCATCATAGTTGTGCTTTATCCCGAAATAGCTGATAGGGGTTCCTGGTCTCAAATTATGGATTGCTTTCTTTTATACAAAAATGGATTTTACTTTACTTATTGATTTTATTTTACTTATTGATTTCTGCTCACTGCCCTTCTGCTTGATTCCTGAGAATGAAAACTATGTCCAAAACAACTTAGAATGAGCAAACAAAAAAAGAATTGTTGACAAATGATTTCTTTAATCCTCACGTCATGATCTGAGGGAAGACCAAACACAGGACTCTAGATGGAAGTTGAATAATACAGTGAATGTCTATTATCTTCAAGGATTGCACCTCCATTGTAGGAGACACACATGTTCTAGGTAACCATGGATTTAACGCTATTGTTAGGCTTAGAAGAATCAGGGGAACGATAATCTTTTCTCTTTCTGTAGTGGTTTTCCTAACACCTGAAATATTGTATACTTTAGTTGCATAATAGTGTTTTATATTCCTTAGCTATTTGTAATAGCATCAAGGTTCACCTTTTGAAGTGCTGTGCTTGTTGAAAGAATGCAAGCCTGGGAACCTACAACATCAAAAGAAGTTCTGATAGATGTATTTAACTCTGGCCTTTTATTCACATTCTTTTATGTTTTCATTTCAAGCCATTCCTTCATTTTTCCAGTGGTAATGAGAGAGATGAGTGGTTAGAATAATTCTGTTAGTCGAACGAATAAGCTTACATCTGCCTTTGAGAGCAGTTTTAATCTTCCTTTGTACTGAGGTAAATCAGATGCCTGTCAAGTCATGAAATGTTTTACAAATTCATTCATTTTCTACCTCGTAGAATATGCATTGGTTTAAGCAACAAACCCTCACTTTAGGAAACTATGTCCTTCTGATGTCCAATAAATCCTTGAATGCATTGTCACTGAAGGCATAGAGCTAGAATGCTTTAGAGCAGTAGTCTTCCAGAGAGTTTCCCACTGATAAAATAAAAACTTTTGTTCGCTGTAGGAACAAGAGAAGTTGAAAGACTCATGTTCCTCAAAAAGAACAAATAAAACTATGTTTCCTAGACCAAGGCGTTTGAGGCTACTATATTGTGCAGAACACACCAAAAACAAAGGGATTCATTTTCTCTTTTTTTAATCCAACACAAGGACATTTTATAGTGCCTGGACTCTGACCTCAAGGATAACCCCTCCATTTTAGGAGATACACATGAATACTTATAACACAATGTGAAAATTCAGTCATTAATATAAATCCCTGTGTAGTAAAGAATTTAACCTTGCCCAAAGAGAGATTTGGCCTTTGCCTTTGGCTTTCTGGAAATACTCTCTAAACCAGTGTAATGTCATGCCTGATGGCGGTATCTTTGTTTGCCTGCTGGCCTTGAGCATGTCAGATAAATAACAATATAATTTAGAGTAGAGGTTTTGGGACACACAATGTTAGCCCAGTTTCCTGATGAGCAGAAGATGGAGATTAGCCATTGGTCAGTCAACTAGACTTATGTGATGGAGCCCCAGTAAAAACTCTGGTTGCCAGACTTGAATGAGCTTCCCTAACTGTCAATAGTCCATGCTTATCAACAGACATCAATGATGGAAAAGTAAAGCTGCCCATGATTCAGTGTGGAGAGGACAACTCAAAGCTGTGAGTCTGATACTTTCCTGGGCTTTGTTCTAGATACTTCTTCTCTAGGTTAATTTTAACCTATATTCTGTTCCTGTAACCATAACTGTGATTATAACAAATTTCCATAAGTTCTGTGAGTCTTTCAAATGGGTTATCAAAACTTGCAATTCATTTCAGAAGTAAGGGTGGTCTTGTAGACTGTGCTCCCTCTAATACTGCATCCCCTATATTTCAATGTCTTCTAGAATCTTCATTTGGCTCTGACTTAATTTTGGTTTTCTCATAAGAATATTTCTCTCCTGGAAGCCCTCTCAAATAATTATTGTTTCTCTTCTTTCCTCTAACTTCTAGACTTAGATTTGGGATAGGTGTTCTTTAGTCTCCTCATTGCTATTCTGGAACTTTCTCCTACTTGCTTCAAGAAATATCACTTTCTACTACTACCCACTACCCTTCAAATGTGATCATTTATCCCTGCTATGTTCCATATTATCTTCCCTTATAATTATCTTCTGGCCCTGTAACTACTTACTTTACCTGTCTCATGAAAGTGTGACTTTTGTCACAAAATTCAGACTCCAATCTGCACCAACCCAGACCACTGTCCAGATGAGACCCCTGTCCAATCCAGGACTTCCCCACCCTGAGCTGACCTTCCCATAGACTTAAGACCATTTCCTGTAATATGATATTTATTGAATTCTTTGAGGTAATTTGATCACATGACATGTCAAAACTTCAGTTTTATATAATCCTGCATATTTTGACTTTTTAGTCATTTCATAAGATATATCAGTAGTCAAAGACCATTCCTGGGAAAGTCTTTATGATCCATTCACTCTGTTCACTATGCTTCAAATAATTTTTAAACCCCAAAAGTTTATTTGTGATTTAAAGATAAAAGGCACCACCTCTGCCTTGAGTAAGATCACTGTCCAATTGGGCAACAGGGCAGAAATATAACTATACATTGTATCACAATGTGATACATACTAGACTAAAGCTGCTGGAGCACAAAGGAGGGAGTTGTGATTGGACCTAAAGGTGCTGGGGAAGTCAAAATGCTACATAGAGTCACAGGAAATCAAGGAAGGATAAGATTGTGGCCTTCAGCTTCAAGAGAACACTTAGTCCCACCAATTGGAGCACAACTGGAGGAAAAAGAAGCTGAAGGGGGAGAGCGAATGAAATCACATCAGTCTTTTATTTCAGAAAATGGAGCCTGAAGCTTGAGAAGAAGGTGTGGAATGGAAATGAGAGCTGGGTTCAAGGGTGAGAGGTGCTGTCATTTAGGAAGATGAATGTGGTTCTTGGTAGCCCCAGACCGCAAAATTTGGAAATTAAGATAAAATTTTTCCAGATGATTAAAAATCTGGTATTTTTTATAGAGTATCCTGCAATGCAATGGCTGCTTCAGGAGGAAATGAGTCCTCTTTCACCAGAGAGGCACAGGAATAGTCAGACTTGACTTTCCAAGGACGTTGCACAGAGTATCAAATAATCATTTGGTGATTGGACTGGAGGGTTTTTAAAGCACCTTATCTTTCTGAGGTTCTATACTCCCATGCCTCTCCTGGCTCTCTGTCATCTGGCACAACACAGGAAATAAATGAGGGTGGGGACTATTGCTCTTCCAGAGGTGACATGCTGAGTTTGCCTGGCCTTTTCTACTGGTCTTTCCTCTGTGGCATTTCTTGCCTAATCTACACAGAGCATATGCAATCAGCAAATTTAAAATGTAGAGTTATTTTGGTACAGTGGAAGAAAATGTCAGCATAAGTAAGATAGAGTAGGTAGGTTTTAAGTTCATAGTCTAACATTATTTAATTAGCATGGCAGGGATTTAAAGAATTAAACAGCCTCTTGCAGACAATCCCTTTTCACTGTCTCCTGTTCACTTGGCTCTTCTTTGGCATCACCAGAGTATTGAGTTCTGACAACAGGATCCTCTCTAAGGAGAGAATGGATTTATTAAAAATAATACAAGCAGATATTTTATATAAAATATTTTTAAAAATCAAAGAAATACTTTTAAAAATCTCACTCTCTTCACAGAATTGTAATATATTTGTAGAATATTCTTATTTTATTAGTCTCTTAGGGCTGCTCTAACAAGTTATTACCATTTGGTGGCTTAAAAACACAAACATTTATTCTCTCACAGTTCTGGAGGCCAGAGGTTTGAAATTAAGGTATTTCAGGGCAATGCTCCCTCCAAAGCCTAAAAGGGAGACTCTACTTTTGTCTTTTCCAACTTCTGGTGGTTCCTGGTGTTCTTTGGCTTGTAGCAGCATCATTTCAGCCTCTGATTCTGTCTTTGTATGGCCTTCTGGCCTATATGTATCTCTCTCTGTCCTCACCTCTCCTTATAAGGACACCAGTCATTGGATTTAGGACTCACCCTAAATCTAGAATGATTTCCTCTTGAGGATCCTTAACAAATTATATCTACAAAGACTCTATTTCTAAATAAGGTCATATTGTGAAGTTCTGGGTGAACATCAACTTTTCGGGGGGCATTGTTCAACCTACTATTCTTGCAATAAATGCAACTAGGCTTCACACTGAGGATCTCAAATTTCTTTCTCAAGAGCATCTCATTTTTTCAGGGCTCCCATTGCTACTCTTAACCATTATTCTGTTATTCCTCCATGTTTATATGAAAAACATATCCTCCTTTGGGATGTGTATTCTTGGCTTTTCATCCCCTCTCCTTTCTCAGTTATTAAAAGAGAAATTTCCAAAGTGGATCTAAAATACCAATGAAAGAATTAGCTACATGCTATTTGTCAGAGTAGGGTGGTTTGGAACTGTGTGAATTTAACTGAGCTGGGATTATGTGGCTCTACATTCTTCAGCAAAGTGGGCAGAAATAAAGAAGCAGTCATTGCTCTCTGAAGGTCCTAGAGGTTATATTCAGGGTGAGAAGAGGCAGTGGCAGTGCCTACACTGATCCACTATTCTTACAGAGATTCTGCAGAGTCCACTCTGGTAACTACATGGATGTATTTTCAGGAGGCCTGATTACTAACTTTTCCAATTGCCTCCAACTCTCTCTCTCTCAGACTCTTAAATTCCCAGCTTCTCCCACCATTGTGTAAGATATAATTGCTACGATACACTCCTTACTTGATAGTACTTAAAGAGGTTCTATTCCCCTGGTTAAATCTTAACTGATATAGACAGAATTACTGCATTTCTCACTAGAATGTAGATTACATAAAGCAGATTTCTTTTTTATCTTTTTGATCACTGCTGTGACCCTAGAGTAGTTCCTGGCATATACTAACTGATCAGAACATTTTTGTTGAACAAATTTATAAGTAATAAGCAGCAGATTTGAGAAGGTGGAGATGCAATTTTGAGTTAGAGGTGCATGTCCACCATCTAAAGTGAAGGCATCTGGTAAGTAGCCAGTAATCAGGACAGGCCTAGAGTGGGGATACATATATGTGAGTCATCAACCTAGAGGAGGAGTTGTGGCTGTGATAATGTGTGAGGTTGCTCTTGAAGAGTACAGAGTATGTTAGTTGAGGATAGAATCTGGGGAAACATCAACTTAAGTGGTGGGTAGAGAGGTAAGAAGAAAATTGGATAAGAGAATGTCAGGAAAACAAAGGTAGAAGATTCACTGAGGAAAGAATATCAACATTATCATATGCAACTGGAAAGTTGGTAAGAGAAGGCCGGGAATGTTTTCATTGTGTTTAGCAACAAGAGTAGCAACAAGAGAACAGCCATGACCTTAACAAGAACAGTTTGATAACAGAAAGTGAGATAACAAATGTTGATTTTTTTTTTTTTTTTTTTTTTTTAGAGGGCTGGCCCTGAGTGGAAGGAAGGAAATACAGTGATAAATAAAGAAGGGTCAATAAAGGATTTTTTTAAGTGAAAAGTACAATTTTTTAAAAAAGCACATGCATTTTTGTGTATGTCTCTGTGTGTGTTGTGTTGTGTATATGTGTGTGTAATTGTATGTTGCATCTAATGGAACACAGACAACACTGAATGAGATCTGTTATTTACTAGCTGGGAAATGCTGGGCAAGTTACAAAATCCTTTCACGCCTCAGTTTCTTCACATGTTCAGTGCAGTGGTGTCCTGGCCTCATGCTCATAATTTTTCATAAAATTAAATAATATCTAATTTAATTAAACAAAAAATTATCAAAATTAAATAAGATACGATCCTTGGCACCACATCAAATATACCAGGTCAATAAATGTCAACTGATAAGATATTTGCTGATGCTAAGGGGAAGGGGAAGCAAAAGTCAACTGTAGCAGAGGGAATGGGGATGACTTGTGAAGGAAGTTTCCTGAGAGAGCTGGAAAGCAACAGATTTAGAGCAAAGGGGACAATTTGCCTTAAAAAGGACTATGTTTTCCACCAAGATGAGAGGGAGAGAGGGAGGGAAAGATTAGCTTGGATGTTAATAGGTTTTAGAAGTAGAGTTAATTAAAGTGGGGGAGTTTCTGCTTCATGGATGAACTCTATTTTTCATGTGAAGTGAGATCAGAAGTCCAACCACTGGGATCCCTGGGTGGCTCAGTGGTTTGGCTTCTGACTTTGGCCCAGGGTGTGATCCTGGAGTCCCGGCATTGAATCCCGCATCGGGCTCCCGGCATGGAGCCTGCTTCTTCCTGTACCTGTGTCTCTGCCTCTGTGTGTGTGTGTGTGTGTGTGTGTGTGTGTCTATCATGAATAAATAAATAAATCTTAAAAAAAAAAAAGAAGTCTAACCACTGATGGTTAAAGAAAGACAGAATGAAGTATGGTACTTAAAAAAAGTAGTGCTGATTTGAAGTTATAGGGAATAGGAAAGGGGACTGTATAGGGACAGACCAACTCTTTGTCAGGCAAGTTCATGAGCCCAATTGAAGATGAAAAGCAATTTTTAGTAGTAGTAATCTCATGCTGTTGTAGAATTTCTCTAGTTGCCACTCAACAGCTTGGGTTGAGAGATGGAGAACACAGATAGGATGGGTTGGGGCTGGGATTTTGCTGGGCAATAGGAGAAGGTGAAGGGGACAGCAAGGAAATTGACAATACCAGCAAGCTAGTGTCTGAAGTGATGAATCCTGGGTCTAGTAAGAAAATGAAGTCTGTGAAGTCATGAGGGGCTAATGTTTGGGAGTTCTGAAGCCTGAAAAACGTGTATAGAAGTACTAGGAAATGAGCTGTGGAGAAGCCGAGGCTTGTGGTTAGAGCATGAGTTTTTCAAAGTTGGCGAGAAACTTTCCCTGCCATTCCTGGTGCTTCCTTTCCCCCAGGATTGTGCCAAATTTCAGAGCTATTTCGCACTTAGTGTTGAAGTCTCTGGAGACTTTTCCAGTCATTGGTCATTTGTCTACATTGGTTATAGCTCATATTCATGGACCTGCTTTCATGGTCCATGCCTCTACTACTTCCATGTCTTGTTTCAGGTACAGAATTCTTAGGTGATACTGGGTACCCTAGGTCTAAACTCAGGCCTCCCTGCTGCAGTATGTATCCATTAGCTTCAAGGGCTTGCCGTGTTCTTGCCAGAAAGCAAAGCCCAGATACCCTCTATCCTTGGAACCCACCAACCTCTTCCTTACCCTAACCCCATCATGTCTCCAGGGAGCTCTTTCTAATTTTTTTTTTTTTTTATGATAGTCACACACACACACACAGAGAGAGAGAGAGAGAGAGAGAGGCAGAGACACAGGCAGAAGGAGAAGCAGGCTCCATGCACCGGGAGCCCGACGTGGGATTCGATCCCGGGTCTCCAGGATCGCGCCCTGGGCCAAAGGCAGGCGCCAAACTGCTGCGCCACCCAGGGATCCCAAGGGAGCTCTTTCTATTTCACAGAAATATGTCTTCTCAAACAGTGTTCTCTCAGTGGGCTTAGGCCTTACAGAAAAAAGGTCACAAAGTCAGCCACCACTGCATTGAGACAAGGACCAAATAGTTTGTTGCCTGCTGAGCTAAGGAGCTAAAGGCATAATAAAACATTAGTTCAAATCTAAAAAAAAAAAAAATAAATAAAAAAAAATACACAGTATCTGAAAGGGCATGCTTAGTTTGTCTATTATATTATCCATGTATATTCACTCAAAAGTATGAGAAAGTTCATTTATTAGGAGAAATGACTGTCATTTGTATGCAGAAAATCATGTCTAAAAGTGACAGAAATACAGTGGGTATGCTAGAGCCAGCACCAGTGGTCTTGTTATCCTTTTTTAGTTCTAGGGGGAAACAATTAACAAAATGGTTGGTGTTAAAATGAGCATTAGGAGTACTTCCAATAAAGGAGTACCTCTATTAGTAAAGGTTAATCAAACTTTGGGGAAGTTGTTGCATTTCAAATACTATTACAGAACCCTTTCTGGGATTATGTCTTTAAAAAAAGTTGCGAGAATTTTGATGGCATCAAGTTCTCACTCCTTGGTACAAACAAGTGATTGATGGACCACGGTGGTGTTAATTATCCAAAGATTTCTGCAGCAGTATCAGGTCTTCCCAAATAAAACAAGTTGTCCCCCCCAAAACCCCTAATATACATGTTTATTTCTTCTTTCATCATTCTTACAGAGCATTGCAGTGTTATTCTAAGTCTCAAAAGCCCGCCATAGGAAGCAAATCAAGATATTATAGATCAGTGGAAACCAGGAATTACTGACGGTGTACATAGTGGCAACAGTCTGAGATTCAATCAGTCATCTGATTCTCCCTCTAGAGACACAAGGTCTCATCCCATCCACACCCAACTCTGCACTCCCAGACACGCTCAGTCACTGCCTGTATTCTCTGACGAGACTGAGCAATATTTCGTTAGCCCTCCCTAGCCACCCAGTCCTGGTTTTAATATAGCTGGAATATCTTGGGTAGCTTTGTCAAGATGTAAACCTTATCATAAAGGCTTAGTTCAAAATTTAAGTTGTTTCAGCTGTCAACTGAAATACAACTATATTATAGCTAAAACTTTTTCTATTGAAGTTCTCAATGTTAAAATCTCCCCCTGGTGGATTTGAAGAGTATGTGTTTTCACAGATTAAATTGGATGGCATTTTCCAAGAAAATGAATAGATGCTAAAATTTTGCAGGTATGAAAATCAGATCTGTTGATCTCTATATTTAGGGGGGAAAGCACTGCAATTCCTTAAACTGTTCCCATCAAAAACAAAGTCCAGTACTAAAGTAGAATTGTTTTGATTTACTCTAGTCTTGGGCACAAGTGTGAATATTGAGTTTTACTATTTTTTCTGTTATGTGATTACCTTCTAATGAGTTGAGGCATTTTTATGGACTAAAAATGTCAATTTCCCACTTAATTGTTTAGTGAAAAGAGATACAACGTTTCCATTAGGAAAGAATATGCCCCCATCTGAATGGATCTGGCATCTGTATATTCTTACCCTTGCTATAGCTGTCAATCAAATCAATGGAGGTCCTAGTTCAAAGCCCTAGGCCACTTGAAGTGTGTACGTACTTGCTTTAGGGAAAGGAACTGTATTTTTTTCATTGATTTTGTTTCAGCAGCAACATTTCTCCCTTTTTTCTGGAAATACATTTTGGCTGTAATTTTGTACATTGGTGCATATTTCAAAGCAGCTCTTAGTCCTTCCCTGTCTAGTGACTCTGCTGACCCATCTGGTATGCATTCACCCGACGGGGCAAAAGTGAGGCATGACAAGAGCACAGGAATAAAGCAGAAAAAAAAAAAAACTATACAGAAATGCTCATGCAAGCTACCTACAGTGCTGACAGTCACATATTCAGAACAGAGAAATGATTGTTAGCAGTTAATAAAAAATGCATTTTGGGGGGACACAGATATACCAATGGCTCATCAGTCTTAAATTCCTTGCAACATATTTTACCAAGGGTATTTTTTTCAAAATACATTATTCTAAATTTCTAATTGAAGGCAAAATTTTTACATTTAAATGATAGGCAACATAAGCAAAGTAGAAAATTTAAGTAGCTGTTAGATTTGAGGAATACATAGACCACTAAAATGACAGATTTCCTAATGTAATTTCTTGACATCAAAATCACCCTTTAGGAAGAAATAGAACTCTCTCTGTTTGCAGATGACATATTCTTTTTTGTATAGAAAATTCTAAAGATTCAACCAAAAACCTGTTCGATCTAATCAATGAATTCAGCTATGAAATTAACAGAGAAAAATGAGCAGTATTTCTATACACTAATACAAAATTAACATAGAAAAATTAACATTGAAAAATGAATAGTGTTTCTATACACTAACAACAAATTTTCTGAAAAAAGAGAAAAAGAAATTGATCCCATTTGCAATAGCATCAAAAACAATAAAATACTTAGGAACAAGTTTAACCAAGGAGGTTTAAGAGCTCTAGTCTGAAAAATTGTAAGACATTAGTGAAAGCAATGAGATAATTGGCTATTCACATGTAAAAGAATGAAACTGGATCCTATTTTATACAGATCACAAAATATTTTTTTTTAATTTTTATTTATTTATGATAGTCTCACAGAGAGAGAGAGAGGCAGAGACACAGGCAGAGGGAGAAGCAGGCTTCATGCACCGGGAGCCCGACGTGGGATTCGATCCCGGGTCTTCCAGGATCGCGCCCTGGGCCAAAGGCAGGCGCCAAAGCGCTGCGCCACCCAGGGATCCCCAGATCACAAAATATTAACTCAAAATGGATCAAAGACTTAAATGTAAGACCTGAAACCTCGAGAAAATGTAGGCATAAATCTCCTCAACATGAGTCTTGGCAATGAATTTTTGGATATAACACCTCAAGCACAAGAAACAAAATAAAAAATAAACATCGAACTAAAAAGCTTCTGCACAGCAAAATAAACCATCAACAAAGTTAAAAGACAAACTATAGAATGGAGAAAGGATTTGCAAATCACATATTAAGAGGTTAAAATCCAAAATAAAGAGCTCATACCACTCAATATCAAAATCATCATCATCATCATCATCATCATCATCATCATTATCCATTTGAAAAATGGACAAAGTACCTGCATAGACATTTCTCCAAAGAAGATATATGAAAGTCCCACAGGTAACATGAAAAGATGCACAATATCACTAATCATTAGGAAAACGCAAATGAAAATCATAATGAGATATTACCTCATGCCTGTTAGAATGGCCATCAGCAGAAGCAAGAGATAACAAATGCTGACATGGATATGGAGAAAGGGATTAATGGTGAGATTGTAAATTTGTATAACCACTATGGAAAACAATATGAAGGATTCTCAAAAAAATAAAAATAGAACAACAATCTGACCCAGCAACTTTACTTCTGGGAATATATCCAAAGGAAATGAAAACACTAAATAAAAGAGTTAGCTGTATCCATTCTTATAGCGGCATTATTTACAATAGCTGAGACCTAGAAACAACCTAAGTGTCCGTGAATAGATGAATGGATAAGGGTGATGCAGTATACATCAATGGAATATTATTTGGCCATAAAAAATGAGGAAATTCCAGCATTTGCTACAACGTGGATGGACTTGGAGGCATTATGCGAAGTGAAAAAAGTCAGAGGAAGACAAGTAGAGTATGATCTCACTTATATGTGGGATTAAAACAACAACAACAATTCAACTCCTAGAAAAAAAGATCAGACTCATAGTTACCAGATAGGAAGGTTCAGGGCAGGGGAAATTGGAGGAAGATGGTCAAAAGGTACGAATTTAGCCCGGGTGGCTCAGTGATTCAGAGCCACCTTCAGCCCAGGGCACGACCCTGGAGACCTGGGATTCAGTCCCAGGTTGGGTTCCCGACATGGAGCCTGCTTCTCCCTCTGCCTGTGTTTCTGTGTCTCCCCCCCCAACCCATCTCTGTGTCCCTCATGAATAAATAAATAAAATCTTTAAAAAAATAATTTAAAAAAGGTACAAACTTCCAGTTACAAGATAAATAAATACTAGGTATATAATGTATAACATGATGGCTGTAGCTAGCACTGCTGTAGGCTATACAGGAATGTGGTGAAGAGTAGATCCCAAGAGTTCTCATCACAACAAGAAATTTTTTTCTTTTTTCTTTCCTTCTTTTCTTTTTATTGTATCTATATGAGAATATGGATATTAGCTGAATTCATTGTGGCAAATCATTTCACAATATATCTAAATGAAACTATTATGCTGTATGCCCTAAACATATACTGTGATGTGTATGTCATTTATTTCTAGCAACACTGGAAAACACTAACTATTGAAACATTTAAAAAGAGAGGAAAAAAAAAAAAAACCTTTAATTGAGTAGTTCAGTGAGAGAGAAGACCACAGCAGTGTGGCATGATGGTTAAGAGCACAGGGCCTCAGTCAAATTGCTAGACAAATCAGATCTCTGACATTTTTAGCTGTGTGACTTGAGTTAGTTATTCAACCTCTCTGTACTTTGGTTTCTTCATCTGCAAAATGAGGGTAGTAAGTAGAAATGTCCTCATGGTGCAGTTGGGAGGGTTAAATATGCCAAAACTAATTGGAAACTCTTTGGTACACACAATCCCATGCCTTTTTAGTTCAATTTCAAATAAATATCAAGTCTTATTTTAAGATATTATAAAAAGCAATTCTTTCTAAATTGAAACTTTAATTTCTCCTTCAATTTAAAATTCCTTGTCCCTGTACTAACTTCAGCTTCATCCATGCTTGGATCCTACAGTAGAGAAGAGATAAGTAGTTGGATTATTTATTATTTATTATTTTTCCACCTCTCCCTCACTCCCTCCTCTGTCTTCAGCTCCTGTAGTTGAGAGGGGACAGCTTCATCTGACAGGAAAGCCTCTCCGTTCATTGGTGCAATTATAATCGTGCACTGGCATCCTCTGGGAGTGGCTTTCTCTTGTGGAGTTCTTCATCAAGTTCTTCAGCATTGTTCCCACCCCTTGCTAGAGACCTCTCACTGTGCCCTTTGCTGGCCTCCTGACTAGCCCTTGCCAGCTGACCATTTTCCCTACTCAGTTCCTCCTTCTGATACATAAACATCCTGGTCAAAGCATCTCACTCAGGAACTGGAATAGTCTACTATCATCCAGTTGGGCAGTGCAGGTGCATCAAGGTGCTCCCATCTGTCTGCCTGCTGTGCTATTCATTCCAGTACATGGGAAACACTGCCTCTGCCCCACTTTCAGTGGGAATCAGCATTGTCCAGCTGTAGCCTTTTCTCTTCACTCTATCATTGAGGAAGTACCAGTGGGTCTCTTACTCACTTTTAAATTTTCCAAGTAAGAATCAAGCTCTAATCTCTGAGTCTTACCAACCCCAGTGGACACCTGACAAGCTCTCCAAATGATTTTGTAGAAGCTCCCCATGCTTCAATGGCTGGGGGGTCAGAAGCCACTTTCCATCTGCAGTGAGAGAGAAAATGCACAGTACTCTGAAAACTCTAAGGAAACAATCTCTAAGGATCCTTCTATTCTTCCATATAGACTGGAGGTGGGTGATGGCTTGAGTGGAGTGGACTAGCTAGCACCTCTCTTTAGAATGTAGACACATTTTTTAGCTATAGCTATCAGCCCGAAAACTTGGGGGTCTCATTGGAAATTGAGACCGAAAGAAAACTTACAGCAAACTGACTGCCTTTGTAACAGTCAACCAATTAGGTTATTTGAGTCAGTGAATACAGTGGTTTTTTCGAACCCTTAGGATGTAGTTAGACTGGATTCACCTTAGTGTAATGCTGATAACAGTGATTAACATTTTAGATTGATTTTAGCTGAGTGTATGACATGTACTAAAAACCTGTGAATGGAACATAGTTCACTGTGCTGAGTTATGAGGCTGGATAGTCAGGAGGAAAATGAAAGGATAAGTAACATGCACAGGGTAACTGCTTTAACCCCTGAATAAGTAACTACTAGACCTACTGGATTAAATCATTCTTGAGCAAGAGGCAAAAATGAAGTTCTCAAGTTCTTTTCACTGATTAAAAAATGTCACATTGTAATCCATACTTTAGAAATTATTTTATAAAAGCTAAATACCTACATAGTCCTTACTACATGCCAGACACTGCTCTTAACACTTTGAACATATTTCATCCTTTTAACAACCCTACTAGGTAGATGTATGGTGATCTTCACTTTATAAAAGAGGAAACTGAGGCATAGACAGGTCAAATAACATGCTCAAGTTTCCAAATACATGGAAAATATGTGACTGAAATTGACATATTTGGCTTTAAGCAACTATCACATGCTTTCACAAACATCATCTTATTTTAAGATTTTATTTATTTATTTGACACAGAGAGAGGAAAGAGCACGCAAGCAAGGGGAGCAGCAGAGGGAGAGGGAGAGGGAGAAGCAGATTCCCCACTGAGCAGGGAGCCTGATATAGAGCTCTATCTCAGGACCCTGTGATCATGACCTGAGCTGAAGACAGATGCTTAACAAAGGGAGTGAGGCAAGGGCCCCCACAAACATCATCTTGTGATTCATATTACTATGGTAATTCCAAGAGGTGGGCATAGCCAATTCCAGAGACCACATGACCATTGGGCTGTAGAGGTTGCCTGGAAGATAGTAGACTATTCCAGTTCCTGTTTCAGTTCCTTCTATTGCCTTCTGCTAGGTACATTTCATTTACTATTTAATTTGCAACATAATATGATAATTTCAAGAATAAATTTATTAGTGTTTTTCTGAAAGTAAAATAATTAAGGAAGAAATAAATCAGTGAATGTCCCATTAAATAGAGCAGACACTTATGGCCTAGAGCCTTTTCTTTTTTTAAATTAAAACAAAGCTTTTATTACTCTTATCTTGCTTAAAAAGCAATACATACTCATGGCTGAAAAATTAGAAAACCTCTCAATATCAAAGGGAACTGAAAACATCCATAACCCAACTGCCTTGTGATGACCACTTTTATAATATCTTAGTAACCACCTTTTCAGGCCTACTGATATATATGCATATGCTCATTTGGGGTGTGCATGTATGTATTTAATGGGTTCATATATTTTTTTTAAAAAAGATTTTATTTATTTATTCATGAGAGACACAGAGAAAAAGAGAGGTAGAGACACAGGCAGAGGGAGAAGCAGACTCCATTCCCAGGAGCCTGATATGGGACTTGATCCCGGGACTCCAGGATCATGCCCTAGGCTGAAGGCAGGTGCTAAACTGCTGAACCACCCAGGGGTCCCAGGTAGTTTTGAAATAGACTTTTTAAGAAAAATTATTTAAATTCTAGTTAGTTAACATATAGTACAATATTGGTTTCAGGAGTAGAATTCAGTGATTCATCATTTACATACAACACTCGGTGCTTATCATAACACATGCCCTCCTTAATATCCATCTCCTGCATCCCCCATCCACCTCCTTACATCAACCCTCTGTTTGTTCTCTGTCATTAAGAGTCTCTTATGGTTTCTCTCTCTCTCCCCCCCCCCCCATTTGTCCATCTATTTTGTTTCTTAAATTCCACATAGTGAAATCATGATATTTGTCTTTCTCTAACAGACTTATTTCACATTCTAGCTCCATAAATATCATTGCAAGTGGCAAGGCTTCATTCTTTTTGATGGCTAGTATATTCCATTGTGTATATATACCACCTCCTCTTTATCCATTCATCCATCGATGGACATTTGTGCTTTCTTCATAGTGTGGCTATTGTTGATAATGAAATAGACTTTTCATGCTTAGCAATGTCTTGACTATCTTTCTGTGTCAATAATAATTCACCTGCAACACCATTTTTAGTATTTAGTTTCCATTCTATTGTATTAAATGCAAGAAATGTATTAATGCCTCTTTTGCCCCATCTAGTTTTTTGCTGTTAGAAGTATAATAGACTACTACTGTTTACTGGTGGATTGGGCCCAGAAGTCACACAGGCCAACCACAATTCCATAGCACCCCATGCTCCACATCTTCCTCCAAGGGCCTGAACTGCTTCACATGCTCTGTTGGAACACACCTCCCCCCACCATGATGTGCTCCTTTACCTTCGCATCACTCAGTGCCTCTCAAGCATTATCTTCTTCCCTTCCCTTTCGGTCCAACCTAGGTCAAATACACCCAGCCTCTCTAGCAATCTCTGGCCTCTCATCTCTAATTTTTCTTCTTAGGACTTATCACCAAATGCAATTCCACTACCCATAAGTCTACTTGCTTACTCTCCTTCTGTCTCTCTAGAAGTCTATAGGAAACTACTTAATCTTTGCCACTATATTTCCAGCACCTAGACCAGTGTCTGCCACCCAGTGGGCACTCAATAAATATTTGTTAAGTTAATGAATAAATTATTTGGCTTTGATTAAACCAGCATTATTCATACATAGTGGAATTATGATATTTATTTTTAGTACCTTGTTATTAAGAAATGGGGGCAAAAAGGGACACCTGGGTGGCTCAGTGGTTGAGTGGCTGCCTTTGACTGAGGCCATGATCCTGAGGTCCTGGAATCGAGTCCCGCATCAGGCTTCCTGCACGGAGCCTGTTTCTCCCTCTGCCTATGTCTCTGATCTCTCTGTGTGTCTTTTATGAATAAATATATAAAATCTTTAAAAAAAAGAAATTGAGGCAAAAAAAAACGACTATACATAACACAGCTATGAAATTCAGTCTGTTCTACTATAGTCTGAGTTTCACTTCTCTGATTTTTTTTTTTTTTTAATCACAGGATACAGTATTAGAAGCCAATGTATTGGCAAATTGCATAAGCAGAGAAATTTCAGTTCACCCAGGCCGTCAACAAGGAATGGTAATTTCTTATTCTAGGCCAAGTGGTCCTTCCTGGATTGTGCTATCTTCTTGCCTCTCTCTTCTGACAAGAAAGGAAGAATCAAGCTTGTCACATAGGCTGCTTCTTCCCCAAGGACAAAATAAAATACCACCCCATGTTACCTGGAGAAAGAAGAGCAGAGGCAGGGCCTGGCTTTGGGGAGGCAGCCCACCCTCAGAAAGAGAAAGATGAGTGGCCATCCAGGAGTTCTCTTTCTAGACCAATCTCAGTGGTTCTGAGCCTGCCTTCTGAGTCGGTAGCTCACGGACATATTGCCCCATTCCTCCTATCTCTGGTAGAAGATAGAGATGCATTCAACACAAACCCATTATTTACAGTTCCACCTTCCACTTACAAAAAAAGAGAAGATCAGTCATTTAGTTGTCTCGTGTCATCTAAGTAAAGCAATGTTTTGGTCCTGGTCTCCTGCCTCAACATACTTAAAATGAGAACAAAGTGGCAGTATCGCAGTGGCAGGTATTGTGATGACTACATAGATTTAAATCACTCTCTAATCATATGCCTTTTTGTTTTTAATTAAGAACAAAACTTTTTATATCTTAAAAAATAAAAGATAGCTTCACGGGTTTCATCTACAAAGCTATCTTTCCTTCCCACGGCCAGTTTTTGTTTTTGTTTTTGTTTTTGTTTTTGTTTTTGTTTTGCTGGCTTTGGGCTGTTCCTTAGATGAAACCGATTGATGAAACCGATTGACAAATCAGCCCACTCCAAAGAAACAACCCTTTCTCAGGGAATGAGTGATTTGCTGTAACTGTTTAAATGCTCTGCTTAAGGGCAGCCCCGGTGGTGCAGTGGTTTAGCGCCGCCTACAGCCTGGGATGTGATCCTGGAGACCCGGGATCGAGTCCCACGTTGGGCTTCCTGCATGGAGCCTGATTCTCCCTCTGCCTCTCTCCCTCTCTTCCTGTGTCTCTCTGAATAAATAAATAAAATCTTAAAAAAAAAATGCTCTGCTTAAAATCAAACATCAATTAAAAGAAACAAAAATGTGGTCTTGTGATTTTGAAGGCATTTTTGAGGTTTCTGCTAAAAAGAATAACGTCAACAAATTTAGATAAAATTGTTCGAAATTAAATTGAGCTGGAAATCCTTGACTAACAGATGACGTTAGAGAAAAATGTACTAGTGGTAAGGACCACTCAAAATAATCTGAGTAACATGCACCTGCTTTCGTTCTTTGCTCTATTTTTATTTTTTCATCGATAATAATGAATACTTTCCCGTATGTGCTGAATTCTTGTTATTAGAAATAGTATCCAGTAGTAAGAGAATCCATAGGAGAAAATGTGAGTTGTTGCACCATGTGTGTCTTTTTTGAAAGCACAAAAATGACTCTGTCATGCTGTTTCACAGAAGAGGCAATAGGAAAATCAGCAGCCCAGGGTGAGTTGCTGAGATTGGTGATGAACTGAACCACAGGCAACCAGGGCTGCTGTGAAGCAAGGGGGTATCCCTGGAAAATGAGGTCCAGCATTCTTCCTTAGTTTCATCACCACTTTTGCACTCTGGTTAACTTTCTTATCAGACTGTCATCACGTTAACTGCTTGGTGGCAGATGGTCTTTAAGTGACACATACCTTTGCTGAGGGCCATATTGCTGAATGGTGCTTGCCCCTTATCGCCACCTTGGTCCCATCTGCCCAGACAGGTGTTTGTAAACACAACTGTGATGATGCTAGTGCAGAGCACATTCCAGAAAGTGTTCCTTTTAATCCCTGGCCTAACCAGCACTTTAGCACTGCATTGATTAGAGAAACTCATTTGAAGACCACCATAGGCTTCAGTTGGAAAAATCACATTATTAATGATTTGACAGAAGCAGAGTTTGAGCTCCTGTTAATTACTATTCCACCAAACCAACTGAGACTCAGGACTGCAATTAAAAGAAACGATCTTCCACATATAATGGCTTTCACACTGCATGATGCTATTAAATAACCATCATTAGCTACTAAAGTACGTACCACCCATTTTTTCAGAGCCTTTTCTCTGCCAAGAAATTTAAGACCAAGAATGATCAATGAAGGAATCATCAGCATGATCACTGTTGATATAGGACATGCAAATTGAAATTGTTCAGAATGATTTAAATGTATAATAAATTATTACAGATGATGATATTACACAGATATTAAAACTTTTCTTGCAAGGGGCTGGAAGTTCATTTCTTTGTATCTACATCTTATGGGTTGGAACAAAAGAAAGATATTATCTATGGCATACCTCAGAAAAATAAAATAAGGCGGTGTTTGGCAATTTTCCAGGTACTGTGCTGGGTGCTGGGGATATAAAGATAAGTAAAATATAGCCACTGTTCTCAGCAAGCTTACAGATATAGAAGGAAGGAGAGATAAGTACACAAAGAAATCACAGCACAGTGTGATAAATACAGTAATCCAAGTGTGCACCTGGTACCTGATAGCATAGGAGAGTGTAACTTGTAAGAGTACTGAGATGGGGAAGAAAAACTGCTCACTTAAGAATCTGCAACTCCCTAAGTTAGAACTTTTCCTTCTCCCCTTTTTGCAGGCAGCCATCATTTTCTTCTCTCCTATCTAGAAATGTTCATATTACAGAAGCATAGAAAAGATAATAACCAAAGAGGGGAAGACTACAGGGTGGTTAACTTTCACAGGGAAAACAAGCCTATCCTAAGCTTTTCCAGGCTTTAGATTTGTGATTAAAAAAAAAAAAAAAAGTTTGGGGGCACCTGGGTGGCTCAGTGGTTGAAGGTCTGCCTTCAGCTCAGGTCGTGATTTCGGGGTCTTGGGATCAAGTCCTGCATCAGGCTCCCACTGGGACCCTGCTTCCCTCTCTGCCTATGTCTCTGCCTCTCTGTGTGTGTGTGTCTCTCATGAATAAATAAATAAAATATTTTTAAAAATAAATAAATAGTTTTAAAACAAGATATGAAGACTGTGGAGTTCTGACTTCTCTTAGGCCGTGTTCCTTACACATTATAACAATGCCATGCCCACATTAGTGTTCCAGTTTCATTAAGAGACATTAAATTAAGGTCTGAGAGGCAGGCGGATTCCTAACTGGGCTCCTGTTCCTAATATAATTTCAAAACAGCTGCAACCCCAACCTCATATTATTTAGCCCAGATATGCTGTCTTCTGCTGGATTGTTTTTGTTTGTTCATGGATTAATTCACAGATACATTGTTAAGAAATATGTGACTGAAATGAATCCATAACACAACATGACTCATACCCATCTCGATCACTCTCTTTTTACTGAAGTAAACGTCACATGCTATGAAAATCATAATGTTAACCATTTTGAAATGCACAATTCCGTGGCCTTTGGTACATTCACAGTGTACAACCACCACCATTATCCAACTCCAAAACATTTCCATCACCCAAAAAAGAACCCCTGTACCCATTAAGTAGTCATTTTCCATTCCTTCTCCCCTCAGAGCCTGCCAACCTCTAGGCAGCTTTGTCTCTATGGATTTGCTTGTTCTGGATGTCTCAGACAAATGGAATCACACAATACATGACTTTTTCTGTTTTGCTCCTTTCACCACATGATGTTTTCAAGGCTCACGTATGTGTGCTTCATTCCTTTTTGTGGATGAATAATCTGTTGAGAGGATGTACTACACGTTGTTTATCCATTCATCAGTTGATGGGTATTTGGGTTTGACTTTTTGGCTATTATGAATGGTGTTGCTATGAACATTAGTGTACCAATTTTTGTTCAAACGCCTATTTGCAGGGTTTTGTGTATGGGGGGGGCGAATACCTAGGGGCAGGATGTTGCTGGTCATATGGAATTCTGTTTAACTTTTTGAAAAATCGATAACATTCTAAAGCTGCTGCATTATTTTTTATTTCCATCAGCAACATGTAAGGTTTCCAATTTTTCTACATGCTGGCCAACATTTTTTTCCTTTAAAAATTATTATAGCCATTCTAGTGGGTGTAAATGATATTTCCTTGTCAATCTTTTTTATAGATAAGTAATTCATCATAGAAACCACTTCAGAAACAAGCAAGCAAACAAACAAACATCTTCATGTCAGGTCTTAAGTTTTCTTCTTTGGTATATAAGACTACCACTAAATGGAGAGGAGATTTTCCTAAGGTGAGCTGCGAAGGAACATGTGAGAGTCTGAACAACAGAGCTGTGCTTTACTGGCTCCCATCACCTACTCCCCCTGGAGCAACCATGATCAATGCCAAGGCATTTAAATGATGACTGTTGAAATGTCAGCCCCCTGAAGAATAGCCAGGTGTCTTTAGTCAGTGATTGGCAAAGAGGCATCTAAACCATTATGAGGCTTGGCTTGTAAAAAAGCTCTTCTGGGGGAAAAAATGGCCATTAAAAAAAAAAAAAAAAAAAAACTTGATGAACATTCTTTTCTTTCCTCTCCATATGTTCAGTATTTTTTAAGGAAGATAAAACACAACTAACCATCAATTCCACATCCCATTTTCATAAAAGGTAAAAAAGTAATTTGTTTAGATAAAGTAATGGGTTAAATAGCTTGGGCCTTATGAAATTTCAAATTCTTTCCTAGCACATTTCTCATTAATAATTCAGTGTCCATTGTACACCTTCCTAGGAGGGCCTGACATAATTTATCTTTGACTGGTATAATCAACACACTACAGAAGTCATTCTTTCCCCTTCAGGAGCATTTAGGTTCAGGAACTAAAACACATATACGCAGAAGATTGCCCATACAAAACAAGGGGCGATAGGAATTATACACCCCCCCCCCCCCCAAGTTCTGCATCCATTTCTTCATGCTGAACTGTCTGGCTTCAGTGAGGAGTTGAGTTTCTGTTTCAGATTGCTCTCCTGAGTGCAAACTGTAGTGATGGGGGCGCAGGGGGTGGGGTGGGTGGGGTGGGCAGGGACTTGAGACCCAGGGCACCATGGGCACCCCACCTGGTTGAAAGGAAGGAGGAACTAACAAGAAGCTGAAGACAAAGCTCAAGCTTGAAAGAGGCCCTGCCCTAGTCTGCTGCAGGTCAGTCTTCCTGGGGCCACTTCAGAGAAAGACCTGATGGGTTTCGCAAAGGGACAGGAGGGCTGGGTGGACTGATCCTTCCTTGGACTGGAACCGGTAGAAAGCCAAAGCGAGCCTAGACTAGGGATGGTGGGAAGTCCCAGAGGTGGTTAAAAATCACGGTGATTGAACATTCAACCTCCTGCACAGAAACCATTCAATCCTTAAATGCAGCAAGCGAGTTTTAGGCGTGCCTACATCGATTGATTCCTGTCTCTTCCAAGTTTCGGAAAGTAAACCAGAACGGGGTCACACGTCCAGGGGCCTCAGAAAAGGCTGAAACCCTGGTAAGTCGCGGAAAGCCCCGGAGGTCTTCCTGCCAGTTTGTGGAGCTGGTGCCGGGGCTGGTCACCCGCACGGCGGGCCGCGCGTGGGTTTCGAGGAGCTGGCATCCTTGCTCTCCCGGGGCTTTACACTCTCCTCCCCGGGGCCCGCCAACTCTCCCGGGTACAAAGTACAGCAGGGACGCAGGCGGAGCCTCTCGGAGCGGCGCAGCCGTATCTCTGCCCAGTGCACACCTAGATGGATTTCCAACGCCGCGCCTGGCACGTGGGGGAGGGAGCCCCGGCTCCTGCCGTGCTCCCCGCCGCGCGGCCTCCTTTCTGCGGCCCAGATTCCTCTGGGAGGCGCAGGGGGCTCTGGGCACCACAGGCTTTATTAGGAGATTCGCAGGGGTTCACTCGGGCCCCTAAATCCCTCCCGCCGGCGAAGAGCTGCCCGCGGTGTTGGAACGCAGGACCTCCTAAGGCGCGCGGTGTGTGTCCTTCCTCCTCCTAACCCCGCTCTGGGTCAGTCGCAGCGACTCTAAGACTGTCTGCGTGGGCGCCTGTGCGCGGGTCCAGCCCGAGGACAGGAGTGGCACCGCGCGAAGGACGTCACGGGCCGCCAGCCCGCACGGCACTCTGCCCGGGCCATCTACGCGGCGGGCCGCAGGTGGAGCGCCCTGGGTAAGGGGGACCCACAGCTCGCGCGGCGGGCCCGGAGGGGCAGGGCGAGCGCGAGGTGGGGGTAGGGCCCGGGACGATCGCCTGGGAGTGGAGTTGGGGGTGTCTCGGGACCGGGCAGCGACTGAGGGAAACTGAGCTGAACTCCAGACATCAGTGCCTGGGGGCTGCTTCCCCGGACAGGAGCCGGGGGGGGGGGCAGTGGGGGGGGGACGGATTCTACACCCGCCCTCCAAGAAGGCGTTCCCCCTGAGGGATGGGTACAGGGTACCGCAGGGGAACCCCCTCCCCAGAAGCAGCTGCCAGAGTTGATCAGAGCACAGCACTGGGAAGGAAAAGCGTTGGGCAAGGGGTGGTAAGCCACCTCCACCGCCTCCCCCCTCCTCCCCCCACCCCCACCCCCACCCCCACCCCTCCCTCTCCGTAGCTGCTGACGCGCTGGTGGTGCCTATTAATCATTCACCAGCCCGGAGCCGCGCCACTTAATGGCTGTGCGGCGCGGGGCTCCAGCCCGCCGGCCGCGGCTCTCGGCGCTCGCGTGTGCCCGGGCGCCCCGCAGCCTCCAGCCTCCAGCCTCCGGGCAATGCGCCCCGCCGGCGCCCGTCCGAGCCGAGCTTCCCGCGGCCGCCGCCCGCTCCCCCAGGGGCCCGCTGCAGTGAGCTCCCGGCGGGCGCGCGGGCGGGGCCCCGAGTGAGCGCGCGAGCGGCGGGGGCGCGGGGAGAGCGCCCGGCCCGGGCGGCCCCGCCGGCCCCCGTCAGCTGAAATGTTCCCCAATGGCACTGCCTCCTCTCCTTCTTCTCCTAGCCCCAGCCCGGGCAGCTGCGGGGAAGGCGGCGGCAGCAGGGGCCCCGGGGCCGGCGCCGCGGACGGCATGGAGGAGCCGGGGCGAAACGCGTCCCAGAACGGGACCTTGAGCGAGGGCCAGGGCAGCGCCATCCTCATCTCTTTCATCTACTCCGTGGTGTGCCTGGTGGGGCTGTGTGGTAACTCCATGGTCATCTACGTGATCCTGCGCTACGCCAAAATGAAGACGGCCACCAACATCTACATCCTGAACCTGGCCATCGCCGACGAGCTGCTCATGCTCAGCGTGCCGTTCCTGGTCACCTCCACGTTGCTTCGCCACTGGCCCTTCGGCGCGCTGCTCTGCCGCCTCGTGCTCAGCGTGGACGCGGTCAACATGTTCACCAGCATCTACTGTCTGACTGTGCTGAGCGTGGACCGGTACGTGGCCGTGGTGCACCCCATCAAGGCGGCACGCTACCGCCGGCCCACCGTGGCCAAGGTGGTGAATCTGGGCGTGTGGGTGCTCTCGCTGCTGGTCATTCTGCCCATCGTGGTCTTCTCGCGCACAGCGGCCAACAGTGACGGCACGGTGGCCTGCAACATGCTCATGCCTGAGCCGGCCCAGCGCTGGCTAGTGGGCTTCGTGTTGTACACGTTTCTCATGGGCTTCCTGCTGCCCGTCGGGGCCATCTGCCTGTGCTACGTGCTCATCATCGCCAAAATGCGCATGGTGGCTCTCAAGGCCGGCTGGCAGCAGCGCAAGCGCTCGGAGCGCAAGATCACCCTGATGGTGATGATGGTGGTGATGGTGTTTGTCATCTGCTGGATGCCCTTCTATGTAGTGCAGCTGGTCAACGTGTTTGCCGAGCAGGACGACGCCACGGTGAGCCAGCTGTCGGTCATCCTGGGCTACGCCAACAGCTGCGCCAATCCCATCCTCTACGGCTTCCTTTCGGACAACTTCAAGCGCTCTTTCCAGCGCATCCTGTGCCTCAGCTGGATGGACAACGCGGCCGAGGAGCCTGTCGACTACTACGCCACGGCCCTCAAGAGCCGCGCCTACAGCGTGGAGGACTTCCAGCCCGAGAACCTGGAGTCGGGAGGCGGCGTCTTCCGTAATGGCACCTGCACGTCTCGGATCACGACTCTCTGAGCCTCGGCCACGCGAGGGCCCTGCGCACGGGAGGAGGAAGATGAGGAGGAAGGGAGGCCGGGTGCGAGAGGTGACAGTATCCCAGGCGCCTGGGTGTGGCGGGGGCAAAGTGGGGCCCCGGCACTGCGTGCGCGTGGGGGGGAAGTCGCGCGACAAAGCTGCCTCGGGCACTTGGCTGACAGGTTGGGGAGGCTTGCTGGCTCCCTTCTCCTCCGTCGGCTACGTTCGGCCCCTCCTCCTCTGCGCTAGCACTGCCTCGCCCCGCTGTGCGCCCCGCTGTGCTCCCCACTCTGTAACTTCGATCTTTCCTTCCGCCCCGTCCTGCAGGTGCAGATCACGAACTCGTTCACGTCGTCAACTCGGCCTGACTGTCCGCCCGGCCAGCCGTTATTTTTGTTTAAGCTGCGCCTCGGTTACCGCCACGGGCTTCCCGCGGGGTGAGTCCCCAGCTCGCCCTCCGCCCCGCCCGTCCCGCCGCGCCCCTCCGCCCGCCAGGCTCCGCGGGGTGCCCCTAGCGGAGCCTGGGGAATCGCCGCTCTCGCCGTGCTCAGCCCTCGGTGACGGGAAGTAGGACCCGAGAAGGACCTGGGCGGTTGGTCTTTCCTCCTGCTCTCGGGTGGGGTCGTGCCCTGCGCGGAACCCCCTCACCTCTTCCACCCCACCCGCGGCGGAGCCAGGGGCTTAGTGAAGTCGGTCCCGCGCTTCGAACCGCAGGCGTCGTGCAGTCCCCAGCCAGCCCCCCCTCTTGGAGCAAAGAGGAACTGGCAGCAAGCGAGCGACCCGGGAGTTTTGAGAAGGTTCCGGGCTTTGGCAGGGAAGCGAAACCACCCTCTTTTCCGCCCCGCGACCGGCGCTTTTGAGTTCAGAGCCAGCGCGGGGCGCTCCGGGGTCAGCGTCCGCCGGGCCGGGCAGGGCCGGGCAGGGCAGGGCCGGGCGCGCTCTCTCCGCCGCCCCCCGGGGCCTGTGCGGCCACTAGCGTTGCTCCCGCGCCGAAGCTTCAGGCGGTGCAGATGCAAGAGCAGCAGCGGACTCGGGTTCCCGCCCCGGCTTATCGCGAAGCCCAGGCACCCGGGCCAGGACCCCGGGGGCGCCTTCGGGGCCTCGGCCAATCCCGAGCGCATTGCTGCCGCCCGCGGGCTAAAGAGCGCGGCCCGCCTGGCCGCTGAAGGTTGCTGCCTTTCAAGCGGTGCCTAATACGTTCTTTTCTTGTTTGACATATTTATTTATTTATTTGTGATGTTGGAAGGTGTGTCTGTGCTTTGCTTTTCCCTATTTGCCTAGCCCAGGGCCTTTTCTTCAGGACCCAGGGGGCGGGGGTGGGGACAGGGGTGGCAGTGAGGAGGTGGGGGTCTTTTTGTGCAAAGACCCCTCAAAACCTCTCCTCTTTGTTGGGCCTTCTTTCCTTATCTTTTTATTTTTGCTTGTGTTCAGTGAAGTTTGGAGGTTCTTTTATACTTTTTCTTATGTAGTCTCTTGTTTGTCTTAATAATAAATAAATAAATGATAATGTGGGCTAGCCACCTCCCAACGCAGAGTGGAATGTCCTGAATTCCTTTCAGCATTACCCTATGTACGATTTTATTTATTTTTTTATTTTTTTACATATTACGCATATTTATCTTGCTCCATTGTCATAAATCCATGAAACAATGTGAGGCTGGCAGGAGCACTTGCAGATATGAGTGTTCAAGAAAGCGCTCAAGTCTGGAGCTGAGAAATCTGATGCAAGACAGATCTTAATCAGTGCTGAGAATGTCCCTCCCTGTTTACGTCCCTGCTTCTTCTGGGTTCCAGCATAGGCCATTCTAATATACAATCTAGTTAACATTGTCACTTCTTTTGAACACATTGAAAGTAATTTGTGTCTATGTTTCAATCTTACCAATTATATTGGAAGCCTTGGCAGGGCAAGGACCAATAATTTTACTTCTGTGTATTTCCTGTATTGCTTTAGTATGCTGGCATGTACATAGTAGGCACTAAATACATGTTTGCTGGTTGGTTGTTTAAGTAGGCCAGAGTGTATTACAACCATTGGAAATAACTAAGTCTGGGGCTGTCAGGTTCTCTCACTGACATGATACACAGTGGTTGAAATCACTACGGAAAAAAAAATGTTTTGTGTAATATTTGCTTCAAGAACATTGTGCTTTCCTGAAAGCAGTGGCCAAGAGTAAAAATGTCTCTGATGTTTTGTTTAAAATAATGAACAAATACACACTTTTGGTTCTACATCATAAAGTTTAGGTCTGTTTCTTAATGATAATATATATTATTACTCCTTTGGAAAATGGATTTTTAATGGTTAAGAACAATGAAATTTATGAATCTTAAACATTATCCTCTTAAGGGGATTCAAATCTAGTGCTCTTAAACCTGTTACCATTGTAATATTAACTAAATAAACAAATGTATTATGTTGTTGCAAATTGTCTGACTTTGCCTTTTGAACTTTACTGTTTCAGGGGATTATTTAAAAACACATATACACCGGCTTGGTTGCTTTGTGTCTCACTTAGGTTGTAAGAAAAGGGTTTCCAGATTACGTTTGGACATTTTACCAAGATTGGGGTTATACTTTGAATTTTTTTTTTTTTAAAGAAAAGTCTGTTAGTTCAGAGGAAGAGGAAAAACAATTTTGAGTCAATATGAATAGGAAGCAGTGCAGTGGCCTGTACTCTCTATGGTTTGCTGTTGTCACCAAATTTACTAGATGGTATCTCAATCTCTCACAGATTAAATTACTGTCTGCCCTCATTTATGACCTCAGGCTTTGTTGTGGGAGCTAAATAATTGCTGACTTACATCCTAGGGAGAGATAACAGAGAAAAAACTGGAGAGAGAGAGACACAGAGAGAGAGAGAGAGAAACAGAGACAGAGACAGGGAGAGGGAGAGATTGCCTAAAGATGTTCCAGAGAAAATGGATTACATAAATAGGAAAATCAGATTTCATCATAAGAGAGTCCTATTTTATGCTTTGTTCAGTGATAGCCGTTTCTATCCCAAGAAGAATTTAAGGTCTTATTAGAGGAATTTTTTTAACAGACTTTATTTTTTAGAGTAGTTTTCTTTTCATAGCAAAATCAGTGGAAAGTAACATTTTCCAAGCAGGCAATAGCAGTGATTCCAGAACCAGAGTGGTGGGTGGGGAAGTTCAAAAAACTCCAAATGCCCTGTAACTCTAGGCTTTATAGTTCTATACATTATCTCAATATGACTAAGGATAACTGGATTTGTCTTTTTAAATTATTTTTAAAAGCTGGAGCAAGATGGTAAATTGAACTCATAATTTAGATGTGCAGAGAAAACATTTTCCTGTTTTGGTTTTAACTAACCTGAACTTTATTCTAGGCCCCTTCCAACTGGCTAGCTGGGAGAAAAAAAATCAAATAAATATTCAAACATCCAATTGAGTTAATGATTTAACTCAATTTAACTTTGAAATTGAAAAAAAATTCTAAATTTCATTTGAATAAGTTTAGACAGTCTCCCAGCTGGCCTCCTTGTCCTCTCTAGTTAGCCTTAAAATGGCTTTGAAGTGAAGATTAGGAAGAGGCTTTATGCATCCTAGTGGAGGACATTTGGGGGGGGGGGGTCCTTTGGAAAGGGGCTCTCCCTGCCCTTGGGTTTCTGGGAACAGGTGTTTTCCCCCTGCAGATGATTCCTTTCTACAGTCTGTTGGAATCTGCAGCTTCTGGAGTCTATGATCCAACCTCTCAGCTTGATGAGGGCCACACTAAGCTTCTGTGGGCCGTGGACCTTTCAGTCTTCCACAGTGTTCCTACAGTCCCTCAGAGACTGGGGGGCTACCTCCAGCATCTGTCAAGGAGTGATCTCACCCTGCCATAGGCAGCCCCATGGTGAACCCCTTGGTTCAGTGGCTAGGGGTTCTAGGGTGGCTCTGGACTGGTGACCCTCAGGATCTCCTGTCTGTGTCTTTTTGGGTGGCTCCATCTCAGGTCTTTTCTGCCTCTGCTTACCATGGTCAACTTTACTTTTTCAAACCATTCTCCTCACATTCCCTTTCCACTAGAGGAAAAACATAGGAGAGGAGTCTTTTATTCTTAGCCTTTGATGTACTGAAGCAAAATAAAAGGATTTAGCAAATCTCTGTACAATCCCATACCCCAACTGCCTCACCTGATTTCCAAGCCTTTTTGAATTGCCTAGAAGTTGAAGATTTCCACCTTTCCTATCCTAAGGTGATGAACCTCGCCTTGGAATGAGAGACTGCAATGAAACATGATTTATGGAGGAAGTTAAAATGCATCATTTTAGAGTCTGTGCACTATTATCTCTCTTACTAGTGACCCCTGTGCTCCTAGGGGAGAATTCCTCAGGCCATCTTCCCACACAATATCCCCCCAAGAGGATTATGTTGAAAATCTTTGATGCCTCATCTAATTCAACCTTGACCATTGTACAAAATGCCGTATGCATGATTTTGGCCTGAGAAGAAAGCCAAGGTATTCTCCTGGAGGATACATTTTTTTTTTTTTTTTAAGAAACTATGATACAGTTCCAACTTATTGTAAATAAATATTAGAGATATCATATCAATTTAAAAAACACCTTGCTTTGTAAATCTCGCTCATCACCTCATTCAATGTACCACAGCAGAGAGGTTAGACACTCAACTGAAATAATTGATAGATATTCACAAAATTATTACAGTGGTGTGTGCTTAAGAAAATACAGTATTGCAAAGGCTATGCTGCTATCTTGTCACACCATACACCTTTGAGCTAAGGAGAGTCTCTTCCACATATTCAGATGGAAATCTTGTTTTTCATTCAACACATTTCAATTTGCTGGCTTTAAAAGAAGGCAGAGAGGTTCAACATTGTTACATGGTTTCCCTGGAGGAAGGCAGGTATAGAGATAATGGTGTAAGTGATCATTTGCTACTTTGTTAAAGATCTAGAGACAGGGTATTATAGTGAGTGTATTCATGAAAGGATTTGTAGTAGGGATGATCAGATATAGTCCAGCTTCTGATTTCAACTATAAAGGAAAGGAATGTGTTTCTGCAATGATGACAAAGTTGAGGAGGCCTGTGAACAGAAGTAACCAGTGCAAAATAAAATATCAAAATACCTTTTTGTCAAACTGTTGAGTAGAGA